>NC_080431.1:16851172-17159893 GCF_028018845.1 Melospiza georgiana
TTACCCACAACGACAGCCATTCAATCAGCTGCTGCTGGCTGTAGGGGACTAGCGGAGGGTGTGTGAGTGTGTCTCTCTCCCTCTTTTTCACACAAGAGGAGTCAGATGTAGCTTCCCTCGGTTTTTTTGGGGGGAGCTACAGAGAGAGGTGGGCAGGGAGTGAGACCTTCATCGGGGTTACCGTCTTTGGAGGGAGCAGCACTTGCTCTCACACGGAGAGGTGTGGGGAAGGATTTTTGTTTCTTTGCCGGATGAAAATGTTGAGTCCTGCAAACGGAGACCAGCTTCACCTAGTGAACTATGTGGAGGATTATCTGGACTCCATCGAGTCTATGCCCTTCGATCTGCAGAGAAATGTCTCCTTGATGAGGGAAATTGACGCCAAATATCAAGGTAAGTGTTTTCTATATATCTGTGTGTCCGTGTGTGTGGTTTGGGGCTCAGGGGGGAAGGGTGTCTTTCCCTTTCTTTTCTTTAGAGCTGAGCCTCGGCTTCGTTTGTCCCTCTGCACCCCACAGGGATGGTAGCTTTATTTTTGAGAGGTAAAAGGAGGAAGAAAGCCGGGAGGAAAGATCCGAGGAGAGAGAGGGACTGATCTGCAGCGTTAGCTCTTGTCATGGGGCGGAACAAAAGGTCTCCGGCTTTTCTTATTAAGCAAGGACTCTGCTTTTCTGTGTAAATTGCTGGCCAAGAAGGCGGGGGCAGGGAAGTGGGGTGTGCGGTGCACAAAGGGGGGCCGTCCCTGGCCGTGGGGCTGAGGTGGAAGGGTTTGGGGGTACGGAAGAAAGTGCTGGGTGGATAGAGGGGGAAGAGATTACAGCACAACATTTAGGAATGTACAGTATTCATTATGGCTGTAGTAGGGGAGAGAGGCAGCTAGTGAAGGAGGGAGGGAAGGAGGGAGGGAGAAGAGGAGAGGGGGGTTAGGCGAGAGTGGGGGGCAGGGTGTGCTTTCTTCGCTCCCTTCTCGGTGGGTTTCGTTTCACCCGGTGAAACAGCCCCGCTCCGTTGGGCGGGGGGGCCGAGGGGGCAGGACCGGCGTGTGCGGTGTGAGTGGGGGGGGACGGCGCACACGGTCGCGCTTACGGCCGGGCTGAAGCGCCCCCCTCCCTCCCCGCGCTCGGGGCACGCCGTCCCCGTCCCCACGGGCGGAGGGAAGGAAGGGGAGGCCGGTTTGCGGGACTCGGGGCAGCTTTGTCACTTGGTAGCTGGCGTCCGCTCGGAAGCAGGGGGAGGGGGGAGGGCGCTTTATTCTGTGCCGCAGGTAGCGGTGACAGCCGGGGTGCCGGGAGGGGGGGACCCCCTCTCCCTGCCCGCGCCCCCGTGCATGTGGCCTTAGGGGCGGCGGGCAGCGAGCCCTGCCTGCCGTTGCCTCAGCCGCTCCTAGGGCAGCTCACCATGGGAGCCCGTCAGCTCCCGGGGGAAGGGTCCGGGGGAAACTTCTTCAGGAGCCCGCGGGGGCTTTCGGGGGTAGGAAGGGAAGAAAAGGACAAGGCGGGCATCGCGCCGCACGAAAGCACGTCCAGCGGGCACCTCCGCGCTGTGCTAGGAAGGGGCGTCCGCGCTCTTTTTATAGACAGACCTCGTTAGCATATCGCGGTTCGCCACGCCCGTCGGGGGTGCTGATAGGGCGGGGGCGTCCCCACGGGCCGGCCGTGCCCCGCCTCCCCGCGCGGATTGGCTGCGGGGCCGGGCCGACCCGTCTCGCGGCCCCGCCTCGTCGTGACGTTTCGAGAAGCAACTTTTCCGTGGGGCTGATTTGAATATCTCGGCCGGCCTCGGCCGGCGCGCTCTGATTGGCCGGGTTCGCAGAAAGGGGGCGGGGCAGCCTTGGCCGTCCGGAGAGTGACTGACGTGTCCGGGGGGGGGGGGGGGGCGCTTCTGCTCCAGCCGCACCTCGCTCGTGACTGGCTGGAGGGGGCGGGCGCCAGCTCGCTCCCGCCCGCCGTGATTGGCCGCTGCTCCCTGTCAATCACTCGTTTGTTGCCCCGGGAGAGTCCGTTCGGCCCCGCTCGGGGCGGCGGGGGCGGAGCCGCCCCGCCCCCCCCGCGCCCCCGGGACCGCCGCGGGTTCCGCGGGGACGTCCCGGTTTCCTGCCCGAGAACAATGGCGGCTCCGTCACCTCCGGGTCGGCCCCGGGCGCCGCAGAGGGGCGGGGAGGAGGCCGGGCTCTTGCCCGTGTCCCGCTCGCCGTCGTTCCGCGGCGTTTGAGCCCCCGTGAGGCCGCGGAGCTGCGCTGGAAGTGAAGCTCCGGCGGCATGGCTTCCCTCCGCTGGAGTGGTGTCTGTGATGCCGGGAGCGCGCGTTCGCCAGTGCCTCAGAGCGCAGCGCTCCGCTCCCGCTGCTGCAGCACGGCGCGGCAGCGCGGGTTCCTGCGATCGCCGTGAGCCGAGGCTCCCGCGGCGGCAGCTGCGGGCAGCCCGAGCCGCAGCACGGCCCCGGTGGCTCCCTCAGCACCGAGCGAGCGGCGCTGCGCTCCCGGCGGCCGGGCTGAGCGCCCCCGGCTTTGCGCAGCTCCCGCTCCGTGTCGCACATGCCAAACACGCCCGGGCCGGGATCCCAGCCCGCAGCCGGGCGGGAATGGCAGCGGGCAGTGCTGGAACCGAAGTTTTCCCGACGCCGAACTTCCGTCCGTAATGGTTTTGTGCTGTTCAGACAGACCGTTCTTCGTAGGAAATGCCCACCCACCAGATTGAGATGGGTTAAACTGATGACGTCAGTCAAGTGCCGAAACTTAAAGCATAAAACTTCTGTATTTCAGCCACTGAAAAAACATTAGCTCTGCTTTTTCAGCCTTCTTGAACGTAGAATCCGCTGTATGTTTGAAGGATCTTTTGGTGGCATCTTGGGCATACCATTTTTGGTATTTTTTTAATTGTTGTTTTGTTTTGGGCTTTTTTTTGTAGGTTAAAAAAAAACCACCGGTTGCTTAAAATGATGAATAACATATAGGAATGCTGATTTGTCAGATAGGTTATATTGCAGAACCAGCTGACAGGTCGTGCTTAACCGATGTGTGAAGCACAAGCTGCAGCTCTAAAATCTGAATAAAGCTTGTGTAATATTTCTATGTCTTCACTGGAAATTGTGTATGTTTAAAAACTCTGCCAAGGAAAGCCAAAACCTAAACCACAGGATAACTCTTGCTTTGCATATGTGTCACATGTTCCTATGAAGAAATAAATAATAAAAAAATGTAAGTTTAAAAAAGTTTTGGTAATGCCATTGGCATATATGAGAGATCCTAGTTTCTGTTAGATGCATTGAGGTCAGATTTTATATAAATATATTTAATATATTTTGCTTCTCTAAGACAGTCTGTTCTAACCTGTGAGAAAGGGAAAATTCAGAGAAGAAAGGAGATGCAGGAAAAACATTCAATGTGTTTTTGAGGACTTAATATGGAGTGCTGAGTGTCGTGTATGCTGTAGTTTATTTGGGTATCATAATGAAACTCAAAAACATCTTAAAAAGAAGTTTCCATGGCCATTCTTGAAACTTTAGACACTTTGTGCATTGTTGTTTTTTATAAATAGAACAATCCTTGAGGTGCAATTCAGGATGTAACATATTTTAAAGCAGAAGCTCTAGCTCCCCGTTGTTGCCTATCATCTTTAATGTTATCTTTTAACTTCCTGCTCTGCAGTAAGTATTTAATGAAGATAATATTTTTGTGTTTTAAAGAATAGCGACATGTATTTTACAGAAAGTGTAGGTGGGAAATAATCTAAACCTCCTGGATATTGTAATCCCAGTTTTGCAATCCAGGGGTTTACACAGCCTCATATTTTCAGCAGAAATAGCTCAACAGTATTGGATGAAATAGCTTTGGGTCTAGGCCATGTATTTGGTGTTTCTGCATCTCCTGTCAAGTAACCCAGCAGTGTGCTTCTAGGGTGGTTTGTGCTTTCTTTCTGTCCCACTCTCTTTCTCCTGCTCTGTCATTCACTGAAAATGTTAATGTTGTTATACAGAAAATGTCCAATGACTTCCCCTCTAATTTTGCAGTTAACCTTGGAGCTTTTGACGGTATGTGTATTGGTTTAGCTAATTCTTTTTAATTACTGAAAAGTTTAAAGGGAAGCATTATCAACATACATAAAAATATATTTAGTCACTTTTTTTTCTCCTAAATCAGCCTTTGCATTCCATTCCTGTGGGACCACCTAGAACAAAAGCAGTCCAGTGGAGTCACGAGCTGCTGTCAGGTACAAGCTTCAGGGCACCTGTCTTTGATCAGAGCTGTGTGTTACAGGAAGTTGTTGCTGTATGGAAGGAAAAACAGGAGGTTTTGTTTTGCCATTTTCCCCATCAAAAATATTTATAGTTTTTATTTCTTCTTTGCAGAGATTCTGAAGGACCTGGATGATTACTATGAAAAATTTAAGCGGGAGACAGATGCTGTGCAGAAGAGAAGAATGTTGCACTGCATACAGAGAGCCTTGATTCGGAGTCAGGAACTGGGGGACGAGAAGATCCAAATCGTCAGTCAGATGGTGGAGCTGGTTGAGAACAGAACAAGGCAAGTGGACAGCCACGTGGAGCTGTTTGAGACCTGCCAAGAGACTAATGACACCACTGGAAACAGCGGGAAAGGCAGCCAGGATAAGTCGAAGAATGAGACAATCGCACAGGCTGAGAAGCCCAACAACAAGAGATCGAGGAGGCAGCGGAATAATGAGAATCGAGAAAATGCCTCAAATAATCATGACCACGATGACATCACCTCAGGAACACCAAAGGAGAAGAAAGCAAAAACATCCAAGAAGAAGAAACGATCCAAGGCTAAAGCAGAGCGGGAAGCTTCTCCTCCTGACCTTCCTATTGACCCTAATGAGCCAACATACTGCTTGTGCAACCAGGTCTCCTATGGAGAAATGATAGGATGTGATAATGATGAGTGCCCCATTGAATGGTTTCACTTTTCTTGTGTGGGACTCAACCATAAACCAAAGGGCAAATGGTACTGCCCCAAATGTAGAGGAGAAAACGAGAAAACTATGGACAAGGCGTTGGAGAAATCTAAAAAAGAAAGGGCATACAACAGGTAGTTTGTGGACTTTTCATAGTGAAGGAAAAAACCCACCAAACCAGTGTATTTATTGTCAGTGTCACCTTTGTTGAGGTGAAAGGATTGTAAAATGTATATTTTTAAAGGAGGCTTAAAACTGAACCATTCCTGTTACAGGGACGGCAATAAGAAATTTTGGGTTTCATTTGGTAAGCTGTAACAAGAATGTGGTCTGTGGACCAATGTATTCCAAAAGTAAAATTATAAGAATATTCGGGTGTTTCTTAAAAGATAAATTAATAATTTTCTTTATTTCTTTTCTTCTTTTTTTTTTTTCTTTTTATTTTCTTTTTTTTTTTTTTTTTTTAGTGCTGGTAGCACTCTACCCATTAAAATTTTGACAAATATCTCTTTAAATGTAATTTTGTTTTCCTTAATGAAAAATGTTATTTACCTTTTGAGTAAAATTGATAAATAGTTTAACCACCTGGCTGTATCTGAATAAAGCTGCAATTCATTGCAAAAGTAACTTCTTTTGGTGATAAGCAAGAACAAACAAAAGGAGGGTAAAATTTGGTTCCTGCTACAAAGTGTCAGTATAACAGTTCAATAGCAAATGTTTAAATAGGCTTAGAGGATTATTTTTTAAAACAAAAAGTTAATGGTTAAATTTTAAACAACAAATATTTTATATGCTGGCCAGGTACCACAAAGGCCATTTTTAAATGATTGAATATGTTTTGTATTTAACCAGGAAGTGGTTTAGTAATGAGACATAACATAAATGAAGCTTTATACTGTCACAGATAGTGGTGTAGCAATCCTTAATTTGTTTAAGTTGTATAAATGTACATTTTAAGTGGAGTTGCACTTACTGTATTATACTTGGAAATGCAGCCAAATGCCATTGTGTAACCAATGTGCATTTCCTGCTGTATGTATGAAAATTGTACAGATGTGATATTAAGAAATAAATGAAATGACTTTGACAGTTTGCTTCTTTAGCAGTCTTGTTTAATGATCATTCATGTAGCTCAAAAAACCCAGAAATTCATCTTTGACCTCAGCAGCTGCAGCAAGCTGCTGCTGGAAGCCTGAACCTGTTGTAGTGGTAACCAAATTACAGTTCTGATAAAGGATCTTCATAGAATGTATGGCCAGCAAGGTCGTAGGAGAGCCAAAATAGCATTCAGCTTTCCATCCAAATCTTCTCATTTTGTGCTTGCAGTCACTCCCAGACCCAGACATTTATCTGAAAATCAATAGTACAGAGCTGGTCTTGTTCAGTTTTTTTAATGCTTTTTTCATTGTGGATATAAATTATTCCATGTTTGTTATTGGGATCTTTTGTGTTTCAGCATTTCCCAAGTTTTCCTGCAGCTGTTCCAGGGCAGGCCTTTTTGTTCTTCATGGTCACCCCATACCAAAATGTACTTGCTGTGACCAGGTGCTGTGCCAGGTACCCAGGGCTCTGTCCCTTGGATGGACACTGAAGCTTGGTCAGGCTGTTTCCTTCACCATCATGGCTTTAGGGGCCAACATTACAGTGAGCAGATTTCGTCTCCATCACACTGCAGGCCTTCATCCAGTGAGAAGGGAGCAGGACCAGCAGTAGGAAGGCCATGGAAGTGAAAATTGTGAAATCCAGTGGATCAGGTGAAAGACTCACATAAAAAGATGGGGGCCTGGGGTTGGTGGTTTTTCTTTTAGAACATTCTGTGTATAATGGTGGTGTTTTGTTTCCTGAACAGTGAAACCATACCACTGAAATGACCCTTGTATTCCAAAAGATCCTTCTGTAGGGAGTAAGGTTTTGATCTAGCCAAACACAAGACAGCTGAAGGGGTTCAGTGTTTTCTAAAAATGTACTGAGGGGCCCCAAAACGCACTGCATCACCTTGCATGGATATTCCCTGCCAGACAAACATGCTCACAGTGGCAAGTAGTCCTGTTTTACTTCTAAATAGGTGCACTACTTGTGCACATCTGCAGTTGTTTCCAATCCCTTCAGACTGTCAGGTTACACTGAGGCACCTGTGCCCAGGGCAAGTGCCTGCTCCAAATCAGTCTGCTGCTCCCGAGCTGGTTTAGGGTTGGTGTGTAATTTTTCTGCTCTCTACATTTCCTTCTCCTTTCATCTTTTCTCTAAAGCCTTCTGGTTTTCCATTCTCCCTGCACACTTACTGGTCTTTCCCGCTCCTCTGTGCCTCCACCTGCTGTTGTTGTGGCTGATGCTGATGCTTCTGGTCTTTTCTGCCTCTGCTGTTCTGGCGTTCTCCCACCAGCCTATGCTGAGAACATCAATACTTAGCAGCAGGACTGTACTAGCAAAACCCCAGCAAAACTTTATATAGGAACTAGTGCAGACAAGGTTTCAAACCAAGCCTTTTTCACAAAATGTCTGCATTGATTCTGAGGGATGTTTTTAATGTGAAAAGCCAGAAGCAAACAACAAAAATGCAAAAGAGGATGGTAAGAATGTTCAGCTATAGATGGAACAGTAGAGCCATATTTATACTGCCCTTAAATATTTCCAGCTACTGAAGGCTGGCTGTGGTCTCCCATTTTTCAGTCTTTTGCTGAAGACAGCTGCTGATCTGTAAAGCAGCTTGGAGTTATGTCCCTTTCCACATTTTTCCCAGGCTTGTGTTACCTTCCAGCTCACCCTGTTGCAGGCTACAGCACTGATCTGCTCCTTGGCCCTGAGGGCTGAGTGCACTGGCACGGGACAGCCTGGAAGGTCTGGTTTCAGTCGATGGGCACGATTAGTTGGATGCAAGGGGCTCTGCAGTGGCACTAAGCTCTTTGTTGATGGAAGTGGAGCCATCTTGTGTTATACTGACACACTGCCAAGCGCTGCTGACTCTGCAAACTCTGTCCTGGCTTTGGTACTTTGTCTAAAACGCTGTCTTAGTTATTCACATGGCCACAAGAAACTTCTATCTTTTGAGCCAAGTTTTGTAATCTCTGCGTGACAGATCAGCTATTTTGCAAACTTTCTTATTTTGTCCAGCAGAGTGATTTGGGGAGATCATCTGCCTGGTTTGAGAAAACATATGACTCTCTTAGTGACCCTTTCCCACAAGGCTGCTAACAAAAGGTTTGAGTGAGAGGGAGGCTCCTCTAGGAGCTGAGCTGAGGCTTCATCTCCATTTCCCACGGGTTAGTAAACAGCTCTCAGGTGTTGCAGCATCAATGCAAAGTATAAAAATCATTGGGTGTTTGCTGAGGGGGAAGTCATAGCAGCAGGAGTTACAAACTTAAACTTCTCATTGAAATCATTCAGGCAGCTGTAATTGCTGCCCTTCTGTGTGGTAGGGGTAGCAGGCATGTCTGTATTGTGTTGCTGAACCCTTGAGCTGATGGTAAAGTCCTTCCAACCACTGAAAAGTGGCGGTTCAACACTCCAAGCAGCTGACAGCAGACCTTGCCCCGGAGTCGTCCCTGTCCTCGGCAGCAGATTTGTTGTGCAGTGGGCCAGCTGGCAGTGCAGAAGGGCTGCTGGAGGCACGAGCTGGGCAGTCAAAGGCATCAGTCAGGGAGCCCTTTGGGTGCTATGTCAGCTCCAATTGCAAAATGTTCCCAGCCAGCTGGGGAGAGAGCGAGAGAACCACTGCAAGCCTGAACCAGCAGAGCAGAGCATCAGTTTCAACTATTGCACCATCTGAGAGCATCCCAGTCAAGCAGAACCACTGTCTCCACTGAGCAGCAACAACCTTCACCATGCACATCATTAGGCTTAAATAGGTTTCTTACTAATTAAACACAGTTGCTGATAACCTGTATCGTAATTTCTTGGAGATTATTCTTGTAATTATTCTTTCAGAATAAATACAATCCAGTAAATACAATCGAATTGGACTGCTCCACTGTTATAATTTTCATAGGGTATTTTTAGTTGATCTTTTAAATTGTAATAGAAATGAAAGAGATAAAAGCACTGTAAACAGTTGCAAAGAATATAATTTAAAAAATTCTGTAAGATAAATGCTTCAAAACAATGTATCTTTGTAGTGAATTCTGTTGTTTTAGATTTATTGTCATTCTCATGGCCTATTTGCTATATGTACATGAACCTCCCCTCACCCTTGTGCAGGAATTGCTCAAAAGAGCTGGTAGGTAATTTCTGAGTATGAAAAGTAGTGTGAGCAAAAGTAGTGTATGAAAGAAATAATGAAGCTAATAATGATCCATTCAGTTTCCTACCTTCCCAGCTGTTACTGAAGTCCCAAATATAACAAGCAGGAGGAATGATACTGTGAGGAAGAGCAGCAGAGCAAATGCAGTATGTATAGAAAGTGCTGTAAACAGTATTAAGGTTTTCTCCCAAGTTTAAGATTACATTTCCAAGATTACTTTTCCCAGTAAGCATTTATTTTTGATGGTAGTTAAAAAAATCAAAGGAATCTGTGTCCTGTCTCACAGCAGAAAAGCTGCATTAGTGGCCAGGGCAGTTTTGAGGAGGGGCTGGTGGCATTCCCCAGTTACAGCCAGGATTCCCAGGTTAATTTATTCCTTTGGTTCACTTTATAAACAGCTTGCCAGTGGTGGAAGGAGAAGAAAGGTGGGTGATACTGAACTTTTAAAAAGAGGTACCTGTATTTAAACTTCCAGCTCTTACTTGAGAATTGTGGGTTACCTTTGTGGCTTAGGACCCCGCATTGGGTCTGGGTGAGATGGAGCTCAGCCCTGTGCACTCCCTGTGCTTTGCACTGGCAGCTGCAGAGGAGCTGATAGCACTCCAGGGTTTTGGCTGCTCTGAGCAGAGCTGGCACAGCCTCAGCTCTGTCTCTCCAACCTTCACCCCCACACCAGCAGGCTGGGAGTGGGCAAGGTCCTGGGAGGGGACACAGCGAGGCCAGCTGACCCAAGCTGACCAAAGGGATATTCCATACCATATGACGTCTGCTCGGATATAAAAGCTGGGAAAAGGAGGAGGAAGTGGGGAACATTTGTTTTTTTGCAACATTTGCCTTCAGAGGAACTGCTCCGTTTCCTGCAGCCCTGCTTCCCAGGAAGTGGCCGGACATCACTTGCTGATGGGAAGTAGACAATAAAATCTTTGGTTTTTTCCTTTGCTTGTGCATGCGCAACCTTTCGCTTTTGCTTTGCTGACCTGCCTTATCTCAACCCACGAGTTGTTTTCCATCTTATCCTTCTCTCCCCAGTCCAGCTGAGAGCAGGGGTGGGATAGAGTGGCTTGGTGGGCAGCTGGCATCCAGCCTGAGGTGGTGCCTGATGTGGGGTGGGACAGTGACACCTATTTACGTGTATTGCCTGCTGTAGTGGTGTTAATTGTCCAGTAGCAAGCTCCTGTGCAGTTTGCCAGCTGCACTGCTTATCTCTTTATTTTGCTGAGTTTGGGAACATGTTAATACAAACAATGGCTCTGTGCTTTTCCCTGGCATTGATGGCCTTGCTGTGCTGGGGGAGCTATCTTGTGGAGACAATGAGGGAATACATCTCTCTCTTCCTACCCAGAATTTATGTGGATTGTTTTATTATGCAGGCTCCTGCAGTCCTTGCTCATCCTTACACGATCTGTTTAATTGGTACTGTAAGCATATCATGGGGTTTGTGGAATCTGATGTCATGGTGCTGTATGAGAAAACAAATTTTGAGTGAGGAGACATCCAAATGCTCCCTGAGGAAGTCAGTCCCTGGGTGGCAGGGTGCGTGGAAGGATTTGGGCAGGTTCCTAGGGCGGTTATCGCCTCCCATTGCCTGGGAGTTCACCCACGAGCAGGTAACCAAGCCTGACAAACTGACCCAGCAGCTGATAGAGGGGTGCCTTGCCCAGCCCAACGAAAGCCAGCAGCTCCTCGCCCTGTGCTGGGGCCTGGCCTGTGCCTACAGAGCCACAGTGCTGCACTCTCACAGGACTGTGGCTGAGGCAGGGACACAAACTGTGCGTGAGGACGTGATGGTTGAGACAGGAACCCAGACCACGACCACTACTGAAACTGTCCCTGTAATGGAAATGGAAAGGTGGACAAGGAGAGCAACAAGTCCTTGTTGTCAATTAGAAAGGGAGGAAGAAGAAGAAGAAAAAGAAGAGGAAGAAGAAAAAGAAGAGGAAGAAGAAAGAGAAGAGGAAGAAGAAAAAGAAAAGAAAGAAAAAGAAAAGGACGAAAAAGAAGAAAAAGAAAAGGAAGAAAAAGAAGAAAAAGAAAAGGAAGAAAAAGCAGAAAAAGAAAAAGAAGCAAAAGAAGAAAAAGAAGAAAAGGAAGAAAAAGAAGAAAAGGAAGAAGAAGAAAAAGAAGAAGAAGAAAAAGAAGAAAAGGAAGAAGAAAAAGAAAAAGAAGAAAAAGAAGAATTATCAGGAAAGGAAGGGTTTGATCAAGAAATCAGTCCTACAACAAATAAATCAAAGAAAGGAGTAAAAGAACTCAAACAGGAAACAGAAATTACCCAGTCTCTGACATCATCAGAACTTGAAGACCTGCAGAAGGAGTACAGCCGCCAGCCAGGTGAGCAGATTTCTGCCTGGCTGCTGCGATGCTGGGACTGTGGGGCTGATGGTCACCTGCTGGAAGGCAGGGAAGCCCAGCAGCTGGGATCCCTTGCTAGACACCGGGGAATTGGAAAAGGAATTGGAAAAGAGACAGCAGTTTGCAGTCTCTGGAGACGACTCGTCTCAAGTGTGAAGGCAAAATATCCCTTTAAGGAAGATCTTGTGAACTCCCCAGGAAGGTGGACCACTGCACATGAAGGTGTCCAGTACCTGAGAGAATTAGCAGTGCTGGAAGTCATTTACAGTGATCTAAAAAATGATAACATCTCTAAAGATCCAAAGGATGTCCCTTGCACAATGGCCATGTGGAGGAAGGTAATTCAAAGTGCCCCTGCATCATATTCTACCAGTTTGGCAGCAATGTATTACCCAGAAATGGAGACACCAACAGTAGAGAGAGCATCTTGTTGGCTCCAAAACTTAGAGGAAACTCTTTGTACCCAGGCCAGCACCTCAGCTGTCAAGGGCAGTCCAAGAAATCAGTCTTCTCCTGCCCTGATCAGAAGGAAAGAGATGCCCAGACGCATGACGCGTGGTGCACTGTGGTTCCTTCTGTGCGATCAGGGGGAAGACATGAGGAAGTGGGATGGTGAACCCACCTTTAAGCTGGAAGCCCGTGTCCGTGAACTGAGAGAGAAGAAAGCTGAGAAAGAGGAGAGCTGTGAGAGAAGAGAGAAGGGGCCATCCCACAGAGCTGTCAGAGCAGTCTCTGCAGACACAAGACAGCAATCAGCAGCCTCCCAGACACAGAAGAACTGACATTACCTCTCTTGATCCTGGCGAGGGGGTTTCTGGTCTGGCACTGTAAGGGTCAGACAGTGAATGCTCCAACCAGGAAAAAGAATAGAGGGTCCCTCCCTTCTGCCAGGAGGAGGAGAGGGATGACTGGATGTACTGCATTTGATAGCCTGGCACATCAGACCCAGAGAAGTGCACAAGGCTTTGGTAGATGCTGCTGCATAGTGTACGCTGGTGCTATCGGGGTACAGGGGCTCAGAACCCATCTGGATCTCTGGTTTGACAAGGGGATGCCAAAAATTGTCTGTTTTGGAGGCTGAAGGGAGCTTAACAGGGGACCAGTGGGAAAAGTGCCCCATTGTGACTGGCCCACTTGTATCCTTGGAATTGACTGTCTCAGGAGAGGATACTCGAAGGACATAAAGGGGTACCAGTGGCTTTTTGGTGTAGCTGCTGTGAATACAGAGAAGATCAAGTAGTCATGCACCCTGCCTGGCCTCTTAGAACATCCCTTCCTTGCAGGAGGGCAGCAAGGTGAAGAACAGCAGGTGGCAATTGCTACCAAGACAGTGCATCAGCAGCAGTGTGGCACCAGCCGGGATTCCCCGGCTCCCATCCATGAGCTGATTCCTCAGCTGGAGAGCCAAGGAGTTACCAGCAAGGCCCGCTCACCTTGTATCTGTCCCATATGGCAATTGCAAAAGTCTGATGAAGAATGGAGGTTAGCATAGCCATTGTGGCCTAAATGAAGTCACAGCACCCTGAGTACTGCTGAATCAGACATCAGACATGTTATCCAGCGAGGAGAGTGTCCAATAAACCTGGAATTGATGGCCCCAGGGGGTGGAAACACAGCCCTGTGATCTTCCATGGGTGTATCACATCCCTTATCACCCACAAGCCTCTGGAAAGATTGGGAGGTATAAGGCACTGCTGAGGACTATGTTGAGAGTTGTTGGGCAGTGGGGCATGGAAGCTTTGGGATGCAAATTGAGCAGAAGCCACTTGGCTGGTTAACATTGGGCATCTGCTAACCGCCCTGGGCCTGCCCAAGCTGGGGGAGGACACAAGGTCCCTGTGCTGGGGGAGTCACTGGGGATTTCTCCTCCCATGGGAAAAGGCAAACCCATTTGTGGGATTGTCTTTGCCCAAAGACCTGGGTGCACTTGGTGGGTAATGTGGAAGGATGGGGACACTGGTGTGTGCCTCAAGGAGATTTGACCTTGGGGGGGAAATAATCTGTGGTGTGAGTTTTATGTTGCAGGAAGTGAAGAAGCAGGAATGACATGGACTGGTGAAGAGTGAATTTTGTGGGGAGCAAGGCAAGAGCGATGACAACCCAAGCCAGGCTGGTCAAGTGTGCTGCTCCTCCTGTCCTGAGCACCCATCCTGATGGAATGGAATCCAAGTCATGGACTGTTTCTGAACATCTGGAGCGGTGGAGGAAGCCCATGGAATGGGAAAATGATATCTATCTGTGAAAGGACTGGGGATAATAGTTAATGAAAATGTATGGATCTGTACATTTGGTATGAAGATGATTTAAGGGTGTAGTTTAAGATCTAAGAGCTGGTAAAAAGGGATTTCAGTAATGAGAAGTAAATACAGTGCAATAGCTAGAAGATTAAGTTTTGTGAGATCTGGGTATGACACAAATGGTATGGAATAAGGGGTGGAGATTGTGTTTGGTCTGGCTGAGGTGGAGTTGTTTTCCCCATTGCATTGGGAGCTGGAGAGGAGCTGTAACACTGCAGAGTTTTGGCTGCTGTGAGCAGAGCTGGCACAGCCTCAGCTCTGTCTCTCCAACATTCTGCCCCCACATCAGCAGGCTGGGAGTGGGCAAGGTCTTGGGAGGGAACACAGCTAGGCCAGCTGAACTGAATTAACCAAAGGGATATTCCATACCATATGATGTCTGCTCAGATATAAAAGCTAGGAAAAGGAGGAGGAAGTGGGGAACATTTGTTATTTGCAATGTTTGCTTTCCAGAGGAATTGCAATGTGTCTTGAAGCCCTGCTTCCCGGAGAGTGGCTGGACGTCACTTGCTGATGGGAAGTAAAATCTTTGGAGTTTTAGCATTTGCCTGTGTGCACACAGCCTTTTATTTGGTTTTAGTAAACTGCCTTATCTCAACCTATGAGTTGTTTTCAATCTTGTTTTCTCTCCCCTGTTCAGCTGAGAAGGGGTTGTGATAGCGTGGCTTGGTGGGCACCTGGCACCCAGCCAGGGTCACCCCCTTACACACCCTTGAGAAGCTCTGCTGTCCTCTCCAATGCCTTGGCAGTTCAGGGCAACCTTTTTAAAGACCTTGCATACTAAACATGCAGTCACAGTAGATGGCTACTACAGATAGTGCATTAACAAAGAGTACAAAATTAATCCCACCCAGGTGGATGGACACTTCACAGAAGTCAAAATTCTTTCCAGTTGTTGGGGTGAAAATCTAACCTCCATCAAAATTTTAGGAAACTAGTGATGTAGGGAGAAAAAATGTATCTGAAATGGCAGAATTTCTTGCAGTACAGTAATTTTGTGTAATCTGTGACTGTCCTGTAAGCACCATGTGTCTGTGCACTGAGTCTGTCTCCCTCAAAAAAACGTTTCAAGGCACTTCCTCCATGCAGCCCTATGGACAGTAGCATTAATTTTTGAGGTGCTTTGAGTTGTTAGTTTTATTTTCTGTAGTTTGCTTTGGTAAGTCAGCTGTGGCCACCAGGTGAGAGTGAGGGCTGGAGCACACTCTGGGACCTGCAGAGGATGCAGGCAGTAGGTGACTGCATGGTGCTGGCACATCAGTTGTCCAGCACTGATGCTGGCTGAACTGGACCCCAACTTCTGCTTGTGCTTCTTGCTCTGGGGAAAGGATCCTGCTGCAAAGAATATGGAGTTCTCTCTTGCATTTGGCTTGCTGAAAAATGGGGCCCCAAAAGGTTAATACATCCCAGGCTCATAGCTCAGCATTATGGGAAAAACCCCAAAACCAAAAAAACCTCAAAAACCTTAAAATAAATTTGGATCCATTAAGTGAATAATGCAAAACTTGGGTAAGACAGATAGAATCACCTTTATGCTCTCCCTTTGTAGAAGAATTAATGCAATTTAAATACCCTCAGTGGTATACATCCTGAATCCTCTCATCATACAATACACTTTGCTAGTTCAATTTTTTTTTCAAAATAAATCAAACTTGGAAGAAAGAAATGTATTTAGTGATAAGGATTAGAAATACAAGTGAATTGTGTGTAAATGATTCACCTGCATACAGAAAGGAATGTTTTGCAATGTTAATTAAAAGATATATATCAGGGGACTTTTCTTTCTGCCAGCCTCCTCCTCTCTCCTTGAGATTTTTTGTGTGGTTGCATCTGAAATAAAATGCTCTGTTCTCATAATAGCTTCTTCAGTCTTGTGACTTTGGGAACAGACAATTTAGCCAGAGCCCTATCAGTAAAAGATGAATTGTTAGATTCATGTTCCACACAGTGATTTTATTCAACAACTAAAAGATTAAGGGCAATTCTTTCAGGAAAGTCCCCGGAGTTTGAATGCTTTCATTTGGAGGTGTCTCTGGAGGACATTGGAAGTGGAAGGAAATAAATGTAACATGGCTTAAACTTTAATCAAGTCTAATGTATGGTCAGAGGTACTTTAAAACTTTGATCATGATCATAGCATTTTGGCATAGTGTCACTGCAGAAGAGTAATAAGATTTTTGGGATGCCCTGATTTTTCATTTCCATGCTTTATGAGGATTTTATGTGTTTTATGTTTTGTCTCAGTTTATTGTCTGCTGACCCTATTCTGCTTGGATTGGAGACAGCTTCAAGAAGACAAAAGTAGTATTTTTAAAGTAAAATTACTGATACTGCTCTCGGTCTTTGTTATCCACACTAATTTTTTTTTCTGGGAATGTAGAAGGTGTGGTGAGAGCTCCTTTATGCTGAGCCCTTAGATTCAGCACAAAGGAACTTTTACAAAAGGGACAGACTTACAAAGAGGGGAAGTAAGGCTACAATACTGAGGTAAACAATGGGACTTCACTTTCAAAAGTAATCCTCCCTGGGCTGTAATAGATTTAAAGGAATTCTATCTAAATGGGCTCCAGGGAAATAGAGCATCAAATTTCCAAAAAAAGATAAACACAAATTATGTGACACTCCTACTAGCTTTGATGAAAGGACTGGAGGCTGTTGTGTGTCAGGGCAGTGGTGACATTTTGCAAAGCCAGAATTGTGTCATGCTGTACAAGAGAATACAGAAGAACTGTTGGAAGTGGATTTCCAGGGTGTCCTGCCATCCACAGTGTTATTTTATGGAAGGCACCACTGGCCAGAAGGTAGCACTCATGTCCATGGAGATTTCCAGGGAAGACAAAGAACCTTCATTGTTCAAGTCAGAGGCCAAGAGTTGTCTTATTGTGTCTGACAGAGCAGAAACAGACAAAATTCTATCTGACAACTCATTGTCAAGCCACGGCTAAGCAAGGTTCTCCAAAAAGCACAAATATTAACTTCCATGAATAAACTGTTCATATTTTCCATAGGTGACTGACACAAATGTCAGACATTTGTATTTCATTTAATATTTTCTGGAAATACTAAGTGAAGAGGTCTGTTATCTAGTGCTATTAGTGATGAAAGATGAAAACAAAGGAACCTCTGGAGGACATGTAGGTTTATACCAAAACTCAGAAAGAACAGGTGTATCTTTATTTGTAAAACTGATGTAAATATTATTTCAACAGTTTCATCTAACTTTAGGAGGGTTCATTGCCCCATCCTTTCAAACATTGGGCCTTTTAGATCAATTTATTGCTTGAAGCATGAACTAGAGCCACAGACTTAGACATGCTATCAGTGCAGGTGGCTCCTTTCTATGCTGGACCTTCACCTGTGTCATTTTGGGAAGCAGAGATTTCTCCCAGAGAAAATACAGGCATCTCTACTCTGTAGCACACAGCTGCTGGAGGCTGTTGCATTAGCACCTTGAAAACCCTGGTCAACAAATTTTTTTTGTTTCTAGGATCTCTATTTTAGCAGAAACCACTTAGGACACACCCTCCTGGTAGGTAGACAAGGACACACACACTCTATTTTTCACTCTGTTTGTGTGTGGGTGTAGTAGACAAGATGAGTGAATGTGTTTCATTTTCTGCAATATTTTGAATGAACTTTTGAGAGCTTATCTTTCTCCTTACCTGTCCATTGCTTCTGGTGGTCAGTCTGTGGTAGTGGGTGCACACTGGAGTGGCAGCTTCTGTACCTGCTTGCAGCACGAGGTGACAGTAACAGCAGAGCCACTTCTTGTCCAGCACTGCTAAGCTTGCTTTAGGGAACAGAGCTGGGTTTCTGCAGTAGGAGCAGAAAGGATTGTTAGAGGATTGGATTCCCAGCTGTCTGAAGGAGAATTTCCCTTCAAAGGGACGTGAGCATTTCTCATTCCACCCTTCCACTCCCCCCAAATAATTTTAGGTAAACTGGGATGATCAAAAAGATACCCACAGGAGAGATGTGAAGAGACTTTACATGAATTATGCCAGGTGTGATGACTTTTTGTATGTAGCAGCATGTGGGAAAGGTTGTTGTATATGATTGTCTTCAAAAGAATCAGAAGCAAAATTTGGGGAATGATTGGCAAATCATCTTTGTTTCAGTCTCTGGGAAAATCAGGTAGTCCATTTCTAGGCACATGAAGAATGAGAGCCCTCACACGGCTTTACACAGGCAAACCTTACCTGCCCAGCCTGTTTGCCTGCTGTGATACAATGACCACAGCTGTGAATGCAGGGAGAGCACTGGATCTCATTTAGTTCAGCTTTAATGATGTGGGTGCAGTTCATGTAAACTTTATCAAGGCTTTTAAACGTTGTCTCCCATAATATTTGTGCATCTAAATTTGGAATTTGTAGTCTGAATGGGTGGGGATCTAAATGGGCAAGCAGCTCTTTGGATGGCTGGGCTCAGAGGGTCACTGGGTCATACACCTTCTTCCTGGGAGCTGGTCCTGAGCGCAGGTCTGTCCTGTGACCTGTGCTGTGTGACACCACTGCCCTGCAGGAAGGGCTGCAGAGCCCTTGTCCCTGGCAAGGTGTCAGTGTCACCCAGCTGGAGTGGTGGCACCATCCACGCTGCCCTGCAGAGGGACCTGGACAGGCTGGTATGGGCGTGGGGTGGGAAGCTGTGCAGTTCAACAAGGACAGCTGGACTCATGCAGCTCTCCAGAAGTCTGCAGGAAACACCCACTAACTCCTGTTTCAGAGACAGGAATCCATTGAAGCACTGGAGACAAGTTTGTTGTTTCATCTGTGGGGATCAGCACCAGAAAGAAAAAAGCAAATAAGCAGAGTAACCAATTAGCCCATGCTGAAATGGTCCTGACACAAGTTTACAGCTCTGCAAAGTGTCTTCTTTGGTTTTTCTCCCTGGACAAAGATATTCCATGGTGGTTTCTCTCAAAGAGAAATGGATGAAAGTACATCACCAGTTTTTCTAAACCTTTCCTGTAATTGGGATGAAGGAGAAGGGAATTCCTGGATTATGTAATTTTTTATGTAATTATTCGTGGTTTAGTTTTGCTGTGCCTCAGGCAACTTCACAGCTTCCCACATCTTGTTTATGATAAATTTTTGACAGATTCAAACCTTGACAGCTATTTTGGGCTGCTGTATTTTTATTACTACTTCAGCACCTGGAAGTGAACAGAGCTGCTTGAAATTTTATAGTGGTAGCAACAAGTTTCATGCCAGAGCGCTGCTTCTGAGTTCCTCAAATAAACTTCCACAGCAATGGGAAATTCTGAGCTTAGCCATCCATATGACTGGAGCAACTTGGAGGAACTTGTCTGGTGTTGGAGTGGTGTTTTCATTATTGCAATTTTCTTTCTATATATCCTGTTACTCAGGAAACAGGAGATTTCCAGTGAAGACATCATATGTATTGGAAAGGAAGGCGAAATTTTTCATGGAAAGGGTGAGAGAAAACAGCCTAGAATTGCACACAAGCCTACATTGTGGGTTGTAAGCTGTGCCTCTGTCACCTTGTCCCCCGTGCAAGGTGTGAGCTCCCACTGGAATGGCTGTGTTTGCTGCTGCTGCTGTGGTGTGTGGAGATGTGTGCACAGCTGCCCAAACTACAGTGATGTTACAGGCTTTGGGAAGAAATGAAATGTTTCCAATGGAGCTGAACCTGATCCAGGAGACATCTATGGGATGCCACTTGCTTGAGTGCATGAGGCTGCATGTCCTGGCACCTGGGCATGAAAGACTCAAGCCCTGGTGATGGAGGTGCGCTTCTGTGCTCCAAAGTGTGTCTGAGAAGCTGGGGAGAGGGTCCCACACAGCAGGTTTATTTAGGCACGCAGTCATGTTTGGGACTGTTTTGGAAAACAGTCCTCTGCAGCAGCAAGGTGTTGCTGGATATTTTGTGTCATTTTTACTTTAGGAGGCCAGAAGAGAGATGCAAGTGTCTGGCAAAGCAGGAGAAGGCCCACTTTAACCCTGTTGCAAAAGTATCAGCTTTGAGCCTTGTGGAGGGTTGGCGTGGGACAAGGATGGAGTGAGCAAGTCCCTGTCCCTTAAAGTGCCCTGCAAGGACATGGGGCAAGGTGCTCCAGAGGGCCAGGGGGTCATGCCCAGCCCTAGAGAACACACAGACCTTCAAGAGGTGTTTTCCTTGTGGTATTGTGCCTGTGAAGCCACAGTTTATTGGTTTGCTGTCATTTATCTGCTTTATGCTAATAGAGAGCTGTTTCTGCGACTTTTGAATTTATTTAGCCCAAAGCAAGACCAGCCAGCTCTGTTGTGTGTGCTGGAAGCCTCCTGTGAGAATCAGGAGTGAAGATGAACAGAAATGAACCCAAAGAACAGGTGCTGCTGTAGAAGACTGGGAGTTGGGACAAAACTGTCATTGAGATGCACAAGCACGACTCCTACTGATTTCACATCTCACATCTCTACTATCTACATGCACTTGTCACCCTGTCCTTGCCATCCTTTCCATCTTCTGTGATCAAGTTTGCCACCAAATGAATTCCTACAGCTTTCACCAAAGCCACGTGGAATTTCAAATATGTTTTACATTATATTTTAAGTAGAAGTCTTGTTTTCACAAGGATCAGTACCACTGGCAATTCATTTTGTTGTATTAGCAGGTCTTGATTTTTCACAATGCAAACATTAGTGGGCTTTTCTGAGATTGGACACATTAAATTGCTCCTTATGATTCCTCTGTCATCATGAAATGTCTTGCTCACAATACCTGGTAAGTGTAGATTTGCTAATCATACCATTTAGAAAGTAAAAGAAATTTGCTAAACAGACCAACAAGGAAAATAAATTGGTGTCTGTAAGCTGAAATTGCTTATTAAAATGTTCAAAAATATTAATGTAGTAGGATGGTAGGACTTAAAACGTGACTCTTTAGATGAGGACAGAAGCAGAGATTGAATTCAATATGGATAGGAACCTTGAGACACTCATATCAAAACACATCTCTGCTTCTGTTCCCCACTCCAGCAAAGACCTGATTGCATTCACCTGCCTCACATCAGATTCACTTTCAGTATCAGCACCAGCACCTCTCCAGTTATCACTGTGTTGTGATCCAAGACCTGAATTTCCACCGTGCAAGACCAGACACTGACCCAACCTGAGCCGTGCTGCTCAGGCAACCCCAGACCTTGTCCCACGATGCCATCCAGGGAATGGAATCTGTCCCTCCACTGCAGCTTGCAGCTCAAAGCCAGACCTCTGCCAAAGCAGATTTGCCTGCAGTCCATACTGGGCCCATGGAAGTCCCTGTTCACACACACAGAGTCTGGAGACTCCCAAAAGGAAAAGCAGCTTTTGGCCGCCCCAGTCCCCTCCTGTGGGGCCAGGAGCCAGGGGAGGGAGCGTGGGTGAGGCACGGGGAGTGCCAGCCCTGTCACACATTTCTTGTCACTCCCCCAGCAGACCTGGCTGTGCTTATTTGGTGTTCATTTTGTGGCTCTCCTCCCCGTTGTGCAGGAATGAGATCTGCAAGGGTTATGGCACAGTCAGCCTTAAGGAAGGCATGAAATAACAGAGACAGCTAGCAGCTAGTGGCAGAGAAAGAGAAGGAAAGAGAAGGAAAGAGAAGGAAGGAAGGAAAGGAAGGAAGGAAAGGAAGGAAAGGAAGGAAGGAAGGAAGGAAGGAAGGAAGGAAGGAAGGAAGGAAGGAAGGAAGGAAGGAAGGAAGGAAGGAAGGAAGGAAGGAAGGAAGGAAGGAAGGAAGGAAGGAAGGAAGGAAGGAAGGAAGGAAGGAAGGAAGGAAGGAAGGAAGGAAGGAAGGAAGGAAGGAAGGAAGGAAGGAAGGAAGGAAGGAAGGAAGGAAGGAAGGAAGGAAGGAAGGAAGGAAGGAAGGAAGGAAGGAAGGAAGGAAGGAAGGAAGGAAGGAAGGAAGGAAGGAAGGAAGGAAGGAAGGAAGGAAGGAAGGAAGGAAGGAAGGAAGGAAGGAAGGAAGGAAGGAAGGAAGGAAGGAAGGAAGGAAGGAAGGAAGGAAGGAAGAAGAAAGAAAGAAAGAAAGAAAGAAAGAAAGAAAGAAAGAAAGAAAGAAAGAAAGAAAGAAAGAAAGAAAGAAAGAAAGAAAGAAAGAAAGAAAGAAAGAAAGAAAGAAAGAAAGAAAGAAAGAAAGAAAGAAAGAAAGAAAGAAAGAAAGAAAGAAAGAAAGAAAGAAAGAAAGAAAAGAAGATTTAAAAAAGGATTCTGTGAGTGGAAAGTTGGCACTGGGATCTCTGCAGCCTGGGATAACCATTGATCCAAATGAGTACAGGTACTGCCTGGAGCCTGGTTCAACTGGACAGTGCAACTGATAAGCTCTTTAATTGCAGGCCAGCTTTCCATACATAGTTCTGACTACTGTTGGAGACCCATAAATTTTTTGTTTGGTTTTTTTCTTTGTCCAAACTAGGTATTAAATAGGTTTTCTCTCTCTTGGAAATAAGCAAATCTGCAAACGTGCAGTATTAGAAGGAGTGCTTTAATGGAATGTGAATAGGTTTGAATGGCCAGGTTCCCCTTCAAACACTGTTCTCAGTCCATTGTTTCTCAAGCAGCTTCTCACAAACCTCTAACTCTTCTTGGTTTCTCAATTGTTGCCCTCCCTGAAGAAAAGTGCTTGGAAAATAAAATTTAAAAAATAGGAGCAGCGTTAGAACAAATGAAATCCATATTTTTGAAAGAGTTGAAAAATATCAATACTTGCTTTTAAAGGCCAGTAAGTTGTTACTTGAGAATTTCCATGTGGTCCGCAGAAAAAAGTTTAAATCCCTATGTGGAAGTGAAAGCTGAAGGAGACAGGAGGTACCAAGGTGCTCAAGTGGCAGAGCAAGCTGATGGGAAGCGTGGATGGAACAAGCTGGGAGCTTGCAGCATGTTCTGAGGAGGCCAGGGCAGAAGGTGGCATTTTGGCAGCCAATGTATTTTTAAGTGGGGCTGTGGTTAGCATTTCCCTTTACCTTAAGATTTGGCTAAATTTTAAGTCCATTTTTTTGTTATTTAAAACACTGTTTAGCCATGAGGGCACTCATGAAAGGATGGCTGGCAGCCCTAGGGAGCAGCTCCCTGTCCCTCAGTCTGGGGGAGAAACTGGGGACAGTTTCTCCATGCACATTGCCCATGCAAGGTGCCAGCCTTGCCTGTCCAGGCAGCCATCCCCTGCCCTGCCCTCCTCCCCTGGCTGTGCCCAGCCTCTCCTGCCAGGAATGATGCTGCAGCAGGAGGCACCTGGGAGAAACCACACTCTGCTGGGCTCTGGCTCCTGGGTTATTGGCCTTCATCCTGCCTGAAGGCTGGGCTGCCAGTCCCCTCTTGGACACCTCTGTACCTCCACTGTTGTTTCTGCTTCTGTGAAACCTTTTATTTGTCTCATTCATATTCTTGGGAAAGTGGCTAAATTAAAATAGATTCTGTAAATTGCATGGATAATATACAGCTTCAGTGACATGGCCTGAAGCTTTTATTGGTAACTGCAACATCTCACTGCAAAGTCTTTTTTGCACACAATTCCTCCCCACTAGGTTTTGGAGAGGTTATTGCTGAGGCAATAATTTTCTCATATGCTTGTTAGTGATTTTGTTCTTTCAGCTCACAGGAGAGAGAAAATCACTATCCAGAACCAGCATGCAGAGCCAGGTGCCCAGCTTGAAAGTGTGATGCAATTTTGGTATGGGGAGAGTGTGAAACAGAAATTTCTGGATGAAATTTCCCAATTTGTGCTGTGCAGAATTCATAGCCTGAAGGATTTCCCTTGGCACTACCTTTAATCAGTGAGAATCTTTCAATCACTTGCTTTCTGCCTTAGCAGCACAAGGACAGGTGGTTGGTGTTTGATCATAACCCCAAACTGTGATTGACCACTGGGTGCAGTCCTGCTGCTTGCTCCTGCTGAGGAGGATGACAGAGCCTGATTCCTGCTTCCACCTCTTCCTGCTCCTTGTCTCTGGCCACACTGGGGGCACTGCCAGCAGCAGGCAAGAAAAAATTACTGCCAGGCCAGGGTACAGATGCTTCCCAGTTCTTATATGGTAAAATAATGAAAAAAAGACCTTTGCCTGGAGATCTGTATTTCCAAGAGTCACCACAAGCTTGGGGATGTAGTTTTGCAGGATGGTCAGAGCAGAGCTGTGTGTCTCAGAGCTGGGATCACACCTGCTAACAACCAAAGCAGCACAAGTCTCTGCTCACATTTAAAGTTCTTGTACTACATTAAAAGATATCCAGAAATTTTGCCTCACTTGTGCCAGAGCTGCCAGTGCCTTCACTGGGCCCAGTCTCCTGGTCCATCTTGCACCTCCTTGGTGGACTTCATCTCCAGGGGCTTTCCAGCCTTAATGATTCTGTAATCCTTATTTTGCTGCTCAGTTTACTGAGCCCTGCCTTCCTCCCAGCGTGACAATCCTGGGTGCTTAACAACTGCATTTGCTTTGGACACCTGGTGAAGAGGGTCTCTGTGTGTGTGTGTGTGTGTGTGTGTCTGTCTGTCTGTCTGTCTGTCTGTCTGTCTGTCTGCTCAGGGCAGGAGGAAAACAATGCCCTCAAGGATGGTATGGCAGATGCTTCCTTGAATTGCAAATTACAATACTATGTAAAGCTCATTAATGTTCTAGGTACAACGAAATGATTTCACTGATCTATTCATCCATTCTCTGATGAAAAGCCACTCGTTTGGGCTGGCCTCATTTCCTTTGTCTGCAGCTCTCCTATTTAATTTCCTCTTCCATCGAGACACCACACATCCAAATGTGAGTGTTGTTACCATGTTCTGCCTAATTAGCTATAATCATCCTTGTTGAGGGAGGCTGGATTCAGAAAAGTCCAGTAAAAACTGATTCTTTTCCCCCTCCCCCACCATTAGCCTTGGCTATCAGGCTGGTTTTTTGTTGTTACAATGCTAACCACAGCTGGTACAATTTCCATAGCTCAAAGGCCATTGGTAGGGACAACTGGCATGGAAAGCATCTGGCATCTTCTGCAGGAGGATGAAGGCAGGCTTGGGCACCATCCTCCAGCTGGAGGCAGCCAGCAGAGGACCAAAACTTAGTTCATGGTGTAATCCTTTCAGAGGGGGTTATGACATTTTATTTACAGTACCTGGAGGGCTGGGAAACCATGCCAGCAGGGATTTTAGGAGCCTCCAGACAAGGAGATGCCTGGGCTGGATGTTCTCACAGCTGTTACTTTCATGTGGAATTTATTTGCACTCATATATTCCTTACTTGATTTCTCAATCACTGCCGTCCCTGAAAGTACTTTTTGGAGATGTTTATACCCTGCTCTTGATGGAGCATTTCTGTACCTACGCAACCAGTCCTCCCCACGAGGCAGGAGCCTGTACCAGGCTGGCATGGAGCTGCTGGCCCTGCAGGTGGACAGACCATGGATTTGTCACCTTGGATCCCACTGTGAAACCAGGCTGATAGCCAGGCATCCTACTGAAAGATGTTTTCTTGCAGGAACAGCATGTTGTCTGATGCATAACTGCACTGCTTGACCCTATGTGTGCAATGTGTGATGGTGCCCTGGGATGAGCCAGCTCTGGGTGGATCCAGTGCTGCTCCTCAGGAAGGCAGGCTGGAGCCAGTGTCCCCCACTCAATGCTCTCAGGCACATGGTGACATTCTTCATGCTCTCCTGTGTAAGGACAGGATTCAGACTTGGTGATCCTTGTGGGCCCCTTCCAGCTCAGGGTATTCTGTGACTCTGTGGCTCCCTTCTGAGGCTTTGGACACTCAAGAAGCGTTGGAGCCACAGGTCAGGGCACCAGCAGCTCTGCTGGCTGGGCAAGCCAAGGATAGGCATGCAGGCTGAGGGTCACCCTGTAAGGGCTTTTCCTGGGATTCAAGAAAGCTTTGTAAATGAACCATAGAGAAAAATGGCTGTCATTTTTCAGAGCTCACTGTATATAAAGATGACATTTACCCAGAGGAGGACTGTTTCCACAGCATACAGACATCTGGAATACACTGTTAGATTGATCCCTTGTAGCTGAAAATTACCATTTCTGTTCAATTGCACACAGACATCTTAAATTATTAATGGAATTCCTGCCTGAGGGTAAACATTGTAGATTCACATTCTGAGATTTTCTGAGAGCTCTTTGATTGCTCACAACTAGGGCTGTTAAATACAGTTATTTGCTTTATACATCCTAAATGGATCAATATCAACTGAAGAAATATAAGGGGGAATGGAGAGTGAGAGCAAAGGAGTAGGAGTAAAGCTACCATCAGTATCCCTTGCATCTTAGGAGTTTTTTAAATCTGGCTTGAGGTTTTGTCCCTTTAGCTCTGTGGAGCAGTTTGGGAACCAGCCCCAGACCTGCACATTGCCCTTATAGCCATGGATGTCTCAGGGCTGTTTTCTGGGGTACCAAAGGTCTGCAGTTTATGAAGGGGGAAGGAGAAGACCACATGCCCCTTGCAGCAGGGATGCTGTCCTGGGCGGTCCCACGAGCTCTTGGTTACCCAGAGAACTCATCCTTGTGCTTTCCTTTCCTTAAGAGAAGTTATATTTTACTCCTGGATATGAATGGCTTCTTTCTAAAGACACACCCTAGAGATGGCACACGGGGTTTCAATCTGCTCTTTGCTGTGTCCTGCACCTTCATTTGGCACCTGTGTCCACTGTTGTTGTTCTTTCCGCTCCTGTCCCCTCACCAGCTTCTCAAAGCCAACTGCCACAGAAGGAAAGCCAGGCTGAGATGGAAGAAGCTGCTTTGCCTCCTTTCCAGGCTGCTGTTTGTGCTATTCCTCCTTTTGCAGCTGTCTTGGGGTAAGGTTTCCTGAGATGGTGTGAGCCAACAGAGCAGCTCCCTGCTGCCAGAAGGGGGTGGCTCCCATCCCAGCCCCCGGCCAAAGCTCCCACAGCACCTCTGCCAGGGATGGCATGCACTCTGAGCAAAAGCAGTGGCCAGGTTTGGCATTTTGGTGGGTGAATGGGAACAGGAGAGGGTCTAAGGAGGTGCTAACCATGAGAGGCGGTGGGATGGTGGGTCAGCAGCAGCAGAAGTGGGACCAGCTCCCTTTTCTCAGCCATGGGCAGCTCTGCAGGCCCAGCTGGGCACCAGCTTCAGCTGCCAGCAGCAGCTCAGCTTCCCTTCTGCAGGTGCTTCCCAGGTGCCATGTCTGTGCAGGCAGAGGGGAAGAGCCCTCAGGTTCAGGCAGGCACCTGCTGGGGGCTGTGGCAGGGTGCCAGGAGCCCGTGCTCTCAGCAGAAATGCAACAGAGAACTTCAAGCCCTCCTCTTTGGCAGGATGGTGCTGTTTGCTATTACAAACTCAGTCATGCAAAAAGAGAAAAGCTTCTCCAGACAAAACTGGCACATAAGCAGAGTGCTAAAACTTTGAAAAATACTTATGTCTGGGCTCTAAAGTATGTTTCTTTTTAATTCTTGTGAGCAAAATTACTTTCTCTTCAGGGAAAGGAGAGACCAACCCAGCTATTTTCTTTTTAACTCAGCCTAAACCTGTGAAGGCATTGCCATATCCTTTCTTATAGATTCATCCCCACTCATACCATTTCTATCTATTCCATTCAATCTACACATTTCTTCATACAATCCTGCTGCCCTCTGATTTCCCAACAATGTCAGAAAACTTCAGCACTGAAGTGGGGAAAATGGTGATGTCCCTGCAGGACAAAGAGAAAAGATTCTTCTAACACTGTGGAGAGAACTGTTGTTATATTTGATGCCCCATTTGCCACAAACAATATCCTAACACAAACATGTTTCACAATATGTTAATCTTAAATCAAGCATGTAATTATTGAGACTGCTGTAACACACCTAGAATCACAGCACAGTAATTAGTCCTTACAGTGCCATCAGTTCAGAGCATTTTAAAATGAATGGTGACATTCAGAGATATTGGAGGGTATGTTCACAATGCCCAAACAGTGAATCAGATAATTTCATTCATGTGGTCTGCTATAATACACACAAGTGTATTTGGGATTTGAAAATGAGAATTAATTAACAAGATATGTGGGTCTGGAAAGATTGGAGTTTCAAATCCAGAATTTGAGCCATATATTAAGTGGATTCTGTGTCACTTTGCAGTGTGACCCATACATGGTGAACAAGCACAGTGTAAGGCCCAGAAGGAAGCAAACAAAAAAAAAATTAAACAACATTATTTTTGATGGAATCACCTCTTAAAAAAAAAAACTTTTAGGAGATAAAATACCACACAGGCAAAGCATGATCCTTCCAAATGTCCCAGGAAGCAAAAGCAGAAGGGATATTGATACTAAAACATGTTTCTGAAGACTGAAAACTCAAATCTGACCCCTGGAGACATATTTAGCTGGACTTGACATTCAGGCCCAGAAGGCCATGCCAAGTCATTTGAAAGTCCAGGACCTCATTTTTAGCTGGCTGTTCCTCCCTTACAAATGCACAAATGCCATTCAGGGTTGACCTAGAAAGAATTACATGACACTAACATTGCAACCTGAGCCCACCTTCAGGAGATGGTGCACACTGTGGTTTTCTCTAATACATTCTAATAGTAAAGCTGAGGTTCAGAAGGGCCAGTGCAGTAATTTGTTAGCACCGGAGCGCAAAAGCCATCTGACATGAGACAGAAAAATCCAAAACTGTGATATTTCAACCATCTACCAGAGCTTTTGAAAAAACTACCCCAAATCCCCCAAAACACTTGGGCACTTTGAATGTATCACAGTCCATAGTGTGGATAGCAGGTCCAGGCTAAAAACCATCATCAAATCAGAGGTACTGCAAACACTTTTCAGACATGTGCATGGTCCAAATCTTCAGTGGAATAAATCAACCTGATTAGAGCCAAGGAGGTAATAAATGGTCCCGTTAGATCACAAATCCCTCCCTTGCAAGTCACTCTCCATCAGAGGCATTTGCAGGGCCATGGCCTGGCTGCCAGGGCCCCTTTGCTGGGCAGTGCCTGAACAGAGGCAGTTGTGGGTGAAGGCACTGCACACCCAGGTTCAGACATTGAACCATTTCATGTGCCCTCAGCTTATTTCTCACTGAGCACTGAACATATTCTTCCCAGCTGTGGAAAAGCTGCAGATTTTTGCCAAAGACGTTGTTAGAGAAAATACTTCTCCTTTAGCTATCACTTGGTATTACAGCTCTTACCCTTGCCAGATGACTTATGACAGAAACCTCTCTGTCACACACCTGGTGAACTGTATGCACAGTTACTTTATCCCAAGGCATCCTGCTCAGCAGGGCTGTTTCTGTAAGGAGCATCACCACCCCCTGGCTTACCTTGAGATCACTTTATTGCTAGACAAGGCTCAAAATGGAAATAAACCAGGTTTATTTGATCAAAGTGTTAAACAAGTGTAAAGTGTTAGCCTGCTTACAAAGGACTGTGCCTGCTGCCCATCCTGTGTTTTAGATGTTCTTTTCTCTCTGACTCTTCTCCCTGCTTGGCACAGCTTTACTTCAAACAATATATTTTTAGCAAGGAGTCTTTTTCTTAACTGTTTTTTCCTGTTTGCATGTGGACATTTTATGCTTGCTCTTGAAGTGCCAAAGCATGTGGCTTTACAGGAGTGGAGTACCTCCATGTTGTGTTGATATGTTTATACTAATGAAGCATCTTTTAAATGTGAGCTGTTTGAGTGGAGAGTCCTTGATCTCCAGTTTCCCTCATCTATTTACCCCTTCTCTCAAGTGTCAAGCAATTTGCCGCCATCAGATGACTTCCTAACATTTTACAAATCACACGTACAGAAGGAGCCCTGGGGGACAGCACTTTTTTGTCTTCTCAGAGATGATGGGAACCCTTTCGTGAGCTGCATGAAAATTTGCCACTTACAGAGTCTAAAATGCCTGACTTTGACACATTTCTATTTGTGTAGCTCATGTCAGGTGCCCTCAGTGTCTGCAGGGGCTGCACATGACTGGGGTATCACAGATGTCTGACCCAGCAGGCCACGTGCCAGGGGATTCTCTGGCAGAGCATTGGTGTTTAAGTTTTGTGAGAGAAGTGCACTTCAGGAGAAAGTTGGAAAACTAATAAAGTCACCAACACAATGAGCCTCATTGTTGCATTTCAGCTTTTTTGTCACCAGCCTGATCTCGATCTCCCTTGGCAATTTTTTCAGATTTCTCCTTCTGAAATTGGTGCAATAACAGGCTAGTGAAGACCTAACTGGTGAGTTGTATTACTCCAGCCCTGACCTTTAAAATTCAATGCTAACATGGTTTGAGGCTAGTGAACAACAAAAAGAAAGACAAAAAAACCCTATTTTTTATTTAAAGGGATTTTTGTCTCTCTTGAACAGTAATCATTCCCACTAAAGTAATAAAAATTGAAGGGTCTTCAGACCTCTGTTGTATATTGAGTACTGAGTTCAGAATTAAGTTCTGTAGCCCTTAGATTAGGCTGTAGGAGAAACAGCAGGCAAAATAACCCCAAACAACCAATGAGTGGGCGAGCTGGTCTGCCTGTGCTGAGGCAAGCACAGAGTTAACAGCAGTTTTCTTACTCACTTGTTACTTCATCCAAGTGGAGAGTAGCTCAAGAAATCCCTCATGCTTCAAGTGTTCCCCCAGCAGTGCACATGCAGGTCCAGGGCTGGGCCCCAGATAGCTTTTCTGTCCCAGTGCTGCACAGCAGCCCTCCCCAGGAGTGAGCAGTGTGGTGTGTGCAGGATGGAGATGCCAGATAGGTGTGGAAAAGCTCCACCAGGAGCAGGCTGTAAACCTCTCCAAAAAGTACTTTCAGGGAGGGCAACAACTGAGAAATCAAGTAAGGAATATATGAGTGCAAGCAAATTCCACATGAAAGTAACAGCTGTGAGAACATCCAGCCCAGGCATCTCCTTGTCTGGAGGCTCCTAAAATCTCTGCTGGCATGGTTTCCCAGCCCTCCAGGTACTGTAAATAAAATGCCATAACCCCCTCTGGAAGGAGTACACCTTTGGTCCAAGGTCTGTGCTGGTGCCTCCAGCTGGAGGATGGTGCCCAAGCCTGCCTTCATCCTCCTGCAGAAGATGCCAGATGCTTTCCATGCCAGTTGGGTTGGAAACATCTGGAGGCCTTGGCTAAGGGAGAGCTGCTCTCCATGCCCTGTGGTGAAAGAAGAGCTGCACATCTTGCATGAAGAACAAGGGCTTCTCCCTTTATCCTGGCAGCCCAGGAGGTGTATGAGGGAGGTGGGCTGGCAGGAGGGTCCCTTCAGTGGGAGTGTGCTTCTCCAGGTTCCACCCATCCCAGACCAGGCTGCCCTTGCCCTGATGGCACTGTGAAGCTGTGGCAGGCATTCCTGAGCAGTTATCTCACAGGCCCCCATCTCAGCTCATTCACATGCCTTTGTAGGCAACAGGAGCAAGGATTGTGTAGGGGGATAGAACATAAGTAAATGAAGGTGGTACAGAAAGTAATCTTACCCCCCACAGATTTGCAGCTGAGCCAATTATTAAGGAGTAGGAGCAGGCCTGATGTTAACAGGCCACACCTGTAGCCAATGAGAAGAGTGTTATGAAAGAGTGGATTGGGGGGAATTGCAGTCAGTTGGTTACTGTGAGGACAAGGAAGAGTCAGTGCCTAGAGGAGATGCCTACAAGAAATATCAAGGTATGAAACTCTAGCAATATGTAGCCCTTGCCTTGTAATGATAATAGAACTTTTGCAACAGGATGGGGCATGACTGGTGCTGTGTGTGCACAAACATGAGCTCCTGCAGTGTGCCTGCAATGAGTGCTTGGTGCTGCCATGGAATCAAGGCATGCTCCTCCCTCAGTGCCACCTTTGGGGTTCCAGGGCAGAAGACTGGCAGGGCCACCATGGGTTATTTGGGCTGACAGTGTAGAGGTCTTGTGTCTCTAACAGGGATGCCCCCAGCTCCAGCACTCCCAGCTTTCCATCTCCCTTGACTTCCCCAGTCCTGCTGCTCTGCCCATAAGGAGGAATCACTGTCAGGCTGGTGACCCACAGGGGAAAAGCACACAGTCCTAGCCCATGTCAGTGAGCAACTGTCTGCTATGTGCTTCAGGCTTTCAGGACTTTTCTAGGCGAGCTCTCCTGGTTGCTTTCCATTTAATCACACACCTTCTCCCTGTTGAGAGCATCTCCCCAGGTGTGAAAGCATTTCTCCAATGTTACAGTAGAAGGCATAGAGGTGGCACATGTACACCAGGTCCACCTGGGTTTCAGGAAGATGATAGAAAAATGCTGGGTTTGCTCCAGGCAGAGGCTGCTCTTCCTGTTCCCTAACAAAGCCATGACTCTGGTGGCTTGCAGAGGCAAAAGTGCTGAGGCTGGCTGTGCTGCCTCCCAGCCCAGAACTGGGCAGCCCAAAGCAGTAGGAATGTCCTCCTGTCTCAGGGGTAAGTTTCTGTTTCCCCTTGCAGAGCAGGACCCTTCCCCTTCTGTGCTGTGCTAACCCTGTGGCAGCACAGCCTGTAGCTCACCCAGCACAGCCCTCTCAAAGGAGGCTTTGTCCTGCCAAAGGGAAACACCTGGGTCTGCTCCTGCCAGGCTTGCATTGATGTGATGCCACTTACCTGCCCTGGTAAAAGTGACTTTGTACTAAACACTCATTTGGAGCCTGCATTATTTGAGAAAGGCCAGTTTCTAACAAGTGATGCAGATTTTAGGTGGACTCTTTCTGCTGCAGACTGAGCATTCTCTGAAAAGTCAGGACAGGCCACTGGACAGTGCTGGCCTTTGGTTCCTCCCCAGGTCACTCTATCCAAGATCTTCAAAGAAACAAGGATACAGAAAAGCTTTAACATTAGCTTTAGGAGTAGGGATATAAAAGGAGAGATAAATAAGCAGCTGAAAGGAGGATATGGGTGAAGTCTGAGAGAAATTTATGTTGTGATCTACATTATTCCAAGTACTTGTAAGTGATGTGGGAAGAAGAGCATCCATCGTGAGGTGGGAGGGTTTGTTGGTCAGAGAATCATTGGATTGTTTAGGTTGGAAAAGACCTCTCAGATCATTGAGCCCGCCTGTTAAAGCAGCATGCCATGTCCACCACTAAACCAAGTTCCTAAGGTCACATCTGCAAAATTATCCCGAGGTATTGAACTGTGACCAGCTGAGGCAGCTGTGGAAGATCTCATGGTACAAAGTAGTTGGAAATAAAGGCAGAGGTGGAAGCTGGTGTTACAGCATTCACCCCAGGCCACGTGAGGAAAACAATCTTAACTACATACACACAAGTATTGATGGGCTCTCCATTTCCTCTAAATGCATAAGAAATATCTGATAGTGCTTTGAGAACACCATTTCAGTGTTAAGGAGTAAAGAGACTCTTGGTAATTACTAGGAAGAGAAGGGAGCACAAAACAGCATGCATCATTACGCTGTAAATTTATGATGCATCCTCTTTTCATATACTGTCATTTCATCTCAAAAGGTTATGGAATGGAAAAGAGGCACAGGAAATAACAAGAATATGCTCTATAGATCCACTTCAAAAAAGCACTGAACAGAATGTGATTCTTCTGCTTGGGAAACAGATGATTGAGGAGAAATATGATGTAGCTCTACAAAATTGTATGCTGCATAAGAAAATGTATTCACTGCTTCTCACAGAACTCTGGGTCACCAAATGAAACCACCAGAGACAGCATATGAAAAGGACCTCTTTTCAACAAAAATTGAATTTTCACAAAGTACTGATTTTTTTTTTTTTGAGCCCATTGGCAAAGGATATTGTAGTAGTCAAAATTATGAGCAGCTTCAAAAGTAATGGGACAAACTGATGGAGGAGAGGCAGTCAAGGGATATGGGGAACTGGTGTGCAGCCACAGGCTCTGGCTGGGGCAGGAGCTGGTGGCAGCCACAGGCAGCAGCACCGTGAGGAGCTGGGGCTGCTCCAGCCTGGGCAGAGACAGCTCTGGGGGCACCTCAGAGACACCCAGGGGCCCTGGGAGTGCAGGCACAGGAGGCAGCCGGGCCCTGGGCAGCAGGAGCTGAAATGGGAGGGCTCGGGCGGGCACTGAAACATTTCCATGAGGACGGGCAGGTCCCGCACAGGGAGGCTGGGCAGGCTCCATCCCTGGGGACTGTGAAACCTGGCTGGGCACAGCCCTGAGCAGCCTGGTCTGACCTCACTGCTGGCCCTGCTGTGGGGCAGGAGGCACCTCCTGTGGTCCCTTCCAGCCTGAATTTCCCAGTGTCCTCTTATCCTCTGATTTCTCCAATTTTCTCCTGTCCTCTTATCCTCTGATTCTCTAATCCTAATTCCTTTAAGGACAAATTTTCAGAGGTCAGAAAGGGGGAAAATATATGAAGGTAAATATTATATTGGACAAGACCACCCCTGATTTGAATGAAATGCATCTGTTTATTTTTAATGTGTTCTTACAAAGAAACAAATGTAGACAGTAAGAAAAAATTGAATTTTATAAAATTGCAGTACAGTTCTGGGGATAACAGAGCTCATGAGGAGAAACCCTGAAGCCTGAGAGTGACCTGAGCCTTATGACAGTGTAAAACTGTAATTGCAGCTGATTCATGTCTGTCCTGAGGAGATTTTTCAATGAAGAGAAAGTAGTTTAAGGCATTCATTCTGTCTTGTACATCTTCAGCCGGTTCCTTTTGCAAGTTCCCATTACTCAGCCAATCAATCACTCCTGCCCTGTGGCTGCAGAGGTGTCAATGAAAGCCTTCAGTTCCCTGCACAGTCCTGAATGCACTCAGTGGTGTGTCAGGCAGAGAAAAAAACCAGCTCAGACCTGTGTTCCTAGGCTGAGTCTGTAGGTTTTGTGGCTGAGAAGACCTAGCACAGGTGTTTTCCAGAGCAACCTGAGCTACTGGATCTGAAGTGTAGAAAACACAGATGTGTTTTTCAACTAATGTCACACAAGGCCATTTTCCACCTAATTTCAGCCCAAGTTTTGGCACTGAGCGAATTCCTGAAAGGGTTGCAAGTGGAAACTACAGTTAAAGAGCTTTTGGTCTCTTGGAAGTCCCAGGATGATGTTTGATAAATGTCCATGGTGTGAGGAGGCTGCAGCTCACCTACTGCAGAACAGATGAACTTCAGGGTGGGAACAGTGTGAGAGACATTTCCAACCATTTCTTGGTTGCAGAGAAATCTCTGTGCTGTTCAGCAGTATTCATACTTTTCTCTTTTTATCTTGATAGCTTTTTATAAGAAGGACAAACCAGCCCCACCACCAAGTGCTAGACAAGATGCTGGCAAACATTTTTCTCATTCCATGGGACTCTCTGAGATAGTTGTGTGTTCCTGAGTCACTTCATGATGATGCACATTCATTTTACCCTCAGGTAAATTTTGGGCACTAGTGGGCTTTCCTGGCAGAGAAGAAGACCTTGGTGACATTGCATCTGAAATCCAGACCTAGCACTGCCATCACAGAACCCCAGAGTCAGAGGATGGGTCTGGTTAGAAGGGATCACTGTGGTTATCTCACCCAACCACGCTGCTCAAGAGGAATCATCCCAGAGCACAGGGCACAGGACTGTGTCCAGGCAGTTCTTGAATATCTCCACACCCTCTCTGGGCAGCCTGCTCCAGTGCATGGTGACTGCGCAGCAAAGAAGTTCCTCATGTTCAGGTGGAACTTCCTGTGCCTCAGTTTCTGCCCATTGCCTCTTGTCCCATTGCCTCTTGTCCCATTGCTTGGCACCAGTGACCAGAGCCTGGCTCCATGCTCTGACACCTCCCTTCAGACACTGACAGACACTGACACAGTCCCCTCTCAGCTGTCTCTTCCCAAGGCTGAACAGCCCCAGCTCCCTCAGCCTTTCCTCACGAGAGAGATGCTCCAGTCCCTCAAACACATTTGCTGTCCTCCACTGGGCCCAGTCCAGGAGCCCTGTGTCTCCTTTGTACTGAGGAGCCCAGAGTGGGACCCCATTTTCTCTTAATCAATGCCTTGTTCCACTTTGTGTAAGAGCTGGGGAGCAGGCTTAGAGCATCATGTCTGCCTGTCCCTGCACAGCAATGCCTGATTTCCTAGGGCAAGACATCACACTACCACATTAATCCATATAGATGTTTCCAAAGTTTGGTACTACAAATCAAGCAAGAAATTCATTTCAGAGTGCAGGAGCCCTGTACTTTCTTTCCCACTCAAATCAGTTCCAAATGCTTCACTCAACAAGTTTCTCCTCTTTTCAATTACAGTTTTCCAGTGGTAGCAAATAAATTTATTTCAAACACACACTTTTCTCTTCTTTTCAATTATAGTATCCTCTCAAGTAATTTAATTTCTTTCAAGTCCTCAATTCACATCCAACTCTCTCTCTAGCAAATGTATACCTCGTAACAAATGCATTCCAGGCTCTATTTTTCCATGGAGGTTTTGTAAGGTGCTTTTTTTTTTTTTTTTTTCCATTGCCTCTGAATTGTCTGAAGCAGTTCCACAAGAGATACTCGCTCATAACACAGGAAAGCTGCACCAAACAAAAGTGGCCTTTTGTTGGGGCCATCTCCTTTGGTTCAGCAGCTGCCCTTGTCCAGCCACAGGAGGGACTGGAGTGCTGAATGTCAGAGCTCAAAACCTCATTTCAATAAACATTTATTCACTATGATTTGCAGCACTAGCTGGTGGGATAGTGAAGCCCAAGAAGGCCCCATCATTAGCTGCTGTAGGCTGATGTTGATCTCCACCTGGTCTTCACTGAGTAAGAGAATGCGGAGAGGGACCAGGACAGGGTTTATGAGGCACATGAGGTATGGATAGGGTGAAGGAGCTGGAGGTCAGTGACTTCCTTGGAGCTGAGGCTGGGATGAACACTACAGTGTCTGGCTGCTCTGGGAGGGGTGTCCTGAAAGACTAGAAGACAAAGGAATCCTTGGAGGAGTGTCATGAAAACTGGAGGACAAGGCAATCCTAGGAGGGGTGTCATGAGAGACTGGAGGACAAGGGAATCTGCACTTGATCCCTCCTGAGAATAAACCCAGGAATGAGGTGACCATTTGTGTTCCACATGTGCAACACTATATATTCAAAAGGGGAAAGGTGGTTAAAAATGCACATAAATTCATTAAAACAAGCCCTAATTTAAACTGTTCACGTGTCAGTAAGGGGTTCAGGGAGTGAGGCTGTGCATGGTTCTCACTTGGCATAGCAGAGATAGGTGGTTGGGCTCTGGGACATTTGTTAATTCAGCCACTTGAGTCAGTAGCTTACTGAACAGGCATGAGCATTTCTCTGATGCTTTACTACAGCCACCTGTCAGAGGATGGGTAGAGCAGTCAGTAATCCACAGAGATCCCCAAGGAGCTTCTGCTGCCCTTGTTGGCTTAATCACAGCAGCAAGTAGTGATGAGTCAGGCTTTCCTTAGGGCTGTGTGAGGGTCATGAGAGTGAGGGGCAGCTCTGCTGAGTCAGCTCTCTGAGCTCCAGTGACCTCCACAGCTGGCACCTAGGGACCGAGGTGCTGTGGTGTTTCCCTGTTCCCACCTGCTCCATCCCCTGGCAGGTCACCAAGCAGGCAGGATGGCTCCTCCCACGGCCCTGGGCAGATGGACCTCATGCCTGTGGTGGGCAGCCAGCAGCAGCTCCTGGGGGCCATGGCAAACAGAGGCTCACACTTGCCCTCATTCTGGACATTAAAATAGAAAGCACGTTTCTGTCTTCAGACTCCTCAGCTAATAGTGGTTTATTTCTCTCTGGATTCACCTTTTATTGTGCACCCCAACTGACACCCACTGTTTTTATTTATTAAATCTGTTTTGATGAGCCTTTTTTTCCCCCTTTTCTTTATTTTTTTGTTATTGTTTTGTTTTTTGTTTGTTTGCTTGGGTTTTTATTGATAATTCTCTCTCCCCATTTCACTGTGGTTTCAGTTCATTCAGTTGCTTCCTAGTTCTATAACTGTGACCCAGGACCTGGCACAGGACTCAGACTGTCTCTCTGCCTATACAATACCATTTCTTTCCTTACAAAGGCTTGTTTTCCTAACATCTAAACTGTGCAGAGAGGCCCACATGTTTCCATAGCCCATGTGCTCTAAAGCATAGCAAACCACTATTTAGAAGGAGTGCTCTGCAGTCCCCTGTGCAAGCCCAAACACACTCCTTGGCACAGTGCCTCTCCCATTTACAGAACAAAGCAGTCTCAGGGAGAAGGTTCTCAAGAGGGCACCAGAGCTGATGTGCACAGCAGAAATATAGGTGCAACCAGAGACCAACTCAGCCAGTATGCTCAACATGTAATAATCTGCAAGACAGAGACCTCCCACATCTAAAATGCCACACAAGGCACAGGCTGAGCTCCCCTTCCTGCAGTGTGCAACGATTAAACTCCTTCAGAGGTTCCTGAGTACACTGAAACCCACCTCTAGCCATTTGGAGCAGACAAGGGATTGTGTGGGAGTGCACAAAATGTTTGCTGGGGCTTCATTTAATGCCTTCCCCACTTTGCTTTTGTCCTTTCCCATTTTTCCTGGGATGTGTCAAACATCTGTTCTCACAACTGTCTCCCAATTTACCCCCCTCACTATCTGAGAGGGATTTTTGTTCTCACTGCACCAGCACACCTCCTTGAAAGCCTTGGTAGTGGGAATGCTGGGAGTGACTGGAGCTTGCTTGTGGTCTGCCCCAAAAGCTCCTGCTGTCTCCTGGCAGCTGTGGCTTGTGCTGAGCAGGGGAACTGCCCCTGGCAGGGTGGGGAACATCTGCTCCCTGCAGGCACCAGGGACAGAGGAGCTCTGTGCATCCTGCTGGCAACAGCCAGTGGCTCTGCACACCCTTGGGTTCGGGCCCTGGCAAGGGACAGACGGACAGAGTAGCTGCTGGAAGGGTTCTTCCAACCTCTTGGCTCGTTGTCCTCCCTGTCAGTCCTGTTTGACCCAGTTAATCAGTTCCAGGGGGGAAATTGGATGTGGAATTTCTTCTTGCTCCAGAGTCTTCCTGCATCATTTAGGCTTCCACAAAGCAAGGAAGCCCTCTCCAGGACTGGGACCTCCTTCCCATCCTCCCTCCTCTGTGAGCTATGCACCTCCATTGCTGCAGTTTGATACCCTAAGTATTGTTTGTCCCTGTTTTGGTTTTGGTTTCTTTTTCCTAGCAGATTTGGAATATTCAGTTCTGGCTTATTTCTCTCTCACTTTGCTGGTGCCTCTTCACTTTCAGTTTTAGGGCATTGCCCAAGCTCTGCAGGTCCTCAGGGAGCAGCAGAGAATCCAGGGTGGGCTGAGAGCAGAGCTGCACTCAGGGCTGCAGACAACAAGTAGTGTAAGGATGGATGGGGAATCCTACACATTTGTGTTGCCTGAGAAGTCAGAAGGGGGTCTTGAAATGAAATCTGAGATAAAGGAAGGATTTTTTTTTTCAGACTGACATATTACAGGAGCAGGATATGGAGGAAGACTGTTCTTAAATGTATAATAAATCAAACTTTTCTTCCATATAATCACAGTGGGACACAATCTGTAACATTCAGAGTATTTGATATTTTCAGATAGGTTTCTATGGGAGAAGAGGAGAAAAGACAACATCTCAGTGTTACTGCCACTCCATGTTGGAGCTGCTGTTTTCTGAACTCCTTTCAGGATGAAAAGAGGCAATCATGCTCATGTTTGCTGTCTTTAGTCCCACAGTACCCAGCTGACCTATCCAAGAGGTCCCCTGTGCATGACTTGGTTCCTGCACTCTGCAAATGGAGTCCAAGGGATGATCCTGTTCTCCAGGCTCTGGATTCAGCAGGATTATTCCCTCAGCTGTTCTGCCTTTACTATTGGGGTCATGGCAGGCTTAACCTAAACAGAGCACCAAAGACCTAACAAATGGAGCTTGTTTTGTTATTCTGGGCTTGGTGCCACGCTAACCTCGTTACAGAGCACACAGCTGGCACACATCTGGCTGGGGCTGGGCAGGGCTGCTCAGGGCAGCTCATCAACAGCTGGAGGAACACAGGGCTGCTGCAGCCACCAAGCCTGTGCCACTCCCAGCAGGGGAGGCCTGGCACCAGGGACTGGGAGCTGCTGGTCCTGCTGTGCCAAGGGATCTGCCAGGAGTGGGGCCATGCTGTCCCTGCTGCTTCCCTTCCCTCTGGAACCTTCCATCCTGCAGCCCTTTGGCCCTGCAAGCCCCACAGCAGGTCCAGCACAACCTCACCTGCTGATGGGAGGGCTGCCCTGCCAGGAGAAGCTGGCTCTGCAGGCACCTGGGAAATGTGGAGGTGGTGCTGCCACTGTGTCAGATCCTTGCTCCTTTTCACACCAGCATGGATAATGGTGATTCTTTAGCTCCAGAAGAGCAGATGGAATACTCTTCCTCCTGTGAAACTGCCATCTACCAGATGTGGCAGGACAGCTGCCCCTATTGATGGAGGGAGGCAGCACTGCTCATGTAGAGAATTGCTGTGCATTCAAAAAGGGATGATCAATGATGTTTTACTTGATATCAACACCAGCCTGTACCTGCAGGATGATGCTCTGAGATGAAGAGTGAAGATCTATCTAGGAAATGGTGACGGCTTCAGTGAAACAGTGTCCAGCCCATCAGCTAATGGAAAACACCTCTGTGATTTATCAATACTAGAATTTCAGCTGAAAATGCAGACTTGAAATATTAATTATGAATATAGTCCAATAAATAAATCCCTGGGCATTTTATTAGATATACTGTATATAAAAAATCCTAAGGATTTTACACTTCCTAGAATTTACAGGATTTTCTGGTTGGAGATCTTATAGTAGGAAGCACTGCTTGATCTCAGGAACTACCATTTAAGTAAGTACTGAATGCATCATGCATATACTTTTTGCTTGGTTCTTCTTACATTGTATACTTGCCTGATTTTCATAATTTGTCTCTTTGGTATGGATTTTTAGAAAATATCTGTATTATATTGTGTGTCAAATATGAAACAGAATAAATTCAGTTCTAAGCTAGGTAGTTAAAGTTACTGACACGTGATCCAACTCTCAACACCTTTCAGAAACAATGAGAATAAAGGGAATAAACCTCAACTTCTCCCCCCCATACAAAACCTGCAGGAACAATGAAGTTTGTGGCTGGAAAGCACAAGTGTCTTTGGTGGCACTGAGCTGCCAGCCAGCACTTACAAACAGCACTTGACCCTTCAGTAACATCAAAAGGAGAACTCTTCCAATACGTGGCATTTCCTCTGCAGTAAGATTACATTGTACCTTTGTAGCAAAAGAAACTCAGACAAACCTATTTTTCTCCTTTAACTTACAGTTTTAGCTGGCAAGAAATATAATTAAGACTATGCAACTTAATTTTGTGTTCAGCTTCAAGTACTTGGTTATTTCCCTGGTGGAACCCTGCTCAGATTAGTGATAGAGCCAGGGCACTTGTCTCCAGTGACTGCACTTCAGCCAGCTAAGCCTAATTCCTGCTGATCTGGGAATGGTTATCAAGTCCTGGATGTGCAGCTCCATCTCAAGGAAGCAAAGAGAAGTTACTCATCAACACTTAGGCTTTCTGGTGAGGGAGATGATGCCCAGCTTTCATTCTCATATCACAGGTAACATTCACTATGCTTTTTGGGGAATGGGGTATGATTTTGAGAGTGATAGAGCTTTTAAATAGGATATTAATAATTCCCATTCCCAGAACTGAAGTAGATGGTTCTTTTATGAATTATTCCACTGTATTAAAAAAAAATTAAAGCCAGATATGCTTTAAAAATAAACCATCTGCCTTAAACCAGAGTTCTTTTGATCCTTGCCTGTGAACAACCAGGCACCAATATGAGACAGGAAACTCTGGGAAAGGAAGGAGAGGTGTGAAATGTCTGGGAGTCATTAAGCAGTGCAGCAGAAATGTAGTTACCAGTTGCCAGGAATAGTAAATCCTGCTTACACAAGACTCTTTTTTTCCCTCTGATTCAGCTAGGTCTCAAGGATTTTGGCTCTGTGAATCTGTGTTCCCCAGACCTGCAGCAGCAGCAGAATGGGATGCTCCCAGGGTACCATTTTCCACTCCTGCCTCTTATGCTTCAGCCTAATTGCTGCACAGCACTGTCCAGCACAGCAAGGTGCCACGTCCATTCCTTTTTGTCCCTGTAGGACATCCACAACACTGCTCCATCCCCAGGTTACCTGACCCCAAACATGGCATCCAGGACTTCCACCCTGGAGCATCAAGAAATTAATTTTAGCTGTACCTTGACACAAAGCCATACTTGGATTTAGGGGCAAATAACAGAAAAAGAACAACAAAACACCTCAAACCCAAAAAATCACTTATTAGAGTGCCAGAGAAGGTGTGGGGGTTTTGTCACAGAGGCCCCTAAAGGCACAATTAAAAAGACTTTCACTGGGTTAGTTAGCAGCCTGGAGAACATGTTTCAGGGTTATAATATGTCATGGGAAGCTGCAGTGGGTATCACAGGTAATGGCTCCAGCCCCCTCAGCCTCTGCTGCTGCTGGCCTGCACTCCCAGAGCAGGGCACCCAGAGGATGCACTGCCCTGGCTGTGCCAGCCTGGAAACACAGCCTGGGCACTCTGGGCTGGGGAAGGTGGCTTGTACCCACTGGGAGAAAGTGGCAGTGCACACAAGAGCAGGAGATGTGAGCAAGGCTGCGGCTGAGAAGTGTGTGCGTAGCAGCTGTACCGGAGGTGTCCCTTGCGGGACTGCAAGGAATCCTGCTCTGTCTAGGTGTGTTTTCTGCTCAGACTTATTCCCATGGTTGTGAGGCAGCTCTTTTGGATGTACGACATCTGTAAGTGGAATGGCAGAAGCTCGGTAGTGATTTGTAACTTGGCTATAAACAGGAAGGTGGGGTTCAGTTTCAGACTGCAGGAGGACAATAGTTTGTTAAAGCAGTGAAATACACTGTATTACAGAGTGTCCTTTGCTCGCTTACAGAATGAGAGCCAGAGCAAGGATCAGGATTTGGTCAGACCAGCAACCAGGAAAATTCACAGGGTGTGAAAGTTATTTGTAACTGCTCTTAAGGCCAAGCAGCATCTCATCTTAATCTAATACCTATCTCAAATGAAAGCCTTTCTTCATCACTGTTAGAAGTTTAGACTAGATTTTATTTGGAATCAGGGGATTGTTAAAAATATTAAGGACTCTAACTACGTAAGAAGTAGTGTAACACTTCCCTCTTCCCTCTTCCAATGCTGCTAATTTTAACTACTCAGTCAGAAATATTCTGTATGTAAAAATACTGCCTGAATCTGTACTGACTTGTACTTCTGCCAAAATTCTGCAAACAGTTTTGAAAAACAAAATAGGAAAGGAGCTACATTTAGGGGGAGTTAGGGCAAAAACATCTGCATCAGCCAGAAAGAAATAAACTGAAATTTCACACAAAATTGAGAGTCAAAGAGATTATGAGGAAGATGGTGAGAGTAAGCAGTTACTGAACTCCATATGACATTTGCAGTGGTGCTATCGAGTTACATCTGGCAGATGGAAAGAAAACTTTGCTTTTGGACAGCCATTTCCAGAACCAAGGTAAGAGTAAGACAAAGCAATACCTGAAAAAAAAATGTTTGCTTGATGCAAGTATTGAGAATTTGAGACTTGGACACAAGGCTCAAACGTGAACAGTGCTACAATACAGCTGCCCTTGCCAGGCAAAGAGCTGGTGATACTTTAGCTCCAGGTGTTTTTAACCCAGCAGCCTCTTCAGAACTGCAAAGCACAGCTTCACTCAAACAGCTCAGCACTGCTGTCAGCAGAATCCGAGACTCGGCAACTCAGGCCTGACGAGGGCTTGGGAGCTGACAGCCTTCTCAGACTGCCTCAGCTGTCTGGCACAGCAGCCCCAGCAAAGTCTTCTGCATTTTTACAGCAAGATATTTAAAAACAAGGCCTCTGCATCATCAATAATTGCATGTACCTGCCCACTGCAGGAGGTTTGGAAGTAGATGATTTTTAAGGTCATTTCTAACCCAGGCCATTCCATGATTCTGTGGTACGGAAAGACACAGCTGCACCTGGCACAACTCATTCTGTGCTTGACAATCCTTTACCTACCTGCTCAGCACAGAAGTGCAGCTGGATCTGCTGAGCTCATTACTTTTATAACTTATTGCTCACATGTGTCTCAAATTACAAGGCAAACTGAAATCCAGAAAATTCCAAGGAAGCATGAGAATTTTTTTTTTCCCTGTGAGTGTGATATGGGCTCACAACAGCAGCATACACTTGGGTATGTATTCACCAACCTCAGCCACGCCGAGACTCTGTGATTCCCTGTTTCATGTTTCATTGAAGATTTATGGGATAATTTAGGAAAAAGACTTTAGATGGCCTTTGCAGTAAATAAATGTATTATCGCAAAAAGCACCTGCAAAAATGCCATCTTTGAATTCTCATCCTTGATTTGATGTTTTAGAATTTATACATCTCAGCTCTTGCCTGAGTCATCCTCTGTCACAGAGCTCTACCTTTGCAACATTAACTGCAGACAAAGAAACCTGGGGGACACACAAAGTGCACCAACATCACATGGCCCTCACTGGTCTTCTCCACGTAATCCTAATTTAACAATTGGCTTCAATGGGTCCTGACAACAGATACAGATCTCCAAATCTGTCTCTGTATCAGCATGTGGCTGAACACACAGGCACAGAAGTGCTTTTTAAAATAATTTGAAGTACAATGTCTTCCAAGGTATTTTTGGGTGAAAATGTGTGAAGAGCAAGTGAATGAAAACCAAATGTACACAAATTTTAAAAATCTTGCCTTATGAGCAGAGCATAAATCTTATCTTGCTAAAATTATCTCCCTAACATTATACTCTCATATGCCAACTTACCAAAGCTGTACCCAAAGCAAGCTCTCTAGGGATCAGTTTACAGCCGTGGAAAGATGGAGTAAGGTAACATGGCAGTGCTTATTATGAGCTGCTTTCATTTATTTGAAGAAGTACCAGAAAGCATATGGAGCAAACCTGGCAAATACTAAGAAGATCCCCAAGCCCAAATGCTGCAGCAAATGAGAGCCACTGTCTCCTGTCAGTACAAGGGCAATGGCTCCTTTAATTAAATTAAACCATCTAAACCAGGGCCCAGGTACAGCACAAGCAAGTGGTTAATGTGCATGCCAGAGCAGCTCATCTCAGGTGACACTCAGCTTTCACTGATGAGCTTTTTTTTTTTTTTTTTTTTTTTTTGTTTCCAGAAGGCACCGAGGAGTTCTGCTGGTCTGCAAAAGAACTGGTGAATTTTCCTGTCAGTCCTACTCTCAATCTGAATACACGGGGAGCATCTCGGGCCTAGTGACCCATACAGAGTGTAAAGGCTTATTCAAACACTGATTCTCTGCAATGAGTAGCACTTTGCTTAAAAATGTTCGAATGAGACTATAACTTTTTTTTTATTTACAGACAGGCAGTATTTTAACCTAGTATTTTTTAAGCTGAAGGCTAATGCAACTTGTCATACACCAGGTATCCAGTTTGTTTCTGTAATTCAGTCAAGGAGAACTTGTTGGGCTGTTCCCATTTGCTTTCATATACTGACAAGAAGAAATTCACCAGCAGCATTGAGCAAGATTATGAGAATTGTGACTTATAAACTACTGAATGCTTTCTCAACTTGCCGGTAAAATAATAACATCTAAACAAAGTATTCAGATACAATGTAATATGTTTCTTTATTTTTTTAAAATCCAATTTGTAAAGGTCCCTTTTTAAACAAAACAAGAACAAAAAAATCAACACAATTCAGAGGGCTTATCTCATTTACCATATTCTTCCCCACTCTTCACTTATAACACAAACAGCAACTTATAGTATTAGTGCTCATATAGTGCACTTATATGAATTTTGATCTGTGTATTAAGCATTAAATACAATGTATTTTCCGTGAGCATAGCCCAAAGAGTACACAACGTTACATTTTCAAAGCATATGTTAAAAAAAAAAGACAATAAATGTATATCCAGGACAGTCAAACTTAAATATTTTGACTTGGCAAATTCTATAACAAGTAACAGCAATTTTAAACTGCGTACAAAGCAGAACAGTGCCAACATGCCTCCAGTCTGTGAGCTATGGTAAAACATCAAGCACACATACAAAGGAGAGAAGCCAAAGAAACCCACCACAGAGCTAACCTGAGGCACACCCAACTGCGACCCAACAAAGGCGGCCCACGCCCCCACTCTGTAATGCAAAGAGCCCAACAACAACAGAAAGCATTTCTACGCTACAGAAAGTGAACAGCAACTCTTTCCAAATTTGTCTCCGCTTTTTAAACAACTCGTTCAAAAAATTTAAAGATGAACATCTAATTATACCAAACAAATGTACAAACTATAAAGTCAGAGAAGCTCCAGAAGATTGCCACTTTCAACCTTGCATAGTGAGAGCTGGCATTGATATTGCTACCATAGCTTCAGCAGAAGATACGGAAAAGAAAAAAAATTAGCTCTAAGTGATGCACATATGTAGCATTTTCTTCACAAAATTCAGTTAAACATTGTTTTAATAAAAGGGAAAACAGCTCTAAAAAGGGAAAGATAGTGTTCACAAGCTTAGAAAAAAAATACAAAACCAGAACATTCCATAATAAAAAAATAAAAATAAACATTCCATCATGACAGCACCTATTTTATCACTAAATAAGCCCCATACATGCAACAAACTACAACTATCGTATAAGGCCATCAAATTAAAGGTTTACTTTTCATATAAACAAAGTGTAAAAATAGCAACAAGTTGCGATCTTCAAATTTAATGCTATGTGAGGATTCTGTCCCCCCAGTTTCATTTGGTAACAATTTCAATATGGTTTGATATAAATGTCATTCATCTAGGAACCGTGGTACAAATACATTGTGCCTAGGACAGTATTGTCATATCTCTGTTCGACCTTGACAGAATTGGAATGCTCAACAACACTACTGAGCTCAGGGATGCTTTCAGCAGTATCCCCAAAACCATGATAGTGTCCATAGTGCAAAGTGTCCCCAGGGTCTTCCACCCAGGAGGGCCGGTTGGAAACACAGCTACTGGGGCTCCCATTGAGGTGCAGGGACCCACACATGTCAGTGGAGCTGCTCATGGCTTTCTCGGGCTCCTCGGTGCCGTTGGCGGCGTGCAGCCGGTGCCGGCTGGGAGAGGTGACCCCAGGAACGGCGCCGTTGGGTGCCAGGGCCAAGCACTCCTCACGCCTGGCGTCCATCCCCCCGAGCTGCTGCGCGGCGCTGAAATCCAAGTGTCCATTGATGGCACATCCATTTGTCAGTGCACTCAATATGGAGCTACTGCTATTCATATCTGCATTAAGAAATACACCTGTCACCAACAATTAACGGTAAATCGAAATACATCAAAACGTCTCCACTATACTTCACTTACTTAAAATTGTTTCCATACACAGCTTTGAAAATAAATCTATCCTTTCTTTATAACAATGCAGGCAGTTCCAAGTAAGGAGATCTGACCAGCAAATTTGTGGCATGGATTCTTACGTTGAAAATGCAACTATATATTCACATTTGTTTTGAAAATATGCCTATATTGATCTTTGCAAAGACAATGTGAACTTCTCAGATTTTTTTTTTCATTTAACTGTAAGAAGTGCAGCTGACAACATTCTGGACAATGTTTTCAAAGGAGGAATAAAAGTGATCTTTCCACCTTCATTGTAATGCTCTCTTGGGATGGAAGATTATGTACATACAAGAACTGAGTATCTGTGAGATGGTGAAGGGTGGGTTTTTTTCCATTTTTCAGCTGTAATTTAACTGTGGCTTTTTTTTTCTTTTTATTTGTAACTCTCAGAGTACAGTATGCACTGAAGTAAGTCACATAAAGAAATGTTACATTAGAGTGCTAATATAAAATGTTTCCAAGTTCCTTTATTCAGAAAGTACTTCAATGTACCTAGCAGCTTGCTAAATAACATACTGGGAAGGTTTGTATTTAATGCTATGTTTATAACAGCATGTGCACAATCCACATGCAAAATGCCATACAACAGCAACAGCAGAGTGCACAGAAGACTAAAAAATACTAGTAGGAAACAAAATTCTAAAAATGTACATGTAAAAATCACTGACTGTTTTGAAGCAATTTCCCCTTTGAAGTTAGTAATTAGTACAGTAGGTTTTGTTTCCATGAACAGATTTCATCAGTCTGTCTGAACTGCATGTTTTTGCAGTGGTACTCAAAAGTACTAGCACAAAAAATGCATGACACATTCTGCCTTTAAAATATAATTTATGACTATATTGCTAAAGATGAGCAAGGCAAACATAGCAACTACAGAGCTATGTGGTGACATTTTAAGATTTTACATTCTGTGATTATCCTTGGATACATGCACATATGTTTATGCCTCCATGAACGCATAAACCCATGTGCAAAACAGGATTGCATTTACTGCGTGTATGCAAATTAATTCAGTTAATTTAGTCTGTGGGCAACTTCCCACATTTGTATAACACTGGGTTCCCATTTAAGTGACACATAATGAGTACCACTGTCTGACAAGGAAGAATCTGGAGTTTGGTTCTCTCTGTTTTTTGCATGGCTATTATTTGAAGCACGAATTACAACACTGATACTTCACAGACACCAGTATGTTACACAAGAAATGTGTCCAATTTGTAACTCCCTGGATGTACCAACTGGAGTTCCCCATTTAGTCCCTACATCAGTTAAAATAACCACATCAGCCAACCTCACTAACCATGAATTCTCATTAAAAGTGGAAAAAAACCCCCATAAACCCATCACGACATCACAGTTAATACTTCAGTGATAAAAACGCACAGAAGGAGTTTCATATAGTGTTTATTAACTGAAAAGTGCAAACTGCTTAAAAATAAACCATTATAGGCTGGTTTTGCCAAATCAAATTTAATAAATCTGGCACTTCTATTAGGTAATATGCAAAAGTAGCTAATGAATAGTTTTAGTGATAATTATAGAATGCTATTATTGGTTAAAAACGAGCACCTGTAGTAATACAGCAATAGTATATATTTATGAAATAAAATAATTTTTCCATAAATAAGAACACTTAGTAATTATCACTGGAAAATACCATAGTCTACTTTTAAAGTATTGATTATATATATGTATATCTATTTATTCCTAATATATTAAAATATCTATTATTATCATTCCCTTTGTTGACTTGCATCTGTGGTATAAAGCATAAACATACTTCTGGCAGAAAAAATTGATAAATAAGAAATTAATTTCTGAATGTAATAATGCACGACTGTAGTAACTCCATGTCTTAAACTACAAAGTGCAAAAAAGGCTGACCCAAGACAGTTTTAATCAAACTCTATACACATCCCATCACCAAAAGCATCTTGATTAAGCAGCCCTTAAAAAATCTAGAGCATTAATATAGAACAATCCTAGTAACATTTTGACCGTTTCATTATGATTGGTACAAAACACAAAATCTGTTTTCCCAGGTACACTAGTTCTAAATAGTAGATTAGAACTGTGATGTCTGGTCTTCTATTTACATAAAAAACCCCACAGCAGGATACTGCACTTATGTCATTGTGTCTGAGCAAGTTCTGAAGACAAGATGTATGTCTAGATTATTCTCTATAGCATTTATTGTACTATTTTGAATATAGTTTTGTCATAATGTTATTTTCAAAGCTAGAATATGCTTCCCTATCAAGTCTTCTTACTATCTACTCAATCAAAATTAAACAAATAATTTAACTTATTTCTGAATTTCCTTTAACTCAAAATTATAGCAACTAGAAGCAAGGCACAATGTAATACAAGCCTCAGGTTAAAAGTGAAACAGCCATCGTGGACTTGTTTACTTGAAATGTTAAGAAATTACTAATAAACCTTCTCTTTCACCATTACAATACATTGCATGAAACAGCTAATTTTTTGATACCTACTAAACTCCCAATATAATGGGTGTTACAGCAATACAATAGTTTTCAAGACTCCAGACAACAATGTGCAAAAATAAAGGACTAAGTTTTCTACTTAAATTAAAAATAAAACGCATATTGATTCTTGCAACGACAAGGAGTTTGCATTGCAGAAACAGTGTATATTTCAATTTCTTTTGGTCCAACAGAAGTACTCTCCTGTTGTTTGGTGTCTTCAACCATTTGAGTGTTGTTGTAGTTAACAGCAAACTGTCCACTCCCACCTGATACAACAGCAAACTCTCTATCAACGTGCATATTGTCAGCATCGTCCTCAGCTCCTCCATTCACCATTGGTATTAAGCCATCAAAGCTGTAAGCTGACAGAAAAAGTCATGTTTAGTCATAAGCGCCCACTTGAAAACCCAGCCAACAAAAAGATGAGCACTTTCATTATTAAAGCAAACCAGAAAATTACCAGGGTACCTATCAGACTTTGCACCTACATATTAAAGTTACTAGCAGGATGTACAAATAGATTGAATAAGGAGAAATTTAAGTTACTCAGGCTTTACAGGGGTTGTGGCAAAACCAGCACATTGCCCAACTCACATTTGTCTACTGTCAGTTTAGACTGCTCCCTCTTTCACTCTCAAGGGCCAGGTCCCAAAACCCCACCCTTATCCACACCAAACTGCTCCCAGGGATCTCTTCAAGAGCTGAACAAGCAGAACTGTCTTTGAAAGAAACTGCCAAGGGGTTAGACTGCTGGGGGGAATGCTTTAATAAGCAAGATGGGCTTGATTTCACTACTACTTCTTGTACCTATCCAGAGAATTGCTCCACTACTATCCCAGCAGGCCCTGCCCTGCTCTCACACTGACATTGACACACTTTTCTACACATACACTGCACACACTCTCAATGTTATGTTGTAAATGCCTGCTTTGGTGGACTGCAATTCAGCTCCTATTATCTTGGGCACAACCAAAATTTTCATAAGCTACTCATTTTTAAAGAACCCTAAGTCCTGAATTGTTCCAGGGCCAAAGAGATCACTGAGGGGTTAAATGACGTCAGGGCCCTTGGATCAGCAGGCTTCAAATTACCCTAAACCAGGAAAGACTTTTTTTGTTAATTAGAGGAATATGTAAGTGCAGTTTCATGTTGGCCAGTTCCAAGGTTCAGTTCCAGGAATGCCCTCCGTCACACCTCACACAGAACACCCAAAGCATCTGTGCTGAGGCTTGTGACAGCCAGACAGTGGCTGTAAGCAGCACACACATCACAGAGCACAACTCAACCTGCTGAACGCTGCACTAGAGGGGTCAGGATTATGCCTGACACAAACACAGCTGTGTGACCACTTGGCCCACTGTGCATCATCATCATCATCATTGAACCTGCGCACCCTCTGCTGATCTTCCCAGGAAGCAAGATGACATTTCTGGAATTGATTTCAGAAAGATGGACATAAAATTCAGTTTATGTTCCTAAATAAAAATCAAAAACTATTTGGCATATATTCTGAAAGTGGTCACCAATTTACTTCTGTTAATTACACTTGAGTGATTAGTTTCTGATACAGTGTTTTATATACCAGTGTTGCCTGATTTTGAGGTTTAAGGCTTCTTTTAATACTATGCACCCGTGAGCAGATACACCAGTGTGTATATAAACAATTACAAGTAATGCCCATACACTGCCCAGCTGAGTTATTCCAGGGCAAAGCACACCTTAAGCATTGATCTTCTCTCAACTCTAGTGCATACAGCTTCTTGTAAGGGACTTATGCTGTTGCAGCAAGTCGTTCGAAAGCAGTGATTGCTCCAATCTGGGGTATGGCTATCAAAACCTGACTTTTCCCTGCAAATATAGGTCGGCTTCACTCTCTGAACATCTGGAATCTCCTGCAAATTGTCTTTAAAGGACAACAGACCAGTGAGGTTTTAGTAAGGGTTTAAAAATACCACAAAATTTGGCTTGTTCTGTAAAAAGGCCAGCTAAGCACAAAGATGCACTGATAACTCATTACTCAGCTCTATTATTACACCTATTTGTTGTTTACCAAAATGCCTCAGGAACAGTGACTCATTCTCAGTGCAAAAGACGTTTTACATCGATTCAAGAGTTATTACTGATGCTGGTGTCTTTGAGGGCAAACACGTCAGATTAGAAACTCCCACAGCTGGGATGCATCTCTTACTTACTCCAAGAACCTTCAAGCAAAAGCAGCAAAGCTTTTGCATTTGTTTGGGAAGGTCTTAAAAAGTAATCTACTCCAATTGCTTTTCCAACATTTCTCTAATTGTTCAGCAGCACTTATTCACTTCAAGCACTGTCTATTTGCTCAATTTAACTTAGGTGCTGGACCAAGTCTGAACAGTGAAGGTAATGCAGACACAGCTCCACTCCCCCGATTGTGGGGAAATACTGCCCACTGACTAGCCTGGAGCACATTCTGAAAGAGACAGCTGCTCAGGAACACTCAGACGGGGCAGCTCTTCAAAATGCGAGATAAGTTAACTTGACTTCCAAGCAGTGCCTCCTGGTAGATCAATGGACTGAAAACATCTTACTGCAGTTGTTATGGACACTTGTGTACTGGGCAAGTTTTCTTATTCTATGTAGCTGCTTAGGAAATACTTATTCCTGAAGTCTTGTATTTAATTGCCCAGAGATTCTTCTCCATAATGAAATGTATCATTTAGACCAGCTACATGAAGCAACATATCCTGTTTATGATCGGCCATGGAGTACCCAGTTAAGGCCTCTGACCCTGGTATAGGTGACGTGGTGTTTGGATAGCAAGTACTGAACAAACAGTAGTGTTGATATTGATGTGATTTATGTTGCCTATGTCATATTTAGAAATGTGGTTTAGGTCTCAATTCCCCCGTTGCTATCTGGAATTAAGCACTGTTTAAGCCCATTCTATTTGGTTCACTCAAAGTAGCTAATGTTAGAACGTCAACTTTAAATGAACAAAGTGCCTTCAATGAAGTCCCTTTCCTGATGCTAAAGAACAGCATCCTTTAGCATCATCAGGAAAAATGAGGGTTGAGTGCAGAATTACTCCCTTGTTTTCAGTAAGAATTTAGTGGAATGACCAATAGAAAGGAAGAAGATAACTCTCCTCTATCACGTTATTCAAGGTGTTTCTAAAAACATCTAAAATCTAGAAAGATTTCCACACAGAGCTATCAAAAAGTATCTTTAGGTTGTACTATTTCATCATGGCTGGCAAAGCAGTATCCTCAACATACAAGGCTGGATAGGAAACCTTAAGGTTCATTCTGTTCTTACACCTTGGTGTAAGACAGCAGCTCCCCTTGGAAAGCAATCCTTGGAAACTCAGGGTATGCTAATTTACAGATATAACCCCTCTTGATTTGGGAAACCCTTGTGCATTCAATTTCTTCCATCTACCTTATGCAGCAGTTTCTGAACTATGAATTAATCCCTGAATGGGAAATTATCATCAGAACATCCAAGCATCTCTGTGAATCAATGGAACATTACTTGGCCCTCCTGAAGCTGAAGAAACTGAAGAAAGAGTAGAAACTAATTTCAGCTCCTACTCCTCTGCATAATTATTCTCAGCATCACGCAGCTTTAGCACTCTCTGGAAACAGAAATTTCTGAACACACCAAGATGATGACAGGGAGAACTGGGATCCTGTGGCATGGAGTAATTGTAATTATCTGCTTCTTGTATTAACATGTAATTTAGATATGTGAGTTTGTCAAAAATACTCAACATCCACTCCAACAGACTTTAAAACTTTTATTTTCCTTTCTCAGGACCAGTATCAACCCATCCCTTTTACCTCTGGGATCTCACCTTCTGTTCTAGCCTTCTTCACTCCAGCAGACTCCGCATCTTCAAAGGATCTCTTTCGACTTGTCCCACCACTGAATGGATTGGGACCTGCATTCTGATGAACCCCATTTAAGGTGCCATTGCTATAGAAACGATTCAGGTGACAGTTCTGGAGGTTCAAGAGAAACTGGGCACATTCTTGGAAGCCCTGGGTATGTGCAAGGTCTGCTGCTGTCAGGCCACTGGCATTTCTCAAGCTGTACAATACAAAGACACTGGATTACACTCATTCATCAGGCTAGCTGGCTGCTGCTGCTGCCCTTACTGACTATCTATCTGCTGGTGATGAGAGAAAACATACACTTAGCAAATTTTCCATTAAGAAATTAGTTATCAATCTTAGTTCATAACTATCTTAACTTTTTGCACATATATCTCACTTCTAAGCAAAATTTGGGAGACAATACACTTTTAAATAAAATCAATATACTATGTGCCTTAAACCATCTTCCTATTTAAACTTCTCAAAATGCTTTATTCTAAAATAGTCTGAAGTAGCTAATCTTTACATAAACTTCAGACTAACTTAAGGGTTGAATTTTACCATCTTCTGCAGTTTATTCTGCAATCTATTGTTTTAACTTGAGCAAAAGATCAAATACTCAAAACAAACTTAACACGACTTGGCAATTGTCCATGGCATTCTGGTTTCTAAGGTAACAACAACATCACTATTTTTCCTAACAACAAAATACAGACATATTTAGTAAAAGATAGGTAAAGATGCTATACTTAGCTGTGCTTTGCTTATACTTTTGTTTCAGGTTTGTTTCTCATTTCAAAGTGTGTGACATCATAAGTACTGGGACTTGCTTTGGTAATTTCAATCAAGACTTTTATGTGCACAAGAAATGGCACTGGATTTTGCATATTCTAGTGCATCAAGGGGGTTAGGAATGACATCAGGAAGGACATGTAGATATGCAGGTTTAATTTGAAGAAGTGTTGAATTATGTGCATTTACACAAACACACAGGATGCCTTGTGCTCAGCAGTTCAGGCTAACTTCTCAGGAAGAGCATAAAAGTGGAGACAAGAAGGCCAGGAATGACAAAACTAGATGGTGATGCAAAAGATGCCCATTAATCTTTCCTAATATTTTTCCAGACAGATGTAACTAGTCAGAGAAGTGGAATTTTTTTTCTTGGCTTCAGTCATTTAGACAAGTCCCTTACTTAGAAATCCAGAAACAGACCAGCTAACAGAACAAGAATTCAGAAGATTAATAGATTTGATTCTCTTGAAACTCCAGCTCATGAGAAGAAATCAAAGAACAAAGCCCACATCTGCTTCCTAGATCACTGTAACTTAACTTGCTATAAATAAGAAAACCCTTAGAAACTGACTATTACAGAATCACAAAACCCGTAATCTAATCCAGGATTAATTTCATCCATACTGTACTATTCTAAGTCATTATTTACTTGGACTTCAAGTGAAATTCCACAGAACAGCAGTCAAGAGTGCTCTAGAAAGTAAGTAATACTGAAAAACCTAGTTAGTCTAAATGAAACCTCAAGGTGGGATTAGTTTTGAATACCTACAGAAGAACTGCAAAGTGCTGTGCATCCAGTGCAGGCAGTATATGAATGGGATTAATATGAACAAAGGAGAATTAATGCTAGCATCAGGACAAAGTTTTAGAGTATAAAGGTTGCTGAATCTTGAGAAGAGTCTCTTCTTCTCATTGTAAAAGTTGCCTATGGTATCAGAAATTGTACTGTCAATCCTTTCCCCTGCTGAACTAGATGACCTGTTAAGGCTGCTAAGCAACAAATATTTTACACTCCTTTAGCAATTCTGATTTACTTATGCAGCATAAGGATGTAGACCAATGAAACTACAGCTTAGGACACAGTTTTAACAGATCTGTTCTGCTCAAGAAGAAAAGCTCAGTTCTCCAACATCTTTTTTAGATTTTTGAGCCACAAAAGAACACTAAAAGAAATCTAAGCAAGAACAAAATAAACAAAGTTACGCAAAGATAAAAATGACAAAACCAAATCGGTACTGAATAGCCATCTAATTTAAGAGACGTTTAAGTAATTCTATTACTTAGCAAGTACAACTGAACACTAACTCTGCTTTTCAAAACTGACTGTAAGAGACTACAGTTCACTCACCATTTTCCAAAGGATCGTCAATGTAAGATGCCAGAGGCATATGAAGATTTATAAACTAAGATCAAAGTGTGTAAAGCTACACAACCAAACTCTGGGAAAGAAAAACTAAATTTCCCAGAAAAAAAATAAGCAGGAGAAAAACTTTGAAAAACTTTAAAATGCAATGATCTTTGATATTTAAAGATCTGTCCCATTCCTACCTCTTCCTGAACTAATACTACTCTTAACAGGCAGACAAAGGTGTGCTTGTTTTACAGAAATATCCTGGAATCACTGCATAGACTTCAAGGGACTCAAGCCTACTGGATTAAACATTCTTGCTTCTGAAGTTTAGAAATACCTCTTTTAAAGGTGTGAATCTGAATTTAGCCTATCAAGTTAGTAATGAAAAGAAGAAAAAGTTCAATGAAATAAGAGGAGATTGTAAGTTTTAGACTACTCTGAAAACTGTCTGAACAAATGTTATGGAAGACAACACAGATGTTCTCTCTGCTTGCTTACAGTGGGAACACTAATTCGAATATTTTTTCTATATCCAGTTGTCCATGACTTTAATAAAAGTCTGATTATTCTTGGACTTTGATATACTTTCAAATTTCTGTTAGACTGCCTTGCATTCCAATATTAACAGGATGCAGTAGAGGAAAAACTGACAAATGTTGCAGAAACCTTCCGTGACTTTCGCACAAACAGGCTAGAAAGATGAAAACAATACCTACTTCTTTAGCTGATTTCTCTAGCATTCTCCAGGAGGAAAAAAATCTGTCAATGAGAACACAAAAGGCAGCAGGAGGTAGCTGTGCTATAATAGCCTATCATAACCAAATGCAAGTAATCAAAAAAAAATTCCTAATGTAAATAGGAAAAAAATAGTAAAGAAAATGCTCTTAACAGATATCATGGAGTTTTACCAGACTGGTAATTATTTTCAAAATAATTTAGAAATACTGTCAATGACTGTAAGGATTCTGAGTCTGTAACAGAAAAACAGTGCAAAATACAGTCCTTCCTGTAAGCCTGGAGTACTTGAATGAATTAAAAAGCCAGGATATCTACTAGACCATTCTTTATAGGTGTTAATCTGAACTTGGAGAGGAACCACAGCTGTAATTACAAGTAACTAGGAACACATCTAATACTAAGTCTGCTGTCCATGTCTGGCAGGAAGCATCTGCCTCAGCTTATCCCAGGAGCTAAGAATTTAAGTGTCATTACTGTAGACAGACTAGATTATATAGATGAAAATAGAAATGGTTCACTGTCCCAGCCACACATAAGAGGAGTTCAAACTCTTATGTGCAATCCCTGTCAGCCCTTGTTTATGAACTGCAATTATATGTGAACTGACTATCAAGTGAAAAGGAGGAGAAATAGTATGTGATTCATTCGGCCACAAAGTGTAGTAACTACGTGACATGGAATGCGTGGCTAAAAAAGGGAAGAAAAATCAACAAGCAGGAAACGCAGAGATAATCACTACATTCAAGTAAATTTACAGCTCTTTCAGTTATCAGGTGTCCCTTGAAAGGCACTTCATTTATTGTAGCTGCTGACATAAAGAAAAAGGATTGGTAAAGAATATTATAACTGAAAGTAACTTCAAGACCTGGGCTGCAAGAGAAAAACACTGGAAGAAACAGTGTGCAACATGGACAGAACTACCTAAAGGTCATGGGTCTTGAAAAAAAAAATCTTCTTTTCCACCCATCCTCTGCTTTTTTTAGTTAGCTGGAGATAAAAATCTCTCTGGTACCAGCTTTGATCTTTCATCCTAAACACCTTGAAATAGTGGAAGCTCCAAGAAGTTTAAAACACAGTGATACTCAATCTTCAGGCAAACTGTCCTGTTGTTACTGCTAACCATACAGCAAATGACAGGTCTATTTCTGCAACTGAACTACTCAGAATTAAAAATGGGGACAGAAACTTCTAGCAGGTTATACACTTTGTTTTGTAGGGGTTTTTGTTGTCATTGGCTTTTTTTAAAAACTTCTTTTGTGACAAAGATGCCAAACTTCAGGACAAGCTTATGTTCCTTTCCAAGGTTTGTCTCTCAGCTAGGCTTCTAGCTGAAATAAGACAAACAGCAGGTCACAAACACTGCATTTTTCACATGAATCCATTAAAAAGGAAGAAGCCAGCAGCAAGGAAGGTGTGGAAGGATGGAAGGAAGACGTAAGTAAGAAACTCAGAATAAGTCTTGGAAAGTGACATATGTTTTATGCTTAGTCAGCAGTATTCATTGACTTGATACATAATTTTCTAAAGGTTGGTCTAATAACTATCAAATCAGAGAGCACTGCTCCAAAAACTTACTTCATTCTCTCTCCAGTAAAAAAGTCAAAAACTAAAGACAACTTTGAAGGTCAGTCTAGCCACACAAACATGTGGAAAGGAAAACTGAAGAAAGGACACCTAAAACAAAAGCTCTGAAAATGTCATTCCTTTTTTGGCACCTGCTCCAGACAGAAATATACATGAAGGCACAAACTGACAAACAGGAGAAAAATTCCTTACTTAACATTGCCCAGGGCTAAAGGCAGCCATCAGAAAGTCAATTCACTCCATGTTTAGAAAACACTTATCTTGCATCCGTTCCAAGGCAATTCAAGTATTTGAAAAATTACTGAGTCCTGTTCAGGATTTTTCACCAAGCAGCATTTTTTTGCTATATACTTTATTCACTGTTTCCATGTAATTCTTATTACTAGAAACAAATTAAAATCCTGAAGCACACTATTATTTACCCTCAGCCTTCCCGCAGGCTAAAATCCAGGAGCTGGGAATAAGAACATCTTGTTTTCTTCAAAGTACAGAAGTATAAGATGCTAATTCCAACGGAAAAAAAGAAAGCCAAATGTAAGGAAGGATACATTTTCATATTATAAAGCTATACTAAATAGAAAAAAAAATCCATGAGAAAAGATGATGAAAGTCTGAATATGAATGAGTAGGTGATCTTGAAGTTTCTTGACATACGACACTTGCTTATCACACTCTGTAGTGACAGGTGTTTTCATAAATAAACTCAAAACACACACTGATATATTGAGTTAATGCTATGACTTTTGCATATGCATTTATTCACAGACCTACAGTGCTTAAAACACTCTTATAACATGTTTTTCTTCTTCCATCAAGTGATGTCCACAGGCAGTCTTGAAAACTGACTGATCTTGGCATGAAGAGGACTGTTTTTTTAGGATCCATTCTTCTCCCTCTGGGTTGACATCATCTGAACTCCCATTCTAAATGAGAGTCCTGGTACCCAATTAAAGCAGCTATAAAGAGGACACTGATAAAGCATGACTTTAGGTATTTCCTTCTTCTGAAATGCCTTTTCAAAAATGTTGGCTGCGAGTGTAATTCAATTGTTGCTCTAAACCAAGAGACAAGTGCATTCTCTGGCCAAACAGGATTGGTGTACAGAAACACGAATTTAACTTTCAGCTTAGCTTTATTTAGGAGGAAATTTTCATTACATCAACCTAATTTAAGAAGTTTCCTAAAGGAAGAAAAAAATGAGGCAAGCTTTTAAAAAATAGTCAAGATGCTTCCACTATGGCTAAGCAATAGAAAGTAAAAAAAAATCCAAAACCAAGAAAACACTCAAAATTTAGAATTGTTTAAATATGACTTGGTGCAACGAAGATTTACTTCAGTGTAACGTACAGAATTTACTCTTTGAAAGATCTGTAGAAAGAAAACAAAGACTTGTGCTTCTCATATTGAATTATAAATGCTATTCAATTTACTTCAAAAATTGCTTTTAAGTTGCTTCAACTGTTCATTTTTCATATTCACTGGCAGAAAAAACAGGTAGATTTCTTTTTAACACAGAAATATCTTAGAAATACACTATCTTCAACTTATAATGTCACATACCTTGAAAAACAAAACAAACATTTGCTACACAAAAAGTCAATAAATATTTTTGAAAATCATTAATGTAAAAAAAATCTCCTGAATGTTTAATTTGAAATAGTGATTACAGCACCTACAGCTTACTGTGTTTTTGTTAATGCCATGCGACAATCTAAGAAAATAAACCACACTTTTCGTATATCAATGTAATATCTGTTAAAAATTACTGATCTCAACTTATCTATTGTTAGTTTACAAATAAAAATGTAGATAATTGTAAATTAGGGTAAGCAAAGCATGCAAATCTATAGATTCTATATCTGAATTCCTAGATTAGCATTAAAACCAATCACCGCAACAAATACCTCAACAGTATGCCTTGTGTGCAGAAAGGAAGCGATACTGAACATTCAATGCCACAACTGTAAGGTTTTCGGAGAAGCACCTGTGGCAGTTTCAGCAGTTTCTATATGGAATGCTCCCCCTTTCTAGGATTACTTGAAAAAATCAAGTCAATTCGAATTACGTAGCTGTAAAACATTGACATGTGTAGTTTTTACAGTTTCAGAATCTTCTGTTTGATTTAAACGGGCAATGGTGCATAAACAGGAAACTTATATCATAAGGGATCACATATTTGCAGGCAACATTAAGATTAAAAGTACATTAACATACATAAAGTGCTGTAGCACATTATTCAATATGTAAGCCATTATCATGTGACCACCTTAACAACAAGATACTAAGCCTTTTATGCCTTTAAAAGCATTATAACTTTCATCCTGAAACCAATTTTTCAGTTCTCCACTGAAATTTATATAGAATGGATTAAAGTTACCGGTCAACTCATGGCTTCAATTACTTTAAATTTAGTAGGCTGTATCTCAAAAGAATTAGTAGCTATTCCTATATACAAAAATTAGCAGATACAAGGATTAAAACAAAACAAAAGAAGAAAGAGAAAAAAAGATCAGAACACTAAAACGCCCACAGTGAGAAAAATTGTTTCCTATATAAACAGTAGTATACTAGTGTAAAATTTCTAAAGCAAAATTATTTTAAAATACTAAACTTTAAGTGTTTTAACCCTTTGGTGTCCAAATACAGAAGTTATAAAATTGTTTCAAACTTTTTTTTTTCCAAATACCAAGAGAAAAATAATCTTAACTAAACAGATGTGTGTCACTGCTGGAGCAGCTATACAAATTCATGCTAGAATTACACACTGGGCATCTACAAAAGCACAAGTTGGTGCCAAGTTTTTATTTCACAACAAAGCATCTGGCAGCTGAAATTATTTTACACTTTAAAAACCAGTGCTAGAGTTCCTGTGAACATCATCCAAAATCATAACAAGAGGAATATACTGAACAGAAGGACTCTGCTTTGTGAAGCCACTTTCTCCACAGGAAAATCAAAGTTCACTATGAATTATGCAGCTATAATTGGCTCCTACATAACTTCAACTCCTGACTGAGCAAACATTGGCAGAGGAAAGAATTCATTAACCATGGTAGGCAATGTTGCAGTTACCACAAACATCACCATCAGGATTTTTTGTTGAATCTGTATTCCCATTTATATGCTTTGCTAAAGACCTCAAACAGTGCACTTCACTTTCAGTACCTTTTGTACAAAATATTCACATTTCCAAGTAAACCTTCCCATGATCAATATAGGCTTGACTTGGCCTTGTTCTAGCAACAATATTTTTAAATTCATATCTCATTATTTAAGAAGTGATCCTAATAACAATTCACAAAGGGAAGACAGGAAAGACTATGGTAATTCTTGAAACAACAGTCTGATTGCAATACAGCATAACAGAAAAGACCTTTCCTACTAAAATGAAAGTATTTCCTAGATCACTAGCGGAATTCCAAATAGTACTACAGCCACTTAAAGAGAATGTAAGAATTACTTAGCCAACTTTATGACAATGAGAACCATCAGTGCTGTTAACTTCATGTTTCTACAAGGAGAGCAAGAATTGCAAATGAAGTTGGGAACAATGAAGAAAGTGTAATGGAAAACTACTGAGAAGAGGTTCAGAGCAAACTATAAATTGAAAAGATAAAACAACCTTACAACACAGATATCCACCAAGATGACTTTAGTAGCAAATAAAATGACATTATTTCCCCTCTACATAGCAAATGAAACCAAAGGTAGCTTAGAATCAGAGAAATGAAGGAAGCAAGCTTCTCTCAAAAGTGCCAAACTTGAAAGAAAGTTTAAGCTGTTCAGTACAAACAGCACGGACAGTACAAGTTTGGAAATAAAAATGAAGAGGTAAATTAATGTCAAGGTACTTTTGTACCAAAAGCAGAGCAAAAATCAAGAATGAAAGGAAGATGGCTTCATTATTTTCCCATAATAAGGACACTATCAAGCTACATAGTCTCGTTAGGTTTTTTTTTGGTGTGAAAAATAACTTTGTGTTATTTTTCTCAAGCAGACATAAAATCTTCTGGATTAAGGAACTGCTGAAGTGCACAAAACCAGCTTAAATGAGCTTCACGCAAAAAAAAACCACTCAAACTTAGATTTTTCTCCCTTTATAAGAAAATGTATCCATCGTATATAAGCCAAATCAAGCAAAACAGAATGAAGCTGAAGAGTAATCTTTTCCTTAGGATATGATTACCAAAGCTCTTCCATGGTTTGTTAAGCCTCCATGACTTGAGATATAGCTGGTAATCAGAAGTGCATGACACATAAGAAAACTTTTCTGACCAACCTGAACATGTTCAGGGCAACACCACATCTACCCCCTGTGTTTTTTTGTCCAGAGGCTACTAAGTACTAGTTGGTCTATGAACAACTTTACTGAAAAAACAGAAACCAGATCCACAAACAAAACCCAAATCAACACGGCAGGCTAGAGCAGATGTTGCAATAAACAATTCTCTCACCATGTATCTAGTAAAAAACTATTGCCAGATCAAGCATAGCAACCCTACAAATCACCACCAGAGACATCTGGACTAACATCAGAACTAGTAAGATTACTATATTTGGGATATAACTGTTTCCTTCGCTGTATTTAACTCTGGCAAAGCTCCACTTCCTAACACTTTGGTTTCTCCACTTGACTTAACTGTACCTGGGTTTCTGTAGCCAGAATAGCAACAGAATAGCTTATCTTGCAAGGAAAAAAAAAAAAATCTATCTTAAGGGAAACTGCACAATTAATGTGATCATCAGCACAGTATCTTACATGAAGGTAGATCAATCCCAACAGAAAATCCCAAACATTCCTGTCAGAAATCTGAGCCATCTGCACATAAAAGTCTTGGTGACACTTCCATACTCTTTACCCAGCTCTCTTGGACTGAAGAAAAGTCAAGAAGCCAGCACTATAAGGCTTCTCACTTATGAATAAGCTAAACTATCAAGCTCACATGTATCTAGTGAATTTTCTCTCTGTGTTTCAGAAAGGTCATAAGTATCATTGCTTTAATGATGGATTTTACTTTATTCATAAAAAGCACAGCCTCTCATATTCTGTGCTATTTTCCAGCTGATGCCAGTAATCACTGTTGTTATTCCACCCTCACTAAGAATAATCTGCATTCAAACTGAACAGGAATTCAGTGGTACGAGTTTGTCTCAGCTTCCTGCAATTATTAGGAATGTCAGTAACTCAGAAAACTACATTTTTCCAGACTGGTTTACTCTAAGACTGAGCCTCTCTCATTTTTACCAGTCACCCATGCATATACATTCTGCTTTGGTATTTCCAAATCTTTTCTTCAGACTAAATCCAAATTACTGCCCTACTTCATAATCACAAGCTCCTACAAACCACCTCAAGTACTGCTACAACCATAGCAACCAAACAGGAAACCAAACATGGAAGAAATTACCAATCTTTACTTGCAGTTCCTTAAAGGAGAATTAGTGTTTCAAAACTGAAATGTACATGCCACTTTGAATTTGCCTTCCCATAACAATTTACATAAAATGGGAAAGGCAGAATAAATTCCAACATGTGTATCCTCTACACTGAAAAATGGTCTCTACAAGAATACTACAGTGATGGCCCTTAAAATGCTTGTTACATACAATTAAACAAGAATTGCCATATATTCTTCATTAATTATACAGCAACGTTTAATAACGCAACAACAGCAATTAATCCAGCAGTTTAACTAGTATCTGGAGGCAATCAGGTTTATAAAAAGAATGTGTATGAAGTGGTCTGAGTTTGGAAAGTACTAAACAGATTATACAAGCACTAATATACTAATTAACAGATAAGAACCTCTCAGTTGAAAAAGCACCTAAATCCAAATGATCAGTAAGATCCTGAAGCATTACTCTCAAGATGAGGTTAATTTAATGACTGTAAGAAAGCAGAATGTTGCTTCTTCTACACTGAATCTATGCTGTAATAGATCTTCTGAAGTAAAGAGGTGACATAGCTCTGGCCCTCCACAAGTACATTAACACCAGAAATGGACTGCAGTTCAATATTAAAGGCTTCATAGTTAAGTTAGCTAGGCAAGAAAAACAAGCTCACAGTAAAAACCTGCAAATAGCTCCTAGGATCTTAAGAAATCAAGAAGCTATCCATTAACTAAGACAGGAGATTTCTGAACCCTGGGACCCTTGAAGAAAAGAGGCCATGTAAGCTTCTCCTCCAGACTGAAAGGAAGTGAGGGTTTGCATCAGAAAGGAATGGCTGACTCCTGCGCTGTCATGAAAACAACACGTCACTGTCTCTTCACTAGAGGCGACTGATTTTCAGGAGGTCAAGAAATCTCAAAAGTACAAATGAGAAGAATAAAAGCTGAGATATCACAAGAGTGCTCACGTGGAACAGAAATACAAGAATTTCACAAAGGACTAATCCAGCAGCACTAAAAATTCACAGCAGACAGATTTCTGTTATGGAAGACGGATAGCAGTTGTAAAGAAGAAAAATGATATTAATATTGCCTTTTTTAGCAGTTTGTGACACACAAGTTTGACAAGAAGAAATAAAATTAAGTAAATCCCTGTCAAAGAATGAGAATAAAGGTCTTGCTGAAAAACCTAGTATCAGTGATAGGACATTTCTGGCAGTAAATTTACACACACACAGATGAATGCCAGACAGCTTTAACAAGAAAGTGGCTGAAGTGTCTGCCTAAACCAGATCAACATCACAGTATGAATTTGTCATCTGGTGGAAACAGATGTACTGGTTTATTTATCTCAGCATGTCACCACTTCTACTCAAACCTTGAGACCAGAGTATATTAAACTAGAAGGGAAACTATCTCTTTAGGGTCTCATAACATGCCATCATGGTATACAACCCAAATCTACCCAAACCTGAAGATTTCTGGCAGGCAAATAAAAAGCTTTTCTATAATACTATTCAAATATCATGATCAGTAAAACCTTCAAGCAATCAAGAATTTGTGTTCAATTGGATGGGTACATACCGAGCCACAGTCCATTCCACAAGTTACACCCCTCTCTGTCCCAAGATAATATAGTGTTTGAAACTTCTCTCTTAGTTCTAAATCAAGACACTAAGGAATACACAACTGCTTAAATGACAGCTGCAGAAGAATTTTTATTCAGAGATAAGTGGACACAATGCACAAGTGCACCACATGTAAGTGGACATGAAGCAAGTCAGGATAATCAATAATTGAATCTGCTTCTTTTTGATTCAAGAGTGTCCTGTGTTTACAGCTGAATTTTCTATTTTTATATATGCTGTGATACAATCTGTATAACTACATTAAAACACAGCATTTACATAAGAGTGCAAAAGAGCAAAACAAAACATGGCACCAAGAAGGCTTTTCCTCTATGAACAGCTGTGGACACTTGTCTGTCACCATGATAAATAATACACAATTAACCATACATAAATTGCATCAATATGCCTTTTAGTGAAAATCCAGCAGTAATTATGGATACTTTAAAAGGTACTATCCACATTAAAAAGTCAGTTACACAGCAAACCTTTTCACTCATATGAGGACATTGTGACCACCTGCTTCCCCCTCTTCAAGGGTCCATGAATACCATAGTTAGTGGAGCAACCATTTTTATGGCTGTAGGACAAACTGTGCACAGAATATGCTTCAGCTAAAATGAGAAGGTAAATACCACAAAAAAAATCAAAATATTTTCACTAGGGTACAATTATTATTTTTTAATATTATTAAAAATTTACACAGGAATAGAGACCCAAATTCTCTCTCATCAATTAGGAAAACAATGCAACAAGATTAATGAGATTTATACTGCAACATCCTGTCTTTCTCTGCAAAAGCAATACACTAGCAAGCCTGAAATATAGTAAACTAGAAAAATTAAATGGAGGCTATTTTATTAAAACTAAAATTCTTACTTTTATCCTTGACTATTATCAATATTCTTTGTCTTCCAATATAACCAAAGGAGGATATAAAGTAGAAATGTGGTAAACACTGATAATAAGATTTCTCTAGTCCAAGTTACTTCATTTGAACAGCAATAATCACTAATTAACAAAAAAGACGTTTCTTGCAATATTACATTAGTGGTTACCAGTGTTTCTGTAATAATGAAATCTTAGCATCCCTGTTCTACTTGCCATAAAAAACTAGGGATGATGGCATTTTGGACATAGGTTATAAATATCGTGTAAAGGTGCTTGACTATTTGGAATCCCAAGGGGTATTCCACTCATCCTTATGAAACTGGACTTCAATACTGTTAACTACACTAAGAAATAAAGAAAAAACTGTATTAGAGGATCTAATCCCAGTAAAAACAGAAAGTACTTATTCATCATCAGTACAGATTTAATTCTAGTTCGTCCTTAGTTCTGTATTTCATAAAGTTCTTGCCTTGGTTTTATCAATCAATTATCAGTTAGTTTTATCAGTCAATTATAATTTCAGTTAATATATACAAATTAAAACTCAAATATATGGCTAAAATCCCTCTCCTTTTCTTCTAACTGGAGTAATAAAATAAAGGAGTCAGAACATCCAAAGCATTTACATTTTCATGTTTTTACTAAAATGAGGAAATCTACATAACCATTAATCAGGGCCAGCTTTCAAAACCAGATGACCCAAAATTAATCAGTGTCAAAAGCATATGGATTTGGCCTAATTTAACATACTGAACCTGGAAACTAAGTCAATATCTATCAGTCAATAGCTATCAGTCAATAGCTAACTCCCTCAGGTGACAGGGCCAAGTCCTTATTCTCTAAATGATTAAACTTGGGTTGCTCCACAAGCCTTTTGCATTTGCATCCCTGATTTTACCATTCCCATGATAGGACCTGATGTTTAATTACCTATCTGAAACACAGATGGAATTCAAAGTTAGGAAACTGTGAATTCACGTTATTTCCTGTTCATTAAAACTGCTATAAACCTACACTGCTTCTGCTGCAAATAGTTTTGGTCAAAGACAGGTATCACCCATTTCACATTGTTTATGTAGTTCCACAACTTTTCTTTTGGTTGGCTACTTTGTTAAAACCACAATATTACATACTAATTGATGATGATAATTGAGGTTTGCTCAATTCCACAGTAAATTTAATTCCAAGTTTATCTTAAAAATATCCAAAAGTGAGTGAAAAATGGGAAATTATACATTCAAGACTGATTTATTGTGCTTGTCAATAACTGAGACAGCTTATTTTGTTTTTCTATAAAGAAATCTCTTCATACAAAGCAATTAGTTCAGTACCATTAACCTAAAGGTAATATCTTCCCTGAATACTCTATGACACAGCTAAAAGAGTTAAATTTTATGGTAGATTTATCAAGGCAGCATTACAAAAACAGTAAGATGGAAACCAAAGGGTAAAACAAGAAATTAACTACATGATTCTTAATTCACTTACAACTTCAAAGTTCCATAGTGCAGGTTAAAATACAGTAACTAGTTACCATTTAAGATAATAAAGCTAGTTCTAATTAAAACATATTGCTAAAGTATTGATATTATTTATAAGCCATAGAGCTTATACTCAACATTTCTAGGTGAAAACTGCATCCATTTTGTCCATGCTGTAAGTTGCAAAAGTTTGTGAGCTTTTCTGAATGTTTTTGCAGTACATAAACCTTTAAAGAAAAAAGTTAACAGGGCAAATACACAATACACTAACAAACAGTAATAAACTAATGGTGAAGTGTGTGAATTGCTGTTTTGCACATAATGCTGCTTTTGCATTGTTTTCTATATTTATTCATCAGTGCAAAGTGTAGATTTCTTGTAAAAAATAACTACATGCTGAATAAACTGTATAGTTTGGAGTCATCTGACAGAAGCACAATAAATATTTTACTATATCAGATGTATGTGCAACACTAATGTAGCACAATGGTATCATTTAATTAAAATTAACTTTATTACTAGACATGCAAAATATCTTAGGCTTCATTACAGTTGGACATGTCTAGCTGTCATTGTTATTTGGATCATGTGTCTGCTGTTTTGACTTTTCCTTCTGAAATTAGTATCTATGTTTACCAATCTAAGTTAGTCAGCTACACACACAACAATCAACAACAAGAAAAAATACCTCACTTACTCTATTTGCGCACCATGAGCCACTAGGGCACTTATGGAATCCATACTACCAGACCGTGCTGCTTTATGAATAGGAGTTTCACCAACATAATCCTGTAAAGACAAACTACATTTTGTCAAGCATAATCTTTCTAAAAATTAAAATACTATTATTACATTTCATTACTTTAATTAAGACAGCAGATATATAAAAGCAGCATTTATTATTAGCTAGCAAATACATCAGGTACTTCATCATTACTTTAAAGTCTGCAGTTGGCTGTCAAGTACATTAGACTTTTAGCAAGAAGTAACATTAAAGGCATTTAACTCACAAGATAAGCCTTATCCAATAGCTCAACAATCAGCAGACTCAGATTCAGAAAACTGGTCAACCCTCCCAACATCCACCACCGCAACACGTTATTCTAACACCTTCATTTCCTGGCACTCCTTTCCCAATACACTGGGCTGCACAAGCCCTCTTGAGCTGGGGAGCAGCAAGGCTGAGTCTGTGGGACTGTGCTGCTTTCAGATCTTGCTGGCACACTGACTCAGTCCTTGAGGCTGGCACCGTCAGTACTCGGCAGGAGAGGAGCCCACACGCAGAGCTTACTGCAATAGAGGTATGCCCAGTGTTCACAGGACAGGCCAGATCTCCCCCAACACATACACATTGATTCACATCCTACAGATTTGTCTTTGATCTTCTGTCAATTTATACTCCATTAGTATTAACCAGCACATCCAATAATTCAATTCTTTTGCATAATGTGCAGACATACTGGGGGTAGAGTACTGCTTTTCAGGCAACTTCCCCCCATTAACTGTCTTACAGGTAACAGGGAGGATCTACAACAATTTTACAAATCCAAGCAAGCAGCAAGTAAATTCATGCATCATGATCTACAGCTGCAGAGTACTGCAATGTACTGAACTTGCAATTAACCATCAGTATTAAGAACCACAGAGAAGAATCTGTAATGAAACATTGCCTTGGAATAGCAAGTAAATGTTTGTACTGGTCTATTAATGTGATTCATAATCAGCACTTCCACAGTGTAGCAAGGGGTTTTTGGTTGGTTTTTTTTTTTTTGTTTGTTTTCTCCCCCCTTCTCTTTGTCTCCAAAATTTTGACAGACTTCACTAGTCTGTTCCAGATATTAAACATGTTCTAACTGTATGTGCCTCAGTTTAGCTTCCCTGTTCCTTTTATAAAAATATCAACATTAGCTATTAAATTAACACAGCACCTTTACTGATTCACCAGTGTTTACACACAAGTGTTCATGCCTAACTCCACAGTACTGGCTAGACTTTAGCTCTACTTGAAATGTGAATATATGTATATGCAAAATATGATCATACTACCTAGAAGCTACTAAGTGTCTAAAATTGTCTGCCAAGCTTTTGAGAAATTTAATCCCATCTTTTAGGCCATGCAAGTATAACTTGAAAATGAATTTTGGATTATAAGGTATGTATTCTCAATTTTCTACTTGACAATTTTATTTCATGGTGAAATATCTTTACAACAAGTTACAAATTCATGGAGGGTAAGCCAGCTTACCAGTGCTTAAGACATATATTCAGCCAGTGAACTATTTAGCACACCCAGCAGGGAACAACAATGGCACCAAAGTTTACTTTCTTATAAAATAAGGAAAACTGTTGAGGCTGACAAAGTTTGGACACAGGAAAGAGCAGCAATGCCTTAGAGATTAGAAAAAGGCTATAAAGCCCTTCTTTCAAAGTGGATGTCTGCAGCTGATGGACAGAAGACTGCTTTCCAATGAAGTTTATGCAAATTTTTCCTATTTGTAACTTCCCCTGAAGTAACAGGAAAAGAAAGAAATTTAAGAGAGGACACAATTTTTAAACTATCATACACTGAAATTTATTCGAGGCTAATTGATCCAGAAAAAACTTCTTTGGGTAATAAAATTTCCAGTCACAAAAGCTGTCTTCAATTCATCATTCTGTTACTGTGTCCTCCCCTCCTCCCTTTTGTTAAAATGGCCAAGACATAGAAAGTGAGTGACTTGCCTCTTTTGGTCAGCATTAGTATCTGCAAGCCCAAGTCTAAGTTACAAGAGATTCACTCAATATGCAGGTTAGGGTTAGTTGGCCATGCATACGGCAGAGATAAAATCTCCCCAAGCCCTAAAAACCTGGCACACTGCCCACAGTAAGATCTAGAGAACTGAATTCCATCCTTGCTGTGGGGACACACAAAAAGGATGAGAGAAGACCTTTGCAGAAGGACTCCCCAGCATTGCATTAGAAGAATGAGCTAAGCTTTTAGCAGCTACCACCTCCATCACCAAACAGAAAAGATTAGTATTTCAGAAGGGAATATATGTCTTGAAAAGGGCTGCTTTTAATCACTGGCCCAGAAAACCATGTATCTAAAGTTAAGGAATTCAAATAATACTTAAAAAACAAGAATATACACAGACTTAGGTTTTTATGGCATTCATTTTAATTACTGTACCCAAATTTCAGTTGTCATTACTACTATGTGGCTTTGAAATTCTCATAAGGGGCCAAATATATTTCCACTGAAACACTTTCCTAGCTCTCCTCAGAGATTCTCTCTAGATTTTAAGTTTGACTAAATGGAAAAGAAATACACATGGGAAAATATATACATCCCACTGAAAGATGGCTTTTATATCTTTCAATGCATGGAGAAGAAAACAAAAGTACTCTGTATGAGTCTCAGAACAATTGTTTTGATTCAACAACTGGAATGGATGTGACCTAACAGGAAAACAAAGTAACATTTTTTTCCAAGAAGTTTGAGAGCAGTTCAGGGTACAGCCTTTCAGCACATTCTCATGTGTAAAATACTTCTTCCCTATCTCTTTTATCTTGCAAAGAAGTTCTTTTATTTTGAGAAGCTCTATTAATTCCTCATTGCCCCTGATAACACCTCATAATCCTTTAAACTGGTCACACTCCCCATCTGTGCTTGAGTCTGAAACAATCCCTTTTGTAATAATATTTCAGGAAGAGAACCATCAATGACTGGTACTGGCCTTTCCCAACTAGAGCAGAACTCATCCCTCTGTTGCAACACTGCACAAACAGCCCAAACATGTCTCACAATCTAGAGGATGCATTCTAAATAAATGAGTAGAAACTCAAACTAAGTTTCATTAATTTAGCATTCAAGATAATACATTTGATAGGTTCTGTGGTTACTAAATATTTTGTGCACAGTGCTCTTGAAGAAATGACAAAAAGAATTCATGAACCATCACAGATACATTTAGTTTTTGCAACCCATTGCTGAATGCCTTCCTCCTTGCCCTTGGAAAGAATGGCTACCCTCTTATACAGACAAGGGCAGTCTTCTCTATCTTGGGGTCATGACTAGATTACCTTTGACTTTTATTTCATTTTACTGAATAAACATCTAGCTTCCTTCCTTATTATCTTTTATTTTATGTGGCTGAAGAGTCTTTTGCTTTTTTTGGCTTTAATCAGTAAATCTATCTCAGCCTGACTAATCAGTTTCCAGTTCCTCACTATGCTCTTAACCTCAAAAGACACTTCCTCTACTGATTAAATACTTTTCTCAAACTCTCTTCCCAGGCCTCTTTCATGTATGGGTATTTTTTTCAATTCAGTCTAAAGCCATATTTTACTCCATTTTTACCTCCTGTCTTTTTGGGACCTGAATTCTGTTGGCTTGAGGATGGTCCAGTTGAATTCAGAGCACATTTCCTATTTTGTTCTCCAAATTCCAAGTCCCTGGACATGATGCAATTGATTTCACTCACTGGTAGCTTTACATTCCTTCCATTTATCAAAAAACAAAACAAAAAATACCCCAAAACAAAACAAACAAACAAAAAAACCACACCAAAACAATCAAAACCAAACAACACGGAAATAATAAAAAAAACCCCAAAACCAAAACAACCCTCCCAGCGAAAACCAACTTACTTGCAGGAATTTATTTTTAAAGTAAAAAGCTCCCACACACATTTACACTGAAAACTTTCAACTATGAATACTCTTTTGGATGGAACAGAGTTAATGTTCTTCATAGCACCTGGTAAGATGTTTTGGGTTTGTGAGCAGCTAAGTGTTTTTAGTACACCAATGTTCCAGCTGGGAGTAGGCTGGGATGTGCCCCAGCTGGGACCACTGACCCAAAGGACCAGAGGGTTATCCCATGCCATGTGACACCATGCTCAGCAAGTACAACTGGGGCTGCCATTGCTCCAGCACTGGCTGGCATCACTGAGGTAGTGGCGAGCAACAAAGCTTTTTGTGCTGCGCTGTGAGGTTTTAAAAAATGTTTTACCACTTGATTTTCTTGGATTTCTTTTTCTTTGTTTCCGTTTTTTACCAGTTAACCTGTCTTTATTTCAACCCATGAGCTCTCACACCTCCCTGCTGATCCTCCCCCTCACCTCACCAAGTGGGGGAACAAGGAAGCAGCTGTGTGGTGCTTAGATATCCACTGGGGATAAACCTCAACACTGTGCAAGCACTTCTAAAATATTTCTAGTAGTGATACCTGACTAAGACACAGAAGCCCTTACTTGAAAAGAAATACAAACTAACTCCTTTCCTTAACTGAACTGACTGAATTTCAACCATCTTTCAGATGATCACATTTCCAAACATTACTCATTTCTTAGAGCCCATATCCTTATCCTTTCTGAAGCTAGGAAGCAGAAACTAGAGAACACTGAGTACCTTTCCTCCTTTGCTAAAAAGGCTTTTGTGCACAAGTGAGAACTTATGAAATCTTTTTATCTGGATTTAGACCCTAATTGTTGTTTAAAATAAAAACTGTAATATACCTAAAGAATGTTTTCTTCCTCCCCACCAAGGATATCAGCCTATTTGCAGTTCTTGCTCCTATAGGTAGTCTAACCCTCCTAAAACTATCTGCCACCACTGCCATGTGATGTTAACTGACTGCATGAATAGTAAGTTGCATCCCCTGTAAGGGTGCAGTATTTCTTTTCCCTTCCCTTTATGACAGGCCACACAACACTTTTTTTGGCCAATCAACAAAGGTAACATACAAAAGAAATGTTTAATAGGCTGAGGCTAGAGGGAAAATATATTTAAATGAAGTTCATGTTTTGTAAATCAGAAGTACTTATTATCTGATGTATCTAACATATACAACAGCCCAGAACCAATCTGTGTTGTGACAATGATAAATCAGAAAAAAATCCTCAGGAAAACTAGCAGGATAATTGCTTTGCACTGTTACAGTGAACTAGAGCAGGCAGGCAGCCAAATGCAGGTCCTGAGTCACACTACTAACAACTATTAGCAGGCACAGCCCACTGAGGGGGAAGAAAAATCAGAAACAGTAGGACATTGTCTTGAATGCACTGAGGGGTAGAAACAGACCATTGCCTGGCACTTGAGCTTTCCTGTGTATTTTTATATGGTGATCCTGGGGGTAAGGAGCTGCCCACTGATGAGAGACAGATGTGATTCTAGCCAGCACATACAGTTACATTAAGAGGGCTGGGCATCACAGGATATACTCACATAATTTATTAGGGGAGCAAAGTGAAGTTGGGACAAGCAGTTTTCAGCATTCGTCCTTCATTGCTGCTGCCTGAGAAGTGTCCTGGGCAACTCTCACCAGCAACAAGATAAAACATGTTTAAGTTTTCCTAAACTTCAGGGCAGGCAGCATGAGCTACAATACAATACCTCAGGGCAGATATGAAAGCATGCACGCAAACTCTACTGAGTTCCGGAGGTTTACGGTAAAACTGAGAGACTCGAGTGGATTCCTTTTCAGAAGCTATCCTTTTCTTTTTCCAGAAGTGAAGGGTTAGTCTGTAGCCAATGACCAGAAGTCAGTTTGGAAGGAAAAGTTTACTAGTTTAAATATCAAGCATTCCCAGATCTTTCTCAGCATGTGTTTTGTATCCAGTGTCCATGGAACACTTGTCCTCACACAAGCATTAGCCAGTGACTATGTCTGTTTGGAGTACAGCATCAGTCAGCGAGCTGGAAGGAATAAACAAAATACACATCAGGAAATAGTGCTCCAAAAGCTCAAAAGTGTGGGTGGAAGCCCTAGATGATCACCTAAAAGTGCTTGCAAATTAAATAAGGAACAGAGATCACTTAAGGAGTTCAAACCAAACAAGAATAGTAGAATTTGACTGCAATTCAATAAACAGCTGAGGAAACTGGGGATAGCAAAGCATGCACTGTGCTTTACAAAGACATGTATGAAACATTCCAACTATCTGTGGGATGAGCTTTCTGCTTTAGTTATCACCAAGGCACACTGCCTAGCTTTCAGTGCTTGTGCATGAGAAAACAGTGCGACTGACCAGTTGTACCCTACAAACTTCAGAGACTTTTTTGTTTCTACCACCATTTAATTATCCAGAGGTATCTTATATTGTCATTAAACTGAGTCTGAAATACCTCTGGTCATATGTTCAATTAGTATCTTGTGGGTGCAAAAAAAAGTTACTACACTGAAGTGCAACGTGAGCCTACCATTAGTGACATACCAAGCATCCACCTCTGTTGTGTCCATGGTCTGTCACTGCCTCAGTCTGACCCCATAAGTCTATAAGATGCTATCATCACTATCTGACAATGTGGAAGATCACTTGCTCTGGCAACAAGACAGCAACATACAGACTTCTGAGTCACTGTCCTGCCTTAGTAACTTCTTTAAGCTGGAATGAGTCTCCTGTCCATTTTTAACTGCACATTATACTGCCTTCTGCTTTCTTTTACAGTCATCTGCATGTTGCCCTCAGCCCATGGAGAGATCTCTCCACACTCTTCTCCTCTTCTTCTGGGAGCTAGCTGCTACTTTTCTTCTTTGCTACAACCTCACTCACTACATGTGATTTTTTCCCCCTCATGTTCCAGGACATCAAGCTTGTTCTTCAACTCCATTTCAACCTCACTGGTCAGTTCTTCTCTTTATCCTCATAGCTGGAAACTTTCATTCTTCTCATTCATTCACTTTCATTCATTCTTCTCTTCTCATTTAGCAGTTATTTGTATATCTTTATTCTGTGCATGCCACGTTTCCTCTCTAATCACCATTTCTTTACATTCTTACCTGGTCTCCAGATGCATTTACAGTTCTCGTATTTTCTCTTCTGAAGATTCTACCACTATGCAGCAATAACTTTTTGCATAAGTTATTTTTGTCAGGTATCAAGGAGAAGATGCCATCTATAGCCTCTGCATCCAGCCACCTTCATTGTTTCTACAATTCTCCTGATGTCTCACAGCTGTTCTCAATGCACCAGACTTCTTTTCTGAAAACTCAACACAAACTTCCCCATTTCTTATTTTTGCACAGCTTTAAAAAAAAAAAGAACCAAACTCTAGAAATGCAAATGTTTTAGTTCTTCAGCAGACTTAGCTTAACTCTACTGCATATAAAACATAGTCTGGCCCTTAAATATTTTAAGAAAAGTATGATGCAAGATTTAACAGGCCAGACATTTTATGGATGCTGTGCTATACCACAGCTTTTAACAACAGCATATGCTGTAGTATTAATTACTCTCAGAATATTATTAAAAATACTTTTGATTACCATTAAAAAGGATGTTATGGATGACCAGCATACATAACAGATTCATTCAGTGCTTCAAACATTTTCTTAAAAACATGATGACAGTTTTTAGGTATTGATTCTGTTACTGTACCAGAGAGTACAACACTCCTTTGCAGGAATTTTGCTATATTAATGCACTCCCCGCTACCAAATAAATTACATACTCACCTAAACTAATGACACTTATAGTAAAAAAATGGGCAAAAGAAATTTTAAAAATCACCTATTCATTCTTTGTTAGTCAAGTACATGTTTCTGATCTATTTTCATAAAGCTACTAGAAAAGCTTCAGAAATAATCTAAAAGTAAAACAACATAAAACCAAATGCACCTTAAAATAAGTCAAGGCAGCTCTTACTAGTTAGATGTATGATAAATCATGAAGCACCACAAAGGTCTCATGGTTCTGTAAGTAATAGTCAATTTTTCTATTATTAGCATATTGATAAAGTATTATGTTCCTCACTAGTCTTTTTCTTGCCCCTACAGCAGCACTACAATATCAGAGTATTTGCTAATGCTGCCAATACAAGGCAACATTATCACTTTGTTCAAGAAGCAGCAAGACGTCAACTCCTAAAACAAATATCCTCCAAACCCCTAGAGGCTTAAAGGACATTTATTAGTCCTACCTCTACCTCAATGTAAAATGTCTCTAACTGATAATTAAGTCACTTGACTTCAGCTGATGTCAAAAATGAAGCATCTGTATGTTAATGTAAGGCTCATACATGTCATAAAAAGGGATCAAGACCCTCCTTGCAGAACTATAAGCACACATGAAATACACATTAATCCATACCTGTTTGTTTATGTTGGCCCCCACTTGAATCAACCAATTCAGGCACTGTGGATGTCCACCAAAAGCAGCAATGTGGGCTGGTGTTTGAGCAAACCGTGTCGTACTGGCATTTACAGAAGCTCCAGCTCTTACTAACTGCATTAGGCACTCCAGCTTTAAAGACATGAGGGAAAACAAAACCAAAAATGTTACACAGATGTGCTATGACAATTAGCATGTGCTAATAAATACATAAAACCCAGAAGAGCTAGACTTGCTAGTAAGACTACATGAATGAAAAATAAGATAGAATATGGAATTTAGGACTTGCTCCCTTCTCCTTCACTCCTTCCCCATTTGGTCATAGACCACACCTGAGAAGTACTTAATTCTCACCTCCAAAACAGTTTCATCTTTAATGTCAGAAGAGAGAAGAAGAGGACATAAACCCTTCAATCCTAATTACAAGAGATATTCAGTTCACTTTTGTTATGAAGGTGGAAAGGGAAGAAAGAAAAGGAGGGGGAAAAGGGGGAGAGTTCTGATCCAGCAAACATGATACTAACCAGACACTATTAGATAACATTTGCCAAAACAAAAGTGTTGTTAGGAGATACATAGATGGACTCGTACTCCCAGCAGAGTTTATATAAAGCTAGATCAGAAAAATAAAAGATTTTTCATTTCTTTACTGTATTCCTGGAATGACAGAAGATTAGTCAAGAAAAATAATACTTAAGAATACATACAATGTGGTAAATCTATAAAAGGAATCAATTCCACCCTTTTCTTGTTATTTCAGATAAGAAACTGTTTAAAACAAAACAGGCTGCTTGTTTGTGACACCACAAAGACAATAAATGCTTTTTTTCTTTTAAAAATTTGCAGTAATGGTCAAGTTATATTCTGCCTTTTCTCCTAACATACTAACCAGAAGTGTCAGATAACCAGATACTATTTTTAAAGGTTCATAACTTCTCATTTGTAGAAACTAGGCAAACCACAGCTACGATGACCTCAACTTTCAAAAATAGTCAAAACAACACTCCTTTCCTGTCACACAGTAACATTGTATTGTTGATAGGAAAAGAAACTCACGACCCTGGAATAAACAGTTTAGTCTAGGCATCCATTTACTGTGGGTAGAAAACAAATACCACTGCACACAAATGCAGCAGCAAAACAAAGACCCTTACACCAGCTCAGGCATTGGTTCATATAAAACAAATCTGTGGTTGTCTCAGTGTATCACAATTAAAGAAAACATCAGCCACACCACAGCTGTGGAATAGTCTGTCCATAAAGGAGCAATTAAAAATCATCTGAATGTGGGCTGGCAGCTTGACTCAGAAAGAAGCATCAACATCAGGATTATAACATTCTTCTCTGTTGCTGTGTGTCAGCCTTTCTTTCTCCCTCTCTTAACCTGCAAAATCCTGATCTTGCTGAACTACACATGAGATAAAAGTACCAAACACTGTAATGAAGTATTTTACATTAGTTTTGCAAATACATTGCCAGCTTCATTTGTTTCCTTCCCTCATACAATTCAAACAAAACCATGTGAACCCTATCCCTTTGGACATACAGAAGTCATTTTTTTGGACTGTAATGGGGTTAAGGCTGGACACAGCTGTACCAGGAACTCACAAACTGCATGAAGAAAGGGTGAGGATAACTGAAACACTGCATATTAATGAATCTAGCTCCATAAACATCAACACTGCCAAACAGAAAGTACCTTTTCAAAAGAAAATGAGCACTTTTGTTGGGGAAAAAACCCAATAACTTAAGGAAATTTATAACTCCAACACTAGACTACTACTGAACTACATTTTGCATTTACCAATATTAGACTTTCCATGATCTTCACATGTTAGCACTCATAATATTGTTGTCAATCTTTAGTAGGTATTAATTAAATTGTAACACTTTAATTATTAATAAGTCATGTGATGGAAAACACCCCTCCAGCTACACCAAGAGGTTCATCTGTGGTAACTGAAGGCAAAAATAAATTTCAGCCTGTTTTTAAAACAATAGACTTTATTAATAGAGTTCATTTGAAAACACTTCCAGACATGCATTACAACTTCAGGAAAGAATAATATTTCCTGCACCAGGCTGAAAGAATTCCTTAAGTAGACTGGCATTCCAGCCCATCGACTGAAAAGGAAAAAACACAAACTGATTCACCAGCACTATCCTGCACTGCCTGTGGATCTAAGAGGGCCACACACCATGATTATTCATGCAACTTCACTTTTAAACATTGTTTTTCCTTTTTTTTTTTAATACTCTGACTTTAGAGTCATAGAGCTTTAACTATGAATACATTTCATCCCATTAAAAGCTTGAGCATGGATCTGCTGTATCATAGCTGTCAGAAAAACCTGCTTCTTCCAACGTTGTGGAAGAATGAGATTAATTCCATCCATGAACAGAAAAAGTCATCATGACAAAAAACAATACCTCCCTTGATCATTTCTGCTCGAGATCAGGACACACAAGTCCACTTTCACTAAATGACCTAAATTTAATACAGTAGATATCTTCCTACCTGAAGCAGAGGTTAAACTGATTTAGTGAAGAAAGACAGGCCTCCATACAGGCCACAGCACTGGAAAAACACCAAGCAGGAGACAGGCATTTTTATCTCTACCACTTTTGTTCCAAAAGAAACAGAACATATTTACTATTATTTTGCTTCCCATAATGTGAACAGTCAAATGACAAAAAACAAAAGTGGGCAAGGAGCACAAGCAAAGAGATGTGGTCAGAGAAAATAAAAATTCAATTGCAAGTGATTAAAAAGAAAATTAAGGTTAGTCCAAAACAATGAACTAAAATTAATATCAAAATCAATTTTTTATGCAAGCCCTGTATTTCCTACCTCTCTGGTAGCTTTTTAAGACTATTAACATTTTTACATTCTGACCCATCTTCTCAGAAAGCTGTGGAATACCAGTGTAATTTAGGGCACCATATAATTAACTCCAATTAAAATATAGAAACTCTAATGGGAATTAATTCACATCTCAAGAGACAAGCACTTTTCTGCAGTCAGGGAATGTCCTGAAATGCAAACTCCACCACAGGTAATCCACACAGCAAGAAAATCTGCACTTGCTGCTCTCTCTAAAAGGAGCTCCATACTGTCATTAAATGCCCAGATATTACAGCTAGAAACACAAGCTGCAATATCCATCACCTCCAATTGACTTTGCTGGTATTTTAACTATTACCTGCAAACTGGAGAAGTGTGCCTTAGAATAAGTTATTCAAGAACCCTGTTCTCACTTTTAGTTGTAAGAGACCCCATTTTTACTGGTACTGGTGTTACAGCAGTATTTTCTCCCCCATAACCTTTTCTCTTTCACATAATCATTTATAACCAACTTGACTGTTGCTGCTACTTCCTTCCTGAAGCATATCTACAACTATATGCAAGAATTTAGCTCTACACAGCTTCACTGTAAAATCCTTCTGTACTGCCCTTTGATGCAGGGAGAGCCATCTTATGTTCAACCTGAGCCACAGGCAGAGGGAAAGAAAACTCTTTGAAGTTCATCAAATCCGGACTCCTGCTGTGTGTGCAGGCACACATGTGTGTGCATGCATGAACTGGGTTAGATTTCATTGCTCGCAAGTAGTTCCAGAACAGAACTAAACCAATTTTGTCTTTTCAGGGTCCTAGAGAGCTGCAGTGAGAAGCAATGGTCTGGTGGACCATGTTACTAATTGGCCCTGTATCACAGACAGACATGAAGTTCTGTCATCATATATAATTTTTCCAGGAAAAGAAAAAAAACCTAACAAGTGAAAATCCCACAAAATCTAGAAAAACAAAGAAGTGAAGAGAAAGAGACCTGTTCAATAACTGTTAACCAATGCGTTAAAAATCAACATTTGAAAACTGTGGTACTTTGAGAAACAGAAGAATTTTCCATTTCCTTTTGAATTTGGGAGACAAAACCACCATAACTGTGAATGTAAGACATGCACCTGAGCAGCTCTTGTCTCACTGCTGGCAACACTGTTAACTGCACAAAGGTACAAATGTAACTGTGCCACACAAGCACAAAACCAGTCGGATCTGGGATCCAACACACTACTGTAACTTTTTCAAAGTGCTGTGCAGTCTTTGGCTCTGAGAAAGGAACACAATTTAACTAGACTATAAAGAATGTAGATAACTTCCACAAATTGCTGCCTGGATCTGATGGCTTTTAGGACAAAACATATGAACAAAATTCTGTAAAACCCATTTACAGCCTATGTCAACTCTGTAAGTCTCATTTCATCTGCCAGATTTCCCCCCATATGCAACACCACCACCCACCAAATTCTGCCCATACCTAAGAATGAAAATAGCAAATACAATACAACGTGTTGCAGGCCGACTTGCTCCCTTTGTTTGCTCTTCCTGCAAAAGTCTCTTCAACAGAAACTGCAATGTACACAAAGGTCACTCAACCTAGGATGGTTAGCAGGCACTTAAGATGCTTAAAGGAAAAAAACCCAAAACAACACATACACTATCCAAAATCTACATCCAATAATTAAGTAAGTACTACCTCACAACAGTACGACTGCCAGAAGCTCATACTGAAAAGAAATTCTTACAAGACAGAAAAAAGAAACAGAAGACCATAAGGCCAATTAGTACCTTAATACTTCCTGCGAGTGTACTTCACAAATAAAATAAAAGGCAGTCCACCTTTTTTCAGAGTGCAAATTATTAGTTTCTTTCTCAACCGATAAAAGACTATTCTACATTTTGGATTTTGTGGGTTTAGGGTTTTTTGTTTGCCTTTGTTTTAGGACTGGAAGACGACTTAGATAAAGCTGCTTCTAAAAGCTTCTCAAAGAAGCAACTGCAGCTAAGATCACATAAGGTATAGAAACCATCTTCTAATGTCCTTTTATAAACCATGACAACTGCCTAAGTACATCAATCTTCCTGCTCTGGCGCACAACCAATAAGCAAATAGAAGTATATGGGAAATGGGAGGGAGAACAAGAACAAAAGCCCCTCGAATTCTAAACTCAGACAAATCAATGAGAGGAAAAGAACAGATCCCGATCCTCTAGGCTAGAATCCTGCATAGTCTGAGATACTGCATCAGAAACAGGAAACGCCTATATTAAAATCCAGGAATTAGAATACCACTTATTCTAAGATGTGAAGTTAGCGGAGCTACTTCGTCTGTTTTGGTCTTTTCTGCAACGCAACGACGCCAATGCAGAAAATTCCATACGTATGAACCGCGATTTATTTTTCCTACCGAAGGCAAAAGGGGAGCGCCTTACAGGCAGCAGCAGCACCTTCTGCCCAAACTCCTCCGAGCCGGTTGTCATAACACGGGCAGCACAACACAGCGGTCTCCAGGCGCGGAGCCCGAGGAGGGCCCGGCCGCGGGCAGAGCGCGCAGACAAAGCGCCCCGGCGGGCAGGGCCGGCACGCAGGAGGACCAGCCCAGCGCGGGGAAGAGGTCGCGCCGCGGCGGTGCCTCCAGCCCGCACGGCCGGCGTCCCCCGGGGGGGTCTGGGGATATCGGCTGCTCCTCGCCATTCGCTCCTGTGCCGGTGGCCCGGGCGAGGCGCGGGGCCGCCGCTGCCAGCCGGGAAGGCAGCGAGGAGGGAGAGAAGCGGCTGCCGCCGGCAGTGGGGGTGGGATGAGCGATGCCGAGACGGCAGGTGCCGCCAGCCCCGTGACCTGCGCCACCCACGCCTCGCTGACCGCGGGGACAGGAGCGGAGCCAAGCGCCACGGCTGTCCGCTGCCGTCCCGCCCGATTCCCCGAGGAGCGGCAGGAGGCGGTGAGGGGGGGGGGGCGGCGGCGCCTCCCGGCACAGCGCGCGCTAGGGGCAAAGATGGCGCCGCGTTGCGCGCGAGCGGGAATCGCTCCCTCCTTCCCCTTCTCCTTCCCGTTCCCACCCCCGCTCCCGCCGCCGGCTGAGCCCGGCCAGGCCCCACCTTGCCGAAGTGCGCGGCCCAGTGGATGGGCGTCCAGCCATAGAAGGAATCCTCGGCCGCCAGGTCGGAGCGGGGCGAGCTCTGGAGCAGCGCGCACAGGGCGGGCAGGTCCCCATCGCGGCAGGCGCGGTGCAGGGGGAAGCGCAGGGTCAGCAGCTCCTCGCTGGAGAAGCCCGCCTCGGGGCCGGCTCCCAGCGACATGGCGAGCGGGAGAGCGGAGAGAGGGAATAGGAAGGAATGGGGGAGGGAGAAGGGGAAAGAGGAGCGGGCGGGCGCGCGCTGCCCTGGCGGGAAGCGGCGGCGACTGCGGCTGGCGCGCGCGGCCCCGGCACAAAGGGAGCGGGGCAGGGCCGCCCGCGACGCTCCGCCCCCAGGAGGGCGGGGCCGCGCGGCCCTCAGGGAGCCCGGAGCGGGGCGGGCGGGGCGGCGTGAGGTGGGGCGCAGCGAGCGGGGAGCGTGCGGCTGCTCCTCTGCTCACCCTCCCCATCGTGCTCCTTCGTCCTCACGCCTCCCGCTCCCGCTTCGCCTGTCCCTCCTTCCCTCTCCCCGTCTCTCCGCCTTTCTTCCCTCCCGCTCTCCCTTCCCTTCTCTCTCTCTCCCCACCGCTTCCCTTCTCTCACCCTTTAATCCTCTCCCTCCTTCTTGTTCCCTCTCCCTCTTTCTCCCTCCTTCTCTCCCTCCCCTTTCTCCACTCCACTCTTCTCTCTTCCTCTCCTCGCCCACGCCCGGATTTTCCCTTGTCCGAGGCGGCAGAGCCGCTCTCGCCGCCGCCCCGGGCCGTTGTGGCCGGAGCGGCCGGGGCCGTGTGTCCCCGCCGGGGCCGTGTGTCCCCGCCGGTCCGTGTGTCCCCGCCGGTCCGTGTGTCCCCGCCGGTCCGTGTGTCCGCCTCGGGCCGTGTGTCCGCCTCGGGCCGTGTGTCCCCGCCGGGGCCGTGTGTCCGCCTAGGGCCGTGTGTCCCCGCCGGTCCGTGTGTCCGCCTCGGGCCGTGTGTCCCCGCCGGTCCGTGTGTCCCCGCCGGTCCGTGTGTCCCCGCCGGGGCCGTGTGTCCCCCTCGGGCCGTGTGTCCCCGCCGGTCCGTGTGTCCCCGCCGGTCCGTGTGTCCTCGCCGGTCCGTGTGTCCGCCTCGGGCCGTGTGTCCCCGCCGGGGCCGTGTGTCCGCAGGGAAAAGGTGCCGGCAGCACGACGGGGCTGAGCCGCGAGCAGCGCCTGTCGTGGTTTGTTCCCGCACACCACGGACGTGCTGTCAAGCCAGTTTCGGAGATCACTATGGGTTTGTGCCGCTCAGTGGATTACAAACCAAAGGATAACCCTGTCAGTGTCTGGTTAAAATGACAGTGCCTGATTTTAGATTGTTTGAACCAGAAATCAGTCCCTGGGTAATGGCTCCGCAGAATTTTTAAGGAGCTTCTGTTGGTTGCTCCTAATTGTTTTCTGTCCGAAGTATTTGTGAATGTCGTTTTCTGACACCAGTAAAATTTAACTGATGATAATGAGAAGTACAATTGTTTAAATATAAGTTCGCTCACCTGTCGTTGAAAATCGTGGAATTACCGAAGCATAGAATGGTTTCAGTTGGAAGGGATCAATCCAACCCCCCTGCCATAGTCAGGGACACCTTCCACTAGACCAGGTTGCTGAGATCTCCATCCAACCACCCCTAAACATTTCCAGGGGCTTCCACAACTTCTCTGGGTGTCAAGGAGTATTCCTTTTTCAGTGTACATTACTGGGCAATGCAAGCCAGGAATTCTGAGGCAGAGAAGGTGCAAATGAATTTCTGTTAAAAGTGTCCAGAGACCCAGACATTTAAAACGCTTGTCTTTAACATCAGGTTAAATTGATCATTAATTAATCATTAATTGATCATTGATACTGTGAAATATCTTTTTCTTAATGTAGGACTCCTGACTGCTCAGAAATTGTGGCATTCCTCACATTTATTTGGCTTCTTTGCGTTTTGGCATGTATAAAGCTGTGTGTGTACAGTATCCAGTGCTCAGAGATAAGGTTTCAGCACAAAGAAAAACACCTGCACACGGAAAGAACTGCACCTTGGCTTATAGCCCAGCACAAAATGCCCCTCTGGCATATGCATCCCATGGCAAATACTCTTCTGGTACATATGTAAAATCTTAGAAAAGGAATTGGACAATCAGCATATGGGGCCATTTTTTAGCCTCCAAGAAGGTGATTAAGGAATTCATTCATTGTGGAAAGGCACTGATAAAGAGTGGGTGTTTGGTTGGATTGTACTGCTCTCATGTAGAGAAGGCTCTTTCCAGAAAGGTGTCACAACAGCAAACTGGAGATTTGGCTTAAGATTTTCCTTAAAATATCACAGGGATGGCCTGAGCTACAAACCATGGATTTAGACTGTAAAAATCATAGCAAAATGAAACACCTTTTTTGTGTTCTCAAAGTTTTGTTTTGATCTGCATGTAGTAACATACAGCTCTCTGTATTTACGACTAGAAGCACAAATCTGGTATCAAGATATTTAACTCTAAATTCATAAAAATAATTAACTTGAAATGAGGCTATATTTTTATAGCTGTATCAAGTCAGAATATGAAGATGGAAATCTTGCCTTCGGAAGCTTTTGTTTTAACCTTAACTGTCTTTTTTATTTAAACTGTAAAGGCTTATTTATTTTTTTAATCTTCAAAATGGGAATAATAAAATCCTGTCCTGAGTGGTGGTAAGAAGCTCAATTAATCAAAGTGCTTTGAGGTAAAAAACAGAACACTGTGCTATGCATTTACAGACAAGGCATTTCAACATGAGGTGTTACTGCAGCTAATATTTACATGCCCTATATTTTATTATATATTCACCAAATTAAAATATCACTTCAGCTTCTAGAATGCTGCCAAGATATAGATCTCAGAATAATGTGCAAAGGAGGATGGATTACACATCAGCCCTTTTTTAGATGGTGACACTGAAGCACGGGAAAGCGAAATGCTTTGGCCAGGGGGGGGAGTACTTTCAGCTACAACAACTTTCCGTTCAATCCCTTATCCTTAGCCTTACAAAACCAAACATTTTATTGGCCCATTTTATGTTGGACGTGGCCTTTGTTTTCAAAAGCTCTGAAAGTTCATCATCCTATTTTTTTCCCATGTGTAGCTAGGCAGGTGCTAACACTTTTATATCTGCATGCCTGGTTTGGGGATTTAATAATGCAGATCCTATATGATGGAGCAATTGAAAGAAAAAAAAAAAAAAAAAAAAAAAAAAAAAAACCAAAAACCAAACCACACAAAACCCAGAACCAAACTACACAAAACCCAAAAACAAAAAGGAAAAAGCCAAACCAAAACAAAACCCCCAACCTTTACCAAAACTTACGCCATAAAAGTGGACCTTACCAAAATATTTGGTATTAAAGGACATGGTTTCCCAGGTTGAAAAAGCAATGTTTTTTATAGTGTAGTGTATAAGCACTGACATAGTTGTTCACATATTGTTTATAACTATGTTGTAAACATATAAAAGGCAATAAATGTAAAGACCATGGGTTATAGTGAAGAGGAACAAAAAGATTCCTGGCTTTGAGAAGATTAATATTCAAGATTTGCATGTGTTTTTTGTCTCATACAGGGATTTAGACACTGCCACACCAGACAAAGGCTAGTTTCCTTATGGACAGTGACTTCATTCACCTGCCAGTGATTCCCACAAGGGTGACAACTGCCACTGCATTTCTTTTGGAGAGGGGGAAGAGGCAGAGAGGGGAAAAGGCTTTAACAATGCTGTGCAGGAATTCAGCATGTGGAAATGAACTCTGGTATATCTTGTTTTGTGACTAAATTCTTTGTTATGAGGTCAATCTTTTTTATTCCCATGCTCGTGATCTACACCAAAAGTTCCAAAATAGCAGAGCACAGTGCTCTCTATATGAGACTGATTCCTTATCAGTCTGTAGTTGGCATATGACTTGTGAAATCACATTTGTCTCTCTATTTTTTGAAATGTGAATCATTATACAGATAAATGTAAAAACGTGTATGTTTTGATATTCTGCATTTCCTATGACTTCCTTAAAATATTTTGGCAATGGACTTCATAAGTTAATTAAATTTAATAGAAGTAAAATCTTTAACTACTGTCATACCTTGTGAAACTGAGGACATGGAAATTCTGGGATTTTTAACATTTTCTTTCAATTACATTATAATTTATTCTTTTGTACTTCTCTATCATTATTGTGGCTTAATTCTGTACAGAGCAAGACATATCTTAAAGAGATTTTCAACAGTCTTGCTGTGCAAAAGATCAGATACATAAAATAAAAATCTGTTTTGTGATTCTAACTTCTTTCTAGATTATAGATCTGGTTTCCTTGACCTGCTATTATGGTCTGTTTGCACATGGCATAATTCAAGAAATTGAGAGTCATGGGTTAAATTGGGATTTATGAACTTTTATGAAAAAGGGGCACAGTAATATGTAGCATTTCAGGTTCTTTGCATTTGCTGTTTTACATAAAGATATTTTAGTGTTTTATATGTTTAATGTTTGTTAAACTGAAGTCTGTATTGGAATGCAGTAATTAGTATTGTAAATAATTACAGTATTATTTATCAAAAAGATATATTCTTGGTTTTTTAAATTACTCAGAGAGTTCACCTACTAAACTTAGCAGAACATGTTTCTATATATTTGAAAAAAAGTAGTTATTTGCAGCCCTATTTGCATTAATTTCATCCTCAGTTCTATTCTTGGTCTTTTAAGGGAAGTGAGAAGCTTTGTTTCTGTTTCTGTCAGCCCAAGGAGGTAGACTTCATGTTTTGTTGGGGCGTTTAACAGAATTAAATTTCAAACAGCAGAACACACAGAGGAGCTTATAGGCAAAGTGGAGTGGAAGAAGAGATTGGCTTTATTTTAGCTAAGTTTGCTATTATGTTCTCTTTTGGCTAATGGCACAGAAATAAAATGGTCTATAATTGAAGGCTTCTTGAATATTCACTAGTCTAACAAGTATATATTTAAAAAGTAAACAGGATATTTTAAATGTGTGCCTTGTGGAAAAGGATTTGCTGTAGTGTACTTGTCTTCTCTGATACAAATAAATTATATTTTCTTTTCAGACTGGTTGAATATGGAGCATTTTATAATAACTTGTACTGGACAAAGTCAGGATTTTGTTGGGTTTTTTTGTTGTTGTTTTGTTTTTTGTTGCTTTTTTGGTTTTTTTGGTTTTTTTTGTAAAAATACTCCAGAATTTAATCAAATAGAGAATTCATTCAATTTCCTCCTTTCTTGTAGAAAGTTTGCACTAGTTAACACTTAGAGCTTTATTTAGTTGCCCATGTATACATTTCTAGTGCCATTTGAGATGCCCAAGAGTATTTGTTCCTGTTGCCAGCTGCTGCAGAGCAGGATAAGTTTACACAAGTTCTCTGCCATGCCTGCACAGAGCTGATAGATATCTTGGGAGGCTGAAGGCTTCTTAGGCTAACACTTCTCCACAAATGTCATTTAAATTCATGTGCCCAGTCACATAAGGATTTGTCTGGTCCTGATTCCCATTAACCCTGAGTCAAAATTTGTCTGGTCCTGAGTCCCATTAACCTCTAGTGTTTGAAGGAGGCTGTCACAGAGTCGCTGTTTGCATCCTACATTATGCCTGAGTGTAGTTCTGGGTCTGTGGGTCATTGTAGTTACTCCTTGTGTTTCCTTCCATTTTCCTGTCTTTGAGGGTGATTTTCCCAAAGGACGAACTTATTAAGATGTTATTAATCTTCTTTTTTTCTTTCTTTTTCCTTTTTTTTTTTTCCTTTTTTCCCTTTTTTTCTCTTAAAACTCTCAGTGAACTGTAATGAAAATGTGACATTTCTTTAGATGCCATGATTTTTTTTAGCAGTGGTGGGAACTTTACATCATTTTCCTAGTGTAAATAGAGACTGACTCATAATTTTCAGGGAGCAGTTCAAAGATTAGATTTACTTCCTATTTTTGCTTACATTAAACCGCAGCTGAGTGAGGCACCACTTGAAGTATGTTGTTTTTATCTCAATTTTTAGCTGTCTTCACCTTTCTTCAGTGAAGACCAAGTGTTCTATTTAAATCACTCCTAAAACAGAGTCAGAAATAAACACTTTTTTTTTTTCAGATGGAAGTTATTGGGTGAAAGAGCTAAAACATTTTGTAAAACTAATTTTATAAACTTAGATACATTGGTGTTCAAGAACTAAAACTGAGTGTGCATAATATGTGAGGCCTCTGGAGGGACAAAGCTCAGAAAAGTAATGGCAGCAGTAGCTGCTAACATGGAAAAAAAAAGTCATGAGTGGAAAAACAGTAAACTGAAAATCCTTTATCCTCCTTTCCACTCAGTTCTCAGAGTTTTGTCTGGCAAGAAAAGCAGGGAATCTGTCTGACTTTCAAATAATTACTGATGTATTACTCTGTTGGAGGCTAGTAGCAAAGAGCAGCTGTGCCCTGTAGACAGAGCCAATTTCTCCCTTTCCCATCCCCCATTTCTGACTGCCTTCCCTGGAGAAAGCAATCTCACTGTTAAATAAACTAGGGTTGGGTTGCAAGACAAACCAAGAGTTCATTGGGAAAATATTTACTCATGCGTAAAGAAGCCCTTTTTAAAAACTTTGCTGCTTAGGAAACGATGCCATTTCGTGGGTAATAAATAAAAATGGATTTGTTGCACTACAGTTGTAAAGCTGCCATCTTTTATGAGCCCGGGAAGAGTGACCTTTTTCATCATAAGGCTTTGTCAATTCTGCCTCTGTGCAACTCTGCTCTCCTCTTCTTCATATATGTGAATCATCTGGGCTGTGCTCAGCTGAGAGGTCTAGCTCCTAAATGATAAGGTCTGGAGGTCACTAAAAGATAAGTTAATTATAGTTCTTGGCTTTCTGACAAATTACCTTTCTTTTTCCCACATTCCTTACCAATTTTAGCTGAAAATTAACATTTCTTGAGTGGCAAAATACCAGTATTCTGGTTAAAAACAGTACTGTAAGAAATCAATACCAAACCATTTCCATTTATATTGAGCCTGAACCACAGTAAGGAGAAGGTTCTTCTATGTCCTCATCTTCAAATTGTGTCCTGAGTGTAAAAATAAAAATAAATTTTTTTAAAAAAGTTAACATTTAGGGTGAATATAAATCTCACTTGCTGATTACTTGGATTCAGTAAGTAACTCCTATCTGGAAAACTGGATGGGTTAATTGTGTAATAATCTAGAAACCTTCACATGGGAAAGTATTTAATACAGGTGAAAATGTCATTTCTATTTAAAAAGAGAAGAAACAAAAATCCAGAGGAAGGTGAAGAGTGTGAAATGTGTCTCTGAGCAGAACACCTTAACAAGTCTTCTTGAAACCTGCACCCCATCCAGTGAGATTAGATGTATTTGGGGGATTTAGTTCTTCTCAAAAGGCTATGCTCCTCCCCAAACCGTGGTTTAACAAAGCAGTTGTGGCACCACATTTTCACTGGTGTTTCAGGAGAGGGATTTAAAAAAAACCTTACCAGCCTGTGTTATCAGAAATGGTTTCTATTTCAGCTAGCATCATATGAAAGGAGCCATCTTGTGGTTGTCTCCTTTGAAAATAAAATGTTGCTGTAAGATTGCCTTGAAAAGCTGAAGTGAAACATGCTTCTACACTTCTGTGATGATTTTTCTTCTGTGGTTTAGAAATGTAACCTTCCAAATAACACTTGACCTTTCAAATGTTTTTACTCAGAGAAATTTTTTTTTCTATCAGGTCCCAATTCTACCAAATCTTCTGAATTAAAATAGCACATCTGTCTGTTCATACAGGATTAAACTAGATGTGTTCAGTCTGATTTCACTGCTAGTCAGTTCATCCCAGTAATTGCTAGTCCTCTGAGCTCTGTTCAGACAAACACAGTAATCTGCCCTCTAAATTTTGCTTTAAACTAACAATCAACATCATGTCCTCTGAAATAGCTCTTAGAGGAACTGTTTGTGATGCTGTGATCAACATATATCTATATCTATATCTATATCTATATCTATATCTATATCTATATCTATATCTATATCATCTATATCTATATCTATATCTATATCTATATCTATATCTATATCTATATCTATATCTATATCATCTATATCTATATCATCTATATCTATATCTATATCTATATCATCTCTGTCATCTATATCTATCTATATCATCTATATCTATATCTATATCTATATCTAATCTATATCTATATCTATCTATTGTAGATATATAATCTTCAATGAAATGTGCTCACTAGGAACTCTGGATATTCCAGGTACAAGGCATCCCTACCTTTTTCTCCTGGACTTCTAACTTGTCTTGGGGAGCCAACATTTAGATGATACAGCAGTCAGATTTCTTCACCTCTTTGCTGATACACAATAGCACTTACCAGTTTTAGAGTTTGATAAATCCACAAAATCTGGAGTAGATAAGCAAATTTATTTTATGTAGATTAGCTCACTGATGCTTGCATTGATTTATTTAAATATGTTTTTTAAAATCCCTACCAAATAACCTTAGTTAAACCATATAAACACAAGCTTCAGTCGTAATGTCTCATGTTGAATTTCCCTAATAACTTTGAGTAAGGTTATGTATGATTCAGCTTGGGTAGCCATCTGCCTACTGCAGTTTTTAGTAACTAAATGTAGTATACAGGCCAAGGAACACCATGACTTGCTGAAAATACAGAAAAATGGTACAGATTTTATTTGATTGCTTTTTTTTTTTTTTTTTTTTGATTGCTATTGATTGGAAGGCAAAAATGCATGGAATCTATATTTCTGGTAAATTTGTGCACATATGACAACAAACAGAAACGTCTTACTTTCGAATGTGCCATTTGAGGATTATTGTGTTCCTCAGAGTTGAAGAGAAAACTGTTCTAGGAAAATGCAAATCCAGAATTGGGGTTTGAAGTGAGACTAATACTTGTCCCAACTGAAATGGAAGGTAGACTTTGAGATCAAGGAGAGACAGGATTAGTAATAGTTTTTACTACATCTGAAGTGGAAAGACATTGTAAAAATATATTTTGGGAAAGTATTTGAGACATTGGATTAAAATTAGACCTGATTAAATTTTCAATCAAAGAATACTGATTGCTTTTTTACTGAAAATATGTGTGGGCTCCTTCAGAACACATTTTCTCTGTAAAGTATAATATTTTTTTAATGAAAATCTGATTTTTAAAAAATTACAAATAGTTCAAAACTTCATACTAAAATTGGAATGTTTTTAAGCTGTTAAATGAGATGCTTAAGTTTCTTTTCATTTTTTAAATATCTTACTGATATCTTTACTTTTTCTTTTCAGTTAAAGAGAAGACTTAAAAAAATTGTATTTTTCTTGAGATGGAAAAACCGTTTTCAGTGTCACTCTAAATAAGATCTAACAGTCAAATGACATCTCACTGTTTGAGAAAATTACTTAATTGAATGAAGCACCACAGTTTAGAGAACATAAGCAGGGAAATGACAGGTATCGTGCCATGAAGAATTTGGACTTAATCTATCAGTAAGATTGTGTTTGCTCTGCTGTAAGCAACAATAATTTTCATGCATAATCACAGATCTTTACTTTCTAATTTTATTCTCTCTATCTTACATCTAGTAAAGGAGATGCAATCTCTGGAATGAAAGATGTAGGAGAGGATTGTAACCTATTTCTTGGAAATAAGTTAAAAGCAAATGAGTTAAAATATCTTCCCTCCAAAAGTTTTGCTGGCATGACAGTGATGATTATTCTGAGTGCTGGAATAAGAAAAACTATATATATATATATATATATATATGGGATTATTTTTCACACAAATATGCGGCTATATAGGAAAGTAAGTCTTTCAATGTACAGGATGCTGGAAGAAAATGGATTAGAATAACAATTTAAAATAATATTGATTAACCTGCCTAATTTCTGTAGCTGTTAGGATACACAAAGTCTCCTTTCAAAAACTGAGTCTGTGCATCTCTCAAGACATCCACCGGTTACCTAGAACCACAGCTTGACCTCTGTCTCTACATATTTGAATGGTGCTGGAAGCAAAACTTATTTTTCATATGTTCCACAAAAACATGTATTTACTTTGGTGAAACTGAAATCACAGATTCATAGATCCCAGACAGATGTAGTTGTGGAACTTTTTTATGAAAAGGCATATAAAAGTCCAGAAATTTGGCAATTGTAGCATATTCAGAGGAGAATAAGCACACATTCTAAGAAATGTGGAATGTAAAGAAGTTAAAAGATGCAAGAATAGACTGCTTGGAAGTGAGTACCTTTTTAAAGTATTGCATTCAGAGGGATGAATGCAATACTTTAAATGAATGAAGCTCTAAACTCAGCTTTCATAGAGTTTAGAGTGCTAAACTCTATGAAAGCTGTTGAAAAGTACCAGTATATACTCATTTAACAGAACTGATCAGAGTCGATTAGAATTACCTGGATTCAGCTTCCAGAAGTTTCTTGTTGCTAAGTGAATTTGTAGTCATAGATACATTTCTTACCTAGGTCAGCACTTCGATATTAATAAACAAGAAGTCGAGTAAGATTTTCCCTAGGAATAAATCACTGCCATCCACTGTTTATGGAAGCTTTTAGCAGATCAGCCTTAGAGTTACCTTTGTCCAGATTTTTTTGTTTCTGTTAACTAGGTGTATGCTAAGTTGGCAATCAGAAATTGTGTTATTCAAAACAGTAAGGAAAACTTTTTTAAAATGTTTGGTGAAATAATTAAATGGCAGAATCTGGAAGAGAATGTTGTAATGCCACAATCTGGAAATTCATCCAAAAATGAAACGGTCTCTCTCCTTCTCTTTGCACCTTGACATATTAAATGAGTGTGTAATTTACTTGATTGAAATCTTTTGCTTCAATAGTAAACTCCTGATTTGCTAAAAATAAAATACTTTTGACACAGAGAGACATTTCAAACATCTTTGGAGGAAAATGAGCTTTATCTGTGCTTTCAAAAGTTTACAGATATTGTGCACATGGTACTGAATATCCAGTGTGAGAGTCCAGTGAAGTTAATCAGTGATATTTCTTGTGAATTCACCTTCAGATGAGTGTCATCTCTTTTTGTCATTTACTTTGGTATTATATTATAACAATTGAAGATTTGGTCCTTTTTATAAAACTTCAGTCTTGATTAGTATACTGTATTTATACCACATCCAGTAGATGCCAGACCTCATTTAAATCAGCTAAATGCTGGTACAGCCCTATTGCACACCCTTGGTTCTTGCAGACACCAGCCTGTCTTTCAGCAGTGCCATCTCTTCTGCAATATCTAATTCCAGGTTCTGATCTGATTGGAATCACATTAACTTGCACTGAGCTCACCAAATTACAGAACAGCTTTGAACTGTTAGCATTGTTAATTAGATTGGTGATTTTACTGTATAAATCTGTGCCAGTGATAACTATTTGGCTGGACTGAAGAAATGGTTATGGACCAAGTGCAGATGTGTAGAAAGTGACTGCAAAGACCTTGCCTTATGTGCAACTTCTGTACGTTTTCCTCGGGCTGCTGGGTGTATCAGAATACTTTCTGAAACAACACAGTTCTCAGCAGGATTTACCTAGAGTAAATGCTGGCCTGAAAGCAAAAGCTTTAGGCAGAACAAACCAACATGGCAACGTGGAAGCCTCTGCATGGAGTAGTTTTTATTCTATCAGATGCTGTCTAGCTGGCTGTAGTGGCAACATTCTTGTATCAGAATATCCTAACATGCAGATATTCTTTTTATTGACCAATCTTTCTGACATTTCAAGGAGAAAAGATATATCTTGTTTAGTCATGGTGTTGCCATTCTGAAGATATTTCTGAAATAAGACCTAGGAAGTTGTATGGAGCATCTTACAAGGAAGCTTAAACCACAGCCATTATTTATATCAACATAAAGTAGTGGTGTAACCCCAAAGGAATGGCAATGTGTTATTTTAAGCAACCAGACAGGACATGAGAGGCTGTCTGATATCACACACTGGCATAACAGTTGATGCTGAAGATCTTTGGCCTTACCAGGTTTTAAAATGATGGATAGTACCACGTTTAAAATGTGTTATCTTTTTTGAAACTCATGTAATTTTCTCCATGCTTGGGGAATAATTGTCTGCTAATCACAGTAATGAAATGAATGGCCAAACTTGCAAATCTACCTTGACTTTCAAGCATTTGAGAAGCTGAGGAATATCCAAGAAGTTTGGATACCAGCCTGCATTTTGGTAGAATGGGTTTGGTTCATTCACTGTTGAGGTTTCTTATGTTGTCCCAGACATACTGGTCCAGACCTACAAAGATTCTTGCTCCCATTTGTGGCAGCTGAAACCCTCTTTAAAGCAATTACCTTCTTAAAACCTTCTGTGGATCTACACCTAGGTCCATATTCATTGGGAAAATAGTCTGGGAGAACTGCTGGGACTCCATTGTTACACAAGATTTGCAAGGCTAAGTATAATTTATGTAAAGTCCTGAGCCAAGGACACAGAAATAGAAATACATAAACAAAAGCTTACAAGTTTTTATAATACATCTCCCATGAAAACATCTTTGGTACTAAAGCTGTACTATATTCATACCAAAAGGCGTATTACCACAGGAATAAAAAACAAACCAGACAAAACCCCAAAAGTACAAGCTATAAAACTTTTGAGAAATGCTTTGAGTTTTTTCCTCAATGAAATTGTAGGAAAATAAAGCCCTTTGTGTGGATAAGAGCCATTTGGCTCAAATAACCCCAACATTTGGTGCTATAAGCAAATTAGTGTTGAAAGAATTCCAGGCTGTTGTGATACATAGTTATGCAGAACAATAGTTCTTTGCTTTCTGTGAGTGTATCATTACATGATTTTTGACACATTTCACACATTTATTAATGTATTTTCTTAGCTTAATACAATGTATGATTTGCATTCAAGTTATATAAATCATAACCTAAACAATTATTTGTTCACCTGTACCTCAGAATCAAGCAGGATTATTTCTCACTTTTAAAAATAGCTGTCTCACCAGGTGATACCTATTTTCCAAAGGACAGGAAGCACTGGTGTGTTTTTGCCTCTTCTAAAAGTATTTCTGCTGCCTTTGGAAAGGAGCAATGTAGGTGACTAATTACTGCAGCCTAGGTTAAGGCCCATCAATTTGAGAGGCACATACATTGTGAGATATGTGATGCCCTTTGTCCCAGCATCACCCTGGCTCATTGAGGCAAATTCAGCACACTGGATCCATACCCATTCTCAGGGGAAGGCAAGGAACAGATCTGCTGTTTTAAGCTGCTCATTCTGACTTGGGTTAGCCCTCCATTCAAAGCTGCACTATATAGGAGCCAAGGCACCTGTTTGGGTATGAAAACATCCAAGGTTAGATGTTGTAGTGCTCCATGTCAATCACTTTGTAGAACAAGTGTATAAGGTTTTTGATGGTACTAGACTGAGGAATCAAGTTCACCCCGTGTAGAACAAGACATGGTAAAGGCAGCAGGAGGATCACAGTGTTAAAAATCACCAGTCTGTTTCAGCCTTGACCAATGACCAAGATCTTTATGATTCATTGTCAATGTCTGTTCTACCTTCAGTTTTGACTAGAAGAAGAAGAAAAAAAAAGAGAATACTTGCCACTGTTTATGATTTTAAATATTCTAGACTAGATATGCTGAGATGTGTGACCTTCAAAATTAAAGTTTTATTAAAGTTATGCATGTACCATGTGCATTTGGAACCTTATCTAGAAGTCTGCATACTTTTCAAAATGTGTAGTGCTTGGGATGAAAAGAAAGTATATTTAAAATTTTCAGTTTTGGGGAAAAGCCTAACTAAAATAGGAGTATGAGGCTGTAAATTCACTGGGGAATGGTAAGGATGGTTGCTGACCAGGCCTATAGTGAATTTAGGAGCTGAGCTTTTAAAGGGAGATGTAGCTAGCAGACAGTTTGAGAATGGGCACAATGCTGGAGTCTCAAACTGATAGGATGTCTCCTCAAAATGAGAATCAGGAAGGAAAATGCTAATGATTTTTTTCAGCCTGACTTTATATTTCTCTCCTCTGGCCACCCCTTTGGACTATTCTGACCAAATGCTAAAAAGCTCTGCCAGGGTAGGTCTTATGTAATAAGTTCCATTATTTGAGTTTAATCCAGCAGTTTAGATTTGGGACATACTTAGCTATTTCTTAGAGGCATTACCTCAATTTTATTCATATTTTCCATGTTTTTACTGCCAGGCAGTTTAAGTGAAAGTAACTCAGTTTTCCCCTGTGTCTTATATTGTGGGAAAGAACCTGTAACTGCCAAGAGTTCCTATGATGCTTTATGATGTTTTTTCTAATACTGATGTAATTCTTGCACAATATAGGTGTTCTAGTGTCACCTAGACTCTACAGTTACTATTATACAGATGACATACTGCTGAGAATGTAAATGGGAAAGCCTGTTGCTCAGAACTACATATTTGTAAGAGCAGTGTGTTAAGAATAGGGGCAGTGAGGGTGCTGAATCACGAATGGTGAGGCTCATCTAGTGATGGCTGTGACACTTCCTGCTCCCAGCTGTCCTTTCCATCCCATGACATGGGGTTTTCCACCCTCAGTGCAAAGATAGTGCAGCTGTTCAATGCAGCAGCTGCTGAATTTCTTTAATTTGCAGCCAAGCATATTGGGGTAAGCCCAAATAATTTTTGGGCTACCTTAAACTAAATTAAACTGTTCTGCCAACAGAAGTAGTTCAGTTTTCCAACTGAGACACAGATGCAACTGAACAAAAATCTGCGTTGAGAAGCTCAAGAGCATTTCCAGGCGCTTTGGTGTGGGTACATGCCTTAGCCTTGACCCAGCCACATATTCTGATGAAGCACACATCCAGGACAAGTCATCACTGATCTTGAATAAGAACGGGAGTTCCTGCTCCTAGAGCCTGAATCAGACTCAGTTTAGATGTCTGTGGTGTAGATTTCTACATGTGATATATGTGTTTAATGCACAAAGTTTCAGTGAATGCAGTCAATAGGTCTCTGAGATGAGTTTTGTATCTTTTCGGGTTATATCCTCTCCTTTGATTCACCATTCCAGAAACAGTCACTGTATCATACTCATCATTCTGCTTCTATAAGTGTTAATGACTCCTGGATGATCTCCCTCTTTTCTTCATCAATTTTCCTGTGCTCCATTTGTTGGTAATACTTCTCAAGTCTAGTTGGGATGTAACTGCCAGAGACTTTGTGCTCTCTTGCAGAAAGCCCATGAATGTTAGTAGATTGAACAGTGTTTGCTCTGCATTATGGACTCAACTTCTAGATGTGCCAATAAATCTACAAGCAGAGGACAGACAACCTGCATCATTTGGTGTCCCTCCTCTCACACACAAACTGCCATGTGTCTCACTGAATCAGTAAGATTCGATTAAGGGTACATAATGGCTTGTTCTTTTTTCTCTCTTTCATACTTGTGAAAAGGCATTATCTTATTAAACTTCAGTTGTGCCTTTTTCTCCAGTGTTCTCTTTAGGAGCACAGCTGTTGTATTGGGGTAAATTACAGTGAGCCCTTTGTGGTTGCTCTTATCCCTTGGTGACTTCATCTGCCATGAGGTTGTCCATATAGCCAGAGCACCTACAATTTTCTTTCAATATTCCCATCATCTTAATACTGACAGAATTCTCCATGGATTTGTGAAATGTACCCTTATGCTGACCATCTTATGTTTCCCTTCCCTTTCAATACCTTCCAGGGTTTTTCATTAGTTTGTCTTTTTAATGCTGTTCTTAACAAGTGTGCCCGAGATTAAAGTGAGACATTGTTCAGGGAGAAAAGGGCTTCTGGTGAAACAGATGTCACTTGAAGGACTATATATCCCTTTTCTCTTGGCAACTGGCACAGATTCTGGCTAACATCAGTGGGCATCCTGCCCTCCAGCAGATGGTGAGAAGTGTGGAGAGCCAAAAGCCCATCTACGAACGTGGAATACGTTGAAGAGTTTATGTCTCAACAAATGTTGAACGAGCTTTTTTAGTCTGAACTTCTGTGCCTGCAGCCAGTCTGGAGAAAAGGAGAGCTTTTTAACAAAAGAATATTCTGCATCAACATATGGCTGCTCCAGTGTTTAGAGCAGATGATTGTTATGGGAGGTTTGGGAGAGGGAGACCGTGAAGTAATCAGCATATTAGGAGAGTGACTCAATTTATGGCTTCTTTCTATTGGGAATACCTAGTAAGAGACCAAAATGCAATGTTTCTGGTTCAACTGAGTTTTACAGAATTAGTTCTGAAGTTGGAAAAACCTGTAGTATAGTTGCTCAAATTAAGGTAGGTAACCTTAGAACAAAATTTCACATGTGTTTTAATAGAAAGTCTAACTTGTTTTCTTATGGCTTAGACATGTTTGCCAACAATTCTGAGAATCAGGGATGGTTTTGATGTCACAAAACCATCTTGCAAAATACAGAAGTTTTCACATGGATCAATGAGAAGTTTGTGGGGCTTCTTATGGTCACACTTAGGAACCTTACTGGTTCTTAGTTTTTAGGGGAAAGGCAGTGACCTACGTTACTGTAGCTGGGCCAGGAAATGTGTATTGCAGCAAATACAGATATACAGAATTAGGTCAAGGCTTTTGCCTTACATTTTCCTGTGGCTAGAAACACTAATATACAGACTGTACTGTACATGTGATTTGTCTTTACTCATAAGGGTTGAATCCCTACCCATCTGAACCTAAATACTGAGAAGGTTTAAATCAGCTGCCTGACATGCTAGATGAAGGAGTAGCAAAATGTGATAAACACAAGAAATTTACTGGATAATATGGAGATGGAGATTTACCTGAGTCAAAGAAATTCAGCTGCAGAATTTGTATGTTTTGCGCATGATTGTAGGGGAAGAACTGACTTTAACTTTGAAGGAAAACAGAGGCAGGTATTAAAGAATTGTGAGGGACACAGATGAGAAACTGAAGGAGCTGGCTTCTTGTTTGCTGTGTCCTGAGAAGAATATTACAGGTGCTCGCATGCCTTGGAGCATGAACCAGGACAAAGAGAGGCAACAGGCAGTCTGCACTCCTCACCATCAGTGCATCCAGGCTTCTGAAGATTGCCTTTGTTATAGAAAAAGTTTGTCTTTAGGGAGTTCATGCAGAAATGAGACCAAATGCAATAAAAAATTGGTAATATGTGCATGTTCCCATGGAGGCTTGTCTAGAGACTGTTGGAATTGTTCACTTAAAAGTCAAAATACTCAACTATTAGGTAATAATGATTTTCACTCACTGTCAAGGCTGTTTTGGTGACTGAGGGGTAACAAGTCTCATTGTCATTTACCCATACTTTTCGGGATCAATTGCATCCTGCTTTCACATTGATTCCCCATTACATTTTTTTGTTATAATTCATGATGTTTTAAATTCTTTCATTTTTAGAGTGGCCAAAATAATGTGCTTTGGGGTTTTTAAGAACTTGATTCTCTATAGATGTGTTATTTCATTGCATACACGTTTCTATAGCTGATGATTATAAGGTCAATCCCCGAGCGAGCTCACTGGCAGTGTGCATTCAGTAGCACTCCTCATTAGTTGGCTCATAAAAGCATAGGGGTTTTTTCAGCTCTTTGTACATTGTACTGGAGTGAAGTGTCCCATGAACTCAGTACCAGCTTTCTTGTATTTACCAGCCTGTTTTCTATTCTTTTAGCTCAGCTAAAAATCACTGTGATTACTAGCTGGTGCACAATCTCATGAGCAACATGAGTTTTGCTTAGTAATAGCATTTTATTTAAATAATGAAATTTGAATTACAGTGCTTGCTACAGAAGTATTTTCAAGCTTTTTGTCTTTCTAATATTTAAAGCACATGTGGCAGGTGTAAGAGAGGGGAGGACAAAGCCTAACTCGCTGGGTAGAAAAGTGTGTCTTTGTGTTAGCACTGTGAAAAAGGCCCAATCAGGGACCTAATCAAGAGACTGCAGAAGCTAAAGGCTCTCTGTGATCCACAGGCCTGGCATGGGGCTATTGTGTACTGGTTTATAGTTGGGGCATTGTGTTTCCTATTCTTATGGAGCCCTGCACAGGGTATGAATAGGAAAATGGAGGCCAATGCCAGTTCCTGTTAATTTTTTGTTCTGTACAAAAATCTATTAGCAATTTGCCACACACCCTGAAGTCCTACTGTCACGTGGTTTTGTTTCCTGGCTGTGTCTCTGCCAAGATATTTTGACCATCCTTTGTTCATTATCCTCTCCTGGCCCACATGCTGCACCTGTGTGATTTTGAAGTGCTTAGTGCATCTGGAACTGTTTGTCAGACTCTGGACAGTGGTTTTTCTCCCTCAGGAAATCTGTCTCTCCCTACTGTATGAGAAAATCTGGCTGTGTTCCAGCCTGCTTGGAAGCATGGCTTTGCAGAATGAAGTGTGTACACATGAGCACCAAAGTGAGAGCTTAAGCAAATCTCCAGAATAAATCTATGTGTGTGTTACCTGAGTGAGGGCTGAGTAACAAGTCAGATGATTATAGAGCCATATTTCACAATTCAACAATTACCTGCTACTAGATCTGAATCCACAGAGCTTTTAAGGTGTGTTAATTTTTTTCTTTTTTTGTTATGCCAGAAAGGAAGAGCTTTTGATCCTCATTTAGCAATCTAACATAAATACTACCATCATTAATAGAGAAATTCATAGGTTTAAGTTACAGGAAAATTAATCTGATAACTCTTCATGCTCTTGCCAGGTCAATAGAAGGACTCTATTGATTTTTAGCACTTAAAACACACTCATCACAAGCTGCAGAGAAGTCCAGTGTCCATTTATTGCCTGCAGGAGTGCTTTAGCCACTGGACTATAGTTTGAATTGAGGGCAAAAGAATTCATTGCTGTAGTTGAAGCTTGGCCAATGTATGACATTGGAAACTTAAGGAGACTCTCACGTTCTATATGTTCAATTTGGAGACAGTAGGAAAAATGGAATATTAGATTCAAATTTACATGACTTCTGCATAGAAAATAAACTGGCCATCTGAGTCTAAATATATAGGAGCAGAGCCCTGCCTTTTTTCCCCATTTGAAAGCTTCTAGCTTATCAAATTATCATGCAGGCATTCAGTGAGCAAATGTGTCATGTCAGTGAACAAAAATTAATTTAATGTATTTATGCTTGTTACCATGGTTAATTCTACATCCTTATTGCAGAACTGCTGGGAAAATTAGATTATTGGCATGGTTGATTTGTATTCCACATCTAATGCGTAATACAGAATCTTGCTTTCTAATTTGTGAACAGAGCAGTTGGGACTTAGCGTGGACTTGATAGAGCCAAGAGGCACTGCCATCTCATGTCGGTTTGGTCTACAGTAAATGCTTGAGTTAGAGGATGCAGGGTTGCTAGCCTTCATGGTTCTAGGGCAACTTTTGGTGTTTTCCTTAAGATTTCAGCCTTTTGTTGGACTTCAGCAAAGCATTCAACATGGTTTCCTTCAGCCTTCTCCTGCACAAAGTGGCAAGTGACTGCATGGGTGGTCTGCAAGATGGGTATGAAATTGGCTGAGAGGTGGCACTCAGAGGGCAGCAGTGAATGGTTTGTACTCAGGCTGAATGCCTGCCACAAGTAGAATTCCCCAGGGATGAAGACAGGACCCCATGCTATTCAACATCTTCATAAATGATCTGGATGATGGGGTTGAAAGCAGCTTCACCAAGTTTGCTGGTGACACCAACCTGGGTGGTTGAGATGGACATGTCAGAAGAGAAAACCCTCTCACACAGGGGCCTGGCCAGGCTGCCAGAGTGGGCAAGCAAGAGCGGTATGAGGTTTAATGAGGTGTGGCTGGGGAGCAGCCTTGCTGAGAGACCCCTGGGGCTGCTGGTGGACACAAGCTGAGCAGGACTTGGCAGTGTGCTGCTGCAGCAGCCAAGGCATCCTGGGCTGCATCTGCAGGGCTGTGCCTGGCAGAGACAGAGATGTGCTCATCCCACTCCTCTGAGTGCCTGTCTGGCTGCACCTGCAGTGCTCTGTTCAGTTCTCATCCCCACAATTCCAGAAAGTGGCGGACAGACTGGAGAGCGTCCAAAGGAAGACCACAAAGATGATTAAAGGGCTGGAGAACCTGCACAGCAAGGAAAGACTGAAGCAGTCAGGCCTCTTCTCCCTGGAGAAAAGAAGGCTTGTGGGGCATCATCGCAGTATTCCAGTAACAGCTGCTCCAAGAGAGGTTTCACCTCTGCCTAAGACAGAAATTTTTTGCAGTGGTAACAATCATTCACTGGAACAACTTTCTCAGTGTCGGAACCCCCACCACTGGAGATTTTCAAGATGCCATTGGACAGTGTGCTAGATAATCTCATCAAGCCTCCCTTTCATCATGATGTTGGGTCAGGCAATATTTTGAGGTCACTTCCAATGTGGGATTCTTGTGATTCTATTATTGTTTAAAAGCCTGCTTTCTTTTAAATAAAAGCAAACTTCTTAGTCTTAGATATGGGAGTGTCTTGAAATGTTAAAAACAATGTGGCAAGAGCCTTGGAAAGCAAATAAAAGCAGCTGAAAATGAATTGTTGTAAAACAAATCTGAAACTTTTTGCAAGCCAACCCTCTATATTTGAGGAATCAGTTCAGAATTTGTAAAGATATAGAGCATTCAATATTGTGAAAAGCCTCTCTTTGGTGCAGTTGGTATTAATGCTTATTGAGTGGATAACTGAACTGGTACCCAAGTGGCTTGCTGAGCTACCCCCTAAATTCTAGAGTTTATGTTCCTTGGCACCAGAAGAAATTTTTCTTCCTTTCTTCAGGAATGTTATACATTTCCAGCCTTCTGCTGTCAGTTTGTCTCCTCCTCTATTACATTTCTAATATTCTACTCTAGTATTAATTATGTAATCTTATTAATTTTAAAAAATATTTTTCTAATGTTCAGATTCTTTAAGAAATGACATTTCTCTGTTCTGATTCTGAATTACTACCTTTATGAATGCATCTCAGCTTTCATTGGACATTAAATACCTACACATTTCAGTTTCTGAGGAAATGCTTGAAAATATGGCTGGAGCACACTCTAGAGGCTCAAAATTTCAATGACAGATAAATTATCCTAAATTTATTTGTATAGCAGATATCATGATTTTGAAGCAACTCTCATGATTTTTTTAAACTTTTTTTTCATTTCTAATGAAGATTTGAAGCAAGATTTGTGAATACTATGGATTTCTTTATCTCCCATTCTTCCAGGGAAATATATTTTATTACTCTTAATCTGCTGACAGGGAGCTGGGTTTTCTATGTTCTGCTAAGTCTTATATCTAGGTCAAAGATGGATGACATTCTGCCAGTTCATAGAGGAGCTGATATTATTTCTGTCATATTTTGCAAACCAGGAAAATTTATCTTGGTTGATTTTAAAAAATAATTGTGTCCTGAAAAGGAAAAATGCTGCACTTTATAGAATTGTTTGGAGGACTGAGATACAAGTATACATAAGCTAAAAAATTCTAAACAGGTCTGTGGGTGTAATAAGGTTGTATAGAATTTATTACGCCGTTTGAAAAGGGTCACTACCCTACACAGTAAACTTTGTGTTCTTTGCTATTTTACATCATGTTACATGATTGGAAAGCTTGCATGAAGGCTAGGCAGAGCAAGCTTCCTAAAAGTTCTGATTTAAATGTTGTTTCAAATAATCCACATGCCTGTGCATCTTCACGTTGCAGTTATTTTTTTATCTGTGTAAGATTTCCAATCAAATGTGAGGCTCTTGAAGTGTAGCAAAAGGATTAGTGCATTTTTTGGACTGCTGACACTTCAGGACCATATTTAGTAACAGGTTCATGTTACTCTCTTGAAGGATGGTGCTAAATGTCCAGTTGAGTGACCTAGACAGCTGAATGCTGTCACTATATCTGAGCAGCAATTCGTGAAGTCATTCATGATATTTCAAACCTGTTAAATAGGCAGCTATGAACACTGTCAAATTTTTGTTTTTATTTCCAGCTATTTGTTTAACATACCTGTTGCCTGCTTGGATTGTGTTGATTGTATACTATTTTATGCTGACACCCTAAAGCCTCAGTGGTGAATCAAACTCAGGCATCCCTGTCTGGGTGTGGAGCCCACACACAGTAATCACAAGACCTTTCTTTTTTTAACCTGCAGTTGTTGCCTCTGTTCCCACTTCTCTGGCTGGTCATTGCTTCATTACACAGAAAATGTGCCCTCCAGTCCTCTGTCCTACATTGGCCTTGCTGCTTATTTGAAGAATTTGGGGCAGGTTCAGGCATAAGCAGTGGCAGCCCTCCTGGGCACAGGTTCCAGGGATGTGCAGCAGAGGAGCTGGCCTGGCGTGGAGCCCCTTGGCACACGCTTGCTGTGAAGACTCTGCAAGCACTCAGGCCCTGGGGCTGTGGGCAAGGCAGCTGAGGGATGTGCTGATTCACCATGTCCATGCTGGAGCACGGATTCCCAATCTGTAGCCCATGAGCTAACATTTACCTTCTGAACAGGTGGCTGGGGGTTATTTTCTCTAATTGGTAGAGAGCCTTTACACTGTGGAAATGGTCTGCATGACTGCTCAGGCCTGTGAACTGCTGTGACTGTAGTTCCCAATCCCTGGCAGAAACCGCATGGCTGAAAATCAGGGATAAAAGGACAGGGGTAAACTGGAAAATGCATCTGAGCAAATCTTGTTCCTAAAAGGTGTGGACCACTGCAAAAAAAAAAAAAAATTATTCAAAAAATTCCCTGGATTCTGGCTTACAATTTGAGAAAGCCAAAGTATTTTCATTTGAATACCCAAGAAAACTTTTAAAACTGCTATTATTTTTTGTTAAAAAGGAGATTTCAAGGCAAATTTGGACATGGCCAATGTCACACTTTTCCATCAGAAGATAGTTCTACTAATCTTACTGGACAGTTTTCAAAAGCAGACTAAATAATGAGTTTTTCTGCCAACCAAAACATACAATTTCTTTCTAAAAAGGAATTTAAAGTATTGTTTAAGTGGCCATGGCATTCATTTGCTTTTGAATCTTTTCAGCGTTCTGCATCCCTTAAAATCCTGAGTTTATCTGAACTCTGGTTACAGAAATAGTGTGGACAGTACAAACCACCTATTTGTATGTGCATGTGTAGTCAAATTCCTCCAGTCAGAAAAGCTTATGTTTCAACAAAACTACCAGTAATGACAACAGAAAAAGGGGAAAAAACCCACAGAGGAAAAGTAAAGTGTATATAGAGGAGGGAGAGAACACCAAGAATGAGAGCAGGAAATACATCATGTGACTGGAGTCAGAGTGGGAATGGCTATTTTGGGGGTTTGATCTTCAGGCCTGGAATTTGAGCTTGAGCTTTCTCTTCAGTTCCTGATTTTGGTGTCCAGCAGTGATGCCAGGAAAGACATCCAAGACAGTTTATATATACCATATATACCATATATACCATATATGCCATATATACCATATATACCATATATACCTTATATACCATATATACCATGCTACTTTCCAGCTAAATAAAATAATTCATAGCAATACATAAGATGGGGTATTCTTAAGGAAGACATCATCCATACATGTTATTTCAGTGAGTTTGCTATGATTTTATGGCTCTGATATTTTCAAAAATTGTTCCTGATTGTGCAAATGCAAATAACGTTTTCTTCTTGCACTACTTTGTGTGTGCAAACAGTATTGCCATATATATATGTTTAGCTAAAGGCTAGGGAAAAGTCAGTGTGGAATGGGCTTGTTTCTTATCTGGAAGTTTAAAATGTTTATTCATATACCACTTACAGTAACTAATGAGAAAGATTATTCTTTTCATCAATCTTATTTTAACAATTACAAAATCAGTAGGTTTATTTGATTGTTAGTAATGCTTGGATATTTTTAAAGATGTTCACATAAACAGGTTTTGTTTAATTACTATTTATTTGCTACAGGTTAGCCTTCAAATACACTTATTTTTAACTGCTTGTAAAAATGCCTTTGTCCACTGCTAAAGTAGAGGAGGACAATTACACTACAACAGAATTAAGAGAATCATGCCGTGGCTGTATTATTTTGAGTTACTGTTGCACACATGTATGTGTAAAATCAGTGGGGATAGAATTCACACTGCCTGAACAAAATTTGTATGTACTGAGCAGTGTGAACTCCCCAGTTGGGGAGAGCCTTTCACTGCCAGAACGTGACAGGAAGGAGAAGCCACTTCTGGCAGAGACACATGATGAAATTAATTCCCCTCCATTGAGCTCATCTTACTGCTAAGGGGAGGCACTGTAAGAGTAACTATTAAGAGGCACTGCTAAGAACATCAGTGAGCTCAGAATACTTTGCTTTTCAGCTTTTGTGATTTTATTAGATATCTGGATGAGGTAACTTCTTGAAATAGCTGAGAAGAAGAGAAAGGAAAAAAGATGCTGGTTGCCTAACATCATCCTGCTAAAGAAATTGTATAGTGTCTTGCTAACACCAAGAGGTTCATTTTGAGTTGCTGTTTTCTTTATCAGGAAGGATATGTTAAAATTTTGGGATTTTTTTGTTTATTTTTTTTTCTTTGCATATTCTTGAAGAGTAGATCAGAGACATTCTTGTGAATGCAACTTGCCCTGGAAAATCACATGCAATCACCATAACTGTTTCAGTCTTTCTGGTCTTTGGTGACCAAAAAGCAATCCTGTTTTGTGCCTGTATTTTAAGACCAGAAGTGAGAATGATGATTATTTAGCCTGACATTCTCCTCAACACAGGTCACATCTCAAGTCATAGTCACAGAGGTTCTGCTTGATAAGGGGATGCTGTCTCATCTGCTTATTCAATACTGAGTATTAAAATGCCTTGAGCTTGTTCCTATACATTCTTTTTAATATAAAGGTGATTACTATGAATTCCCATAAGCAAATACTATCACAAGGCTATCACTGGCTATTTTTCTCTAAAATTCATTAATTACTGATCTTTAATTTATAGCTGTAATTCTGGTTCAGATTGTATTCTAGATCATATTTTAGATTTAGGGAATTTTTAAATTGTTTGATATATAGAAGTTTCTGTATGAAATAATTTGGCTTGAAATGACATCAAAGTTCATCTAGTGCATCTTGCCAGGCATGTGTAGATGTGGATATCCCTTCTGACAGATACTGGTCTAGTGTTTTCTTAAAGGTTGCTAACAATGCTAAGGTTATGGCACCTCTCCAGAAAACCTGTAAGGACATTTCCCCATGTCCAATCTGAATTTGCTTTGCTGCAATTCCTTTTCCTTGCATGCACCACAGACATGAAAAACACATTATTTCCATATGGTTTGTAATAGCCCTTCCACGTATCTGAAGATATGTTCCATCTTTCTGCATAGGACTTATATTTTGTGTGTTGTGCTGTTGTTCCTGCCTTGCATTCTCACTTTCCCCTTGCTATTATCAGTAGCCTCATTAGCACATGTATCTATTGTTATTCTTACTGTTCTTTAATTTTTGACTCAAGTACTTGGAGTTAGAATCTTTTCAGTGAGTAACTTCTTGATAGTGAAACATCAATACTTGCTTTTGTATTTTATTGGAATTATTATTATCACCCTTATTTTGGGAGCACAACTGGCTGTCATGGAGGGACAGTTTCCATTTCATCTCAGCACATCCTGTGTGAGATAACTCAATCATGAACATTTGTTACAGGAAGTACAGTTGTAGCACATTGGGGTTTTAAAATTTATTTTTAGACTTATGACTAAAGGGCAGTGTCAAAGTTCATGTTCTAAAAGTGAATATTTTGTGACAGTCATCTTATTTTTAGGTCTGAACTTGAAACAGGATTTCTCTTGGCTTGAATGGTGATCAAAAAGATATACAGCTGTGATTTGCAGTAAACAATTAAATGCCTTTGTGGAAGCTAAATTTGCTTGTGTGACATTTTAGTGTTTACAAACCTAGTAAAAGAACAATATTTGACTACAAAAAGTGGAAATCTTTCAAAGTTTGTTTGCTTAGTTGTTATTTTCATTCTGGAAGAGGAAGCTAAATTATAGCCAGCTATATATATATAATCCTGCAGGCATGATCTGCCATAGTTTCTCATTTCATTAGGTTATTTGGCTGTAAATTAAATGTAAAAATATGTGTATTTCAGATAACCTATACTGTTAAACAAATACACCCCTAAAATGTACTTTAAAATAAAGCAAATTATCTTGTGCTTTGCAAATTTAAAAGTTCAAACCAAGTCTTAAATAAAAGTGTCTTGGGCTCAAATTTTGATCTATTTGTTTTGTGGAACAGTGTCTGCTCCTCAAACAGTCCTGCTGTGTCTCTTTCAAGAGTAAAGCCAATCTCCATGTGAATAAGACTATCCCAGCCTTGTCACACATTTTTCAATTATGTTTCATTACTGCTACAGAAGATCTGCTCTTACAGTTGTTAAGGCAAAGATGTCAGTGTGTTTATCTGGGACTGAATAAAAAATATGGGATCGCTTTGTGGCTGCTATTGTTTAAATCAAATACATTACAGTCTGGTTTTGTGAAATGTTTAAATAGGTATATATGGTGTTGAACTACTTGATTCATAATTTTTTCCAGTTGGAGTCTTCAAATGCTAACACCTTTCCTTTGAATGAACTTGGATACTAGCTGGAAGAGCATAGATAATGTCCTCATGTTGTTGTAGAATTCATCACTTTATTACTTTCACTTCTTATTTTTTTACATATGCATTATCTTTAGCTATGGTCCAAATGCAACAATGTTGCATTTATTAATTCAAAATTTGCTGCAACTTCTGCATAAAGACCAACCAGTATTCAAAATCCAGAGAAATTCAGAACAATTTTTCCTGGACATGAATTATTTCTTCATGCATTAAAGGCAATAGGAGAGAGAAAGGAAGGAGAATCTCTATAAAGGTCCTGCCACAGTTCTCTCCACTGCCTTTTAATTTGGCAAAAGTGAAATTTGGTATTCAACATAATGAGCTATGAAGCTTGGGAAATGTACAATCTTCCTGTGTCAGTGTTTCTCTCATTCTTGTGCAGTTCTTCTACAGTTCAGGATAGTGCAGTGCTGTCTGGTGAGTTATGAGCAGATTTCTGCAGCAGCAGAGGAGCATCCTTCCTGGAAGGACACAGTGCAGATTCAGAGGGCTGTGTCCTCACTGGCACTGGCAAACAGCCCTGTTCCTCTTCCCAGGCAACAGCAGCAGTGAAAGGTGTCTCTAACTTCTCATTTGCCATTTCAGAACTGCAGGAATGGCAGGAAACAGCAAGGCTTGCCTTTTCCTTTGAAATATTTCATATATGTATGAAAGTTTTGTTTAAAAGACTATTTTTATATTCGTTTGAGCAAAAATAGTACAGCTGTACAGGTGTGACAGTAGCCAAAGGCATTTTTCTCCCTGCTGGTTTAGAAAACAACTACAAACTTGGGAAGAGCTTTATTGTCAAGAACAAAATGCTGAAACTGCACAAGGGAGCCCATTTGTGAAAGACCTGCTTTCTGCTGCCTCAGCCTCATCTGTGCCATATCTGCTATGTTGTCTGAGCTTGGAATCAAAGGTGGACTAGAGCTGGTGAAAGTTTGCCTCTTGTGTCTGCTCATTCCATACAGGTTTATATGATCAAATCCTCAGCCTGGGAAACCGCACCCAAGAAAATGACTTTTTAAATATTATTCAGCTGCAAGTTTTATAGAATGGTTTATTCTCATCCACAGTTGAAGTTGCCACAGTTGAAATTTGTCTGCTGCAGCGACATCTTTTGAATAAATGATAATATGAGATTTTATGCTTCATGTTTAGGGCAGTATTTTTCCTTTGTTTTGAAATTTAGGGTAGAAAAAAGTCAGAAGTTGGCTTTGAATTATTTTGTTACTTCTTCCTCATGTAAAACTCCTATTTACATTGAGCAAATTTCCTTGAGCGTGAACTTTGGTGTTTTGACTTCTGTGTTAATTAATTAAATAGTCCTGTTTTCAAGAAAGACTTGACCAAATCTTTATATTGTAATGTAATAGTGTAAATGTAGTTGAGACAGTTTTGTGAGTTTGAGTGGAACAAAACCATGAGAAAATAATGTGGGTTTGAATGGTGAGAATTACACTCTATTTCAGGTGCTTTTATTTTTTTTGCATTCACACCAACTTTGTTTTTTAGGCTTTATCCCATTTCCTAGTATATATTTGGAAGGTTAAATAGGTGGATTCAAGTTATTTTGGTGGTGCTATTTCTTCCCACTGGCATTAAGCTGTGACATTCAAGCCACAGCAGCACAGCAAAGCAGCATTTGAACACCTCTTGTGTACATTACTTATGTCAGACATCAAAGCAGAAGGCTCCCATTTAGATCTGATCCCACCCATATTATTAAATTTTAAGATTATGTCAATACTGTTGTGAGTTAAACATAAAATACAAATTGGTTACAAAACATTTCTTAATGTCAAACTACCTCAGATTACCTCAATTGGTGTAATTAGACAGTGAATGTAATTTACATGTTGAGCAGTAGAAAAATTCTTGCTTGTACTAACAAGGATACATTAAACAATGTCTCCAGCAAACTTCCTTCCCTTAACATCCTTTGCTTCTTAAGTTATTGTTTAATTCACTTCCTAATCCTAAATTAGTGCAGGTAATACCGATTTAGTACTGTTTGGCACTGATGCAGTGTTTGCACATTTTCTTCTGACTCACATACATGATAAGGAGATTTTAATTTCTGAAATGAACAATTACAGACACTACAGTGTTTTGCTGTTGAACTGAATATGCAAATAATTATGAGGAAAATAGGCAATGCTCCCAGGAAACCTCTGGTTTCCAAGTCCAGTCCAATTAGTAAAGAAGGAAGCTTTTTTACACAGCATTTATCATGGTCTGTTTCACTGACCAGATAGAGATTCTTGACAGAGATGGACTGAACACTCTTCAGGTTGAAAGATAACTAGGTATAGAGTCAATCGATTAAATTGATTACTGATTAATGTAGTACAGGTTTATAAATATCATCACATCAAGACATTACATGTAACGTGCTGAAAATACAGAGATCTGCAGTGCTTTGAAGCAGCTTTGAATTTTACCTAGAAAATTCAAGGTAAACACTGAAAATCTTACTTCATTAATAAAAAGAAAAAGTTTTTCGTACCTATGCAATGTTGTTTCTTTCTGTGGCAATATCTGATAAATAGCTGGAACTTCTGGAAATTGGCTGAAATGTGGCAGCAATGGCTGCAGAGCTGTCTTCAAAATAGGCTTTGCATGAATACAGAAACTCTCCACTGGGAGCATAGAAAACATGGACAAAGAAAAAGGAGACAAAAATTTCAGGCAATCTTCACCTCAAAGTTCTTTCAATGTTTCATAGTCCAGGAATATCCCATTACTTGGTTGGAAACATAAGATTTAACACAAGGCCAACAAGTAATGAAATCCTGATACTCTCCTTATAAGGGGTATTTTTATATGGGATAATAATTTCAGTGGGATTATACCTAGGATCCTACAATCATAAAATCATTGTGGTTGGAAAAGACTTCCAAGATCATCAAGTCCAACCTTGGATTGAATACACCATGCCCACTAAATTGTATTGTGAAGTGCCACGACTACTTGTATATTGAACACTTCCAGGGATGGTGACTCCACCACTTCCCCAGGTAGCCTGTTCCAATTGAAATAGGAAAGGTTGCAAGGAGAATATGGCAGGGGAGAAAATGGCCCATGAGGACAGACCTTACAGAGAGTTTGTTTGCTAAATGGTGGTGTCACCCGAGCTTGAGAACTCTAGGAAATTCAGCATGCCAGTGATACTTATTTCTCCTTTCTAATCAGCTCTGGTGTAACTGTATGTGCACCTTAGCTTTTATAACATTGTAGATCTTTAGGATTCAAGCCCTCCAAAAGACTTCGTTTGCTAAGATGCTTGTAAAGTAAATGCTAATTTATCAGAGCATACTTATTAGTTTTATTTGGCCAAAATTAAGAGCATTGAGAGTTATAATTGCTGCCAACAGGACTATAAAAGCCAAGGAAAAAGACACAACATTAATGTCCTTAAATACTGGGAGCTTAAAGAGAAAATGGTAAAGAGCTGAGCCAAATAAAAATAATCCGTATTTGCTGGGTGGCTGTAGTTTTAATCAGCAAAAAAGAAAGTAGTCAGAAGTGCCCAGAGATTCTGGGGCAAGGCACAAGATTTCAGCTGTTTCCATCTCTGCATATTCTGTCTGAGCAGCTTCCTCAACTGGGCTTCCACCTTCTTCTGGGTACCCAGTGACAGCACCCCTAAAAACCCTTTAGTGTTGGGAGGTGAGGCTCCCATGAGCTAAGTAAGCCTTCAGCAGGACTTAGTATTTGGTTTCTTTCGAAAGGAGCACTAGAAGACCATCTTATTACTGATTGAGAGTGTCACAAATGAATCTGAACTGCTGATGATACAAAGGTCTATAAGCTAAATTAACATAACATAACATAACATAACATAACATAACATAACATAACATCATATATACGATATATGATATACGATATATGATATATCATATAATATAACATTACGGACTGGAAGAGTGCAGATGCTAACTGTAAGGCAGATGGTGCAATTTATTGACTGTAACATTTATTGACTGTAACATTTATTGGTCAATCATTAGAAGGCTTCTAGCCCTTCAGTACCTCCTGCATAGGAAACAGCCATAGTCAACAAATAGTACTGTAGGACTAAAAACAACAGCTCCATCAGCTCCCGTGGTCTCTTGGAGAGGTAGCGCAGAGAGCCCTTGAAAGCCTGATGGAGCCATAGATGTTCTGCTGAGCTCTGCTGTGTGCCAGGCTGAGCCTCTGGCCCTGTGCCAGGGGAGCAGGCTCCCAAACCCTCCCCTGAGCATGCCCTGCCGTCCGTGGCAGCAAGTGCAACCCCCACACCCAGAAAAGCACAAGGATGACCCAGCAGATGGTGACACTTGCTGTCCTACAGGGAGACAGCAATTTCCCCTGTGAATGGGGACTAATCCAGTTTTACAGTTTTAGCAAATGTATCCACTATGTTGTCCACTCATACAACTGTGAATAAGAATCATCTTGCAAACCTCACCAGCCAACCAATCCCATCAAAATCAGTTCTCCTTCCTCTTTACCTGAGCCAAGTGTGGAAATCTTGTCATAAACACACTGATGGAAGAGCTGTATATTTTGATGCTCCTGCTCAATGCATTGACTAAGAGCTTCTATCATCCTGTGTTCTCTTCCTCTGTCTCATTCCCTCTGCTGCCGTTCTGTCTGCCCACACTTCAAAAATGTCTTCAAAACTGTCTGTCTGCTGCCGAGGATTTTGGAGTAAAGTGGAGAACAGGCAGTGGAGTATCAGGATGCTACTTCACTCTGGTAATTGCTGTGTGTTTAAAAAAACAGAGGCATAGATCCACAGCAAACTTTTATAGGATTGAAAAATCAGAATACAAAAGGGCTCTAAAATAAAATCCAAGGGTCACTATGTGTAGCTTCCAACTCTGTGAGCCTATATCTCAGCGAAGAGGGTTTTCTTCCATTAACCTAGTTCACTAAGTGCATTTTCCAAGCAGCAATGAACGGGTGTCATTAGCATTCATTCAGAGTGAGAGAATGGCTTTGACTGCGGTTCTGCTTATTTGACTTCTCTCACTAAACTTATCCATCATGATGAATGCTTGGCCCACTTTGATTCTGGTAGGAGTAATGCACAGTCTGCTGGGGAACAGAGCCTGGGCTATGTCCAGACCCTGCCACTGCACTCAAACCATAGAATCCCTTTAGCCTGCACATTATACACCCCTCTAAAAACAGCTGGGTTATTTGCCCTGCTCTTTCTTATCAGCATTGAAAATTTTTATGGCTAGAAGAAACAAATATATTTTACTGATTTTCAGCACAAATTTATTCAGGAACTGTTTATATCCATTTGCTCTTGTGCTAGCATTGTCCTGAAACTTAGATAGCTGCATGCCTATCTGTGATATTTACCCACTGGTGTATTTATAGCTGGCCCTCCTGTTCCCTTTCTCAGGCTTTGTTTCACCAGGGCAAACAAGCCGAGTTCCCAGAAGATCACTGTCAGTCTTCTAATGACTCTATTGCTGTGTGATTTAGTTTTTCCAGAGAACAAGTGTCCAAGTTTCTGTGCTATAATTCAAACGAGTTTCTACTGATGACTCAGTAACACTCTTACATTTACTCTGCCCAAAATTCTTCATCAGATACAATTTAGAATCCAATTTGCCTTTTTTTATGGATAGTCATGTCAGTCCCCTGTGATCAGAGCTCTTTACAAATTGTTGAGCTCGCTGTCTAAAAATGTCATAGATTCATCAACTTTAAGGGAGCTGTGACAACTTCCACCAGCTGGGGTTCTGCATCTGATATTTCAGCTTGCAGGACACAGCTTTCTCTGCGTCTGGCCTGAAATGGTGGAGCTCACTGCCAGCTCCCCTCCCCCAAGTCCTTCCACAGGGGAACCACTGATTTGCTTCTGTCCAGCCTGCAGTGTTAAAAAAGCACATATTCCAACTTATGCTAACAAAATACAGGGCAGAATTTGGAAAATACTGTCCATTCATTATGCATTTGTTTAAAAACATCCAAGAATCTCAGCTACGTTTTTTTTGTTTGTTTAAATTCAAAACATTTTCATTCATTTTAGTAATTTTGATTTCTCACTTGCTCAATTCTTGTCCTTCATTTTTTTCTCAGATCTTATTAAATGCGAATAAATCTTTTGAAATGGCAATTAAAACAAGTTTCTTCCTGTGGAGACAGCCTAAGTGTGACTGTGCTGCTGCCTATTGTCCTGCTTCATTTCTTCCTTTTTCAGGTCTATCCTTCATCTTCCATCATCTGTGATTTAGACTAAGCCCTTCATGGCAAAGACCTTCGTTTTATATTCATCTCTGCCGAAAGCAGAGACACTTACTGGTTTCTGAAAGTATAAAGAATGTAGTGGATCAATGCCATTATCCTGAACTGCACTTAGAAGACAAAGGCAGCTCTTCAATTGATGCTCTCAGGAGTGCAGAAGCAGAGCTGCATTTTGGGCTACTGCAGGTTTGCCAGAGGACTCCCTGTATCTTTCCACCTAAAGATCATAGCCAGGGTAAAATCCACAAAAGCACGAGTGACTGTGATAAAGCTTGTAACACAGGATTGCCTCATCAAATCAAGCAAATGCTAACAAAAATTTGACTGCATAGGATTAAGATAGCCAAGACTTGTCAGCAGATTGGACTCTGAGCTCAATCGGAGCACAGTGTCACTAGGCTGCATTGATTAAAATAAAGACATGCTGACAGTATTTCTGCTTTTGGGTAGGCCCTAAAGGCACTTGCACAGGAGGCAGTAGGGCAAGTGCACTAGATCCTTGAGAGACTTGAGATCTGTAATCGGGGGAAATAAATGAGGGACTTGATCTCTGGGGCATCTTTCGCCCTGCTAAAAGATCTGATGATGCTAAGCATCCCTGTTTTCCCTCAAATTCTGCAACAGGTACCTGCAGCTTCCATGAAAGAAAGTGGTTTTAAAGCATCTTTTTTCTTTGGGTTTTTTTTGTGTGTTTTTTTTTTTTTTTTTTTTTTTTTAAATTTTGTTTTGTTTTTGGGGAATGGCTTGGACGCTGGTGTATTCAACACACTGCATTCTGTGATGCCTGTTTGAGAGGCCCAAGCCTGCCTGGGCACCCATGGTGCTGCCCTGGAGCTGAGCAGGGCAGTCCTGAGCATCACGCTGCTCTCACCCTTGGTCAAACATCTGCTCTCAGAGTCCTGGATTTGTGTTTCTGCATCAGCACTTTAGCTGCTCTCTGTATGGTACTCATTTATTCAGGACAAAAAAATATTTCATCTGCCTATTAAAGTACTTTGCAACTTGGAAGATAATTAATTTGCTCTCTATTGTGTTTTTTGTTGTTTTGGGTTTTTTTAATTCATTGAGGCTTGTGCCAGTACCACACAGCTCATTGACCTGCCATCCCAAATTCACCAACACAATCTTTGGTGCATGGGTTTCAACTGACCCCTTCAGCTGACAGGTAGTCAATCAACAGCAGAGAGCTGGTGATGTTGAACTTGTGATAGCTGTTTTCAGGAACTGCAAAAGACTAGCTCCTCTATAAGCCTCAAGATTCTTTTGAAAGGTAGGTTTAAATGGCATGGAAATGCATCTCTGAGTTTAACACAGAAGTGTGCTTTGTTGGGGTGAGGCTTTTACTACAGAGAGATGTAAACCTCCCTAGGCTAGAACTGCAGAGATAATTACGTATAGAGTGGGAAGCCCAGCACAGCAATTGATCCAGTATGACCCCTATATAGCTAATTACAGATTGTCAAGGCAGTTTCTGTCCAAGCTGGACTGATAATTAATTAGTTACCTCCACATTGAAATCCTGACCTTGGCCTGGCACAGGGAAAACAGGTCTATCTGGCCAAAGCACCTCATTGCTGCCCAGGGGCAGGTAGACGAGGCAAAAGAAGCTGAAAATGGAAAATGGCGAATGGAAGGCCAAAATGAAAGAGTAGCTCTCTTTACCTGCTCTTTCCTTCCTCTCCTGTTCTCCTTTCTCCAAAACCAATTGCTCAGGCTAAAAGAATAAATAAAATCCACACAAGTATAATTGTTTTTTGGAGACTTTCAGTTAATTCATACCACAGAATAGAGGAAGATCTCTACTGATCACTTTTTGGTCAAATTGCAAACTGGCAATTTATTCCTGCTGTTTTGTCTTTCAACCACTCACTAATCCATGACAGAAATTTACCTTCTACCTCATGCCTACCTGGTTTCCTTAGTAACTTATCATAAGAATATGACAAAAGCTTGGAAAAGACCAAATAAATTGTCAAGTGCCTAATCTTTATTTATACAAAATTACGTGCTGTTAAATTTACTAGACCTCTGCCAAAGCTGCCTGATGTATTTCAGAGATCATTTATTTCTTTCTTGTTCAAAAGAGGTCCAATTATTATTAAACTGAGACATCTCTCCCCTCCCCCCCAAAATACAAGAATCTTTTTGCTTGTGTGAACAGATTTAAGGCCTGGAAGTTACCTGAACCTACATACATGCTCATATACGTCCTTTGTTTATGAGAGCCAGTACCAAAATTACTTTTTCAGCTCTGCATAAATTTAAAATGTTTTGCAGAAAAAAAACTGGTTAAAATCATTCCTCTATGACAACTTCAGAAAGAATTTAGATTATTTAAATACTATCAAAATGGATGCTTGAATAAAGATGTCATGAGTTTATGATTTAGAAGCAACAGTGGGACCTGAGTCAGGACATAAGAGAATCAGAACATCTTTAATTGTGAAACAAAGAAGGAGTGCAAGACTTGCAATAATTGTATGTTTCATTGTGTGTGTTACTTCAAAACTCCCACCATGGCATGGGCTCCACTTGCCAGATGGTGCAGATGCAAAATATCTCTGTCCTACAAGGCTGTAGTATAAATGGACAGTACTGGGACATGCAGGAGGAAAGAATAAAACAAGGGAGCTGTGCAGAGAGTTCAGGTGCTTTGCAGTAAATACCTTGTAGGGGAAAGTCTGACAAGAAAGGAAGCCAAGAAGGGAGCGGCATGCTCCTAAATCTTTTGGGCACTTCAATTTTTTTCCTTTTAATATCTGGAAATGGTTTCCGGACCTGTGTCAAGCTTCTGTTAGAAGTCTCCAGGCAATGCATCCAATCTTTCCAATGGCAAAGAATTGCCATGTTTGTGTTCTTCATAGCTGGCAAATCATTGGATCAGAAGCTGTTGCTGAAAATAAATATGGAAGGGTGCACAGTTAAGAGCAAAAGAATGGTGAGGAGATAGGTCATGGATGTCATTCAGTGATAACCCAGATATTGCTTATAATGAAACCCTTTCTGCTTTGTTAAAATCACTGTTCTGTGTTGTAGTATGTTGGTACTTCCATTGCCTTTGGATGGGTTTTCCCACATCATGCTCTCTGCTGTAATCAGCCATGCACTTTTCACCTTGTTCATGTACCCATCACATCTGTCACATGAAAAGCTTCATAAACTCGTGCCCATTGTTTTCTACCAGGGGCCAGTGCCAGGGATGGCCCCACTTGCTGCTCACCTTGTTTGGGAAGCTACTGGGGATGCTGAGGTAATAAATGCTTTCTGACCATTGCTATGTGCATTGTACTTGTTTCTCTCATCCTGCTTGAGTCCAAGTGGGTGTTAATACTGGCAGAGGCCAGTGTGCTGCTTTCACCTCGACCAAAAAACAAAGAGCAAAAGGAAAAACAAATTTTGGAAGAGGCATCTACCTGAAGTGTTAGAATTTAAGAAAATCTGCACCTATTTCGGGTTAGAAGGAGATTGAGTGTTGATATTAGATTATCTTGTATCAAATTGAAATGCACTTCTGTCTTTTTGGGCTGGCCAGTGGTTTGGGAGGAGATTCTGGGTCAGAAGAACCTATCAGAGCTGCTGCTCAGGGACTGTGATGGTGGTGGATGCAGTGCACCAGGCTGGAAGCAGAACAGCAGAGATGAGTTTGGGTTGGCATTATTCCCTCTACCTCTGCCTTGGAAGCATTTTGCCCCTCGAGGGGGTCAGATGGGGCGAGAAGGGAGAGCAGGGGCTGTGGTGGTATCGCCTCTTCTGGAGTGTGTGCAGCATCAAGGGAGGCTGATGGCAACAGAGGGACGCTCGGAGCCCACACCAGCCAGCTCCTAACAAAAAATACTGATTGCTCATAGTGCTCTGTCCAAGGAAAGCCTTGAGGAATGGTTTTTGTCAGAATAAAAGGCACAGGAAGGCTCTGTTTCAGGTTAGCCTTCGCAGTACTGAGTATCGGCGCTGGCTTCCAGGCGGTGCCGCAGCCCATCGGGGTGGGAGCAGGCGGGAGGCGCTCCGGGGACGGAGCATCCCGGCAGGCGCTCGGCGGGGATGGCGCGCACCGGGGCGAGCCCGAGATCCGCCCGCTGGGCCGGGGTTCCCGAACGCGTTTCCGTGCGCAAGGGAACGGCGGGCAAAGGCAGAGATGGCGTTGGTGCGGCCGGTGGGGCCGGAACGCGCTGCCGGTGCTCCCGGCAGAAGTAGATGGTCCGAAGCCGGTCTGCCCGAGCCTGGCGCCGAAGGCTTTGTAGGGGCTCGTTCTCTGCGTGACGGCGCCGTCCGAGGAGGAAACGAGGGCCCGGGGCATCCCGCAACTTTTCCCCGCGGCCGGCGGCGCCCGCGGCTCCGGCTCCCGCTCCCGCCCCGCTGCGCGCCCGCGGAGGCGCGGACCGCCCGCCAGGGGGCGCGCGCCGGCCGCCCCTGGGAGCGCGCAGCGGGCGCGGAGCGGAGCGCGGGTCTCCGCGGGCGCGCGGCCCCCGCCCGCCGCCGCTGCCAGTGATGTCATGGGGCGGCGGCGGCCGCGGCGGCGGCGGCGGCGGGGGGGGCGGCGGCGGGGGGGGCGGGGAGGAGGCGGCACTGCAGCTGCATGTGTCTGTAGCGGCGGGGCCGGGGCGTCGTCATCTGCATTCACATGGGGGCGGCGCCGCCGGCCTCCGCCTGAAGCCCCCGCCGGGGGAGACACAAAACCCACGCGAGGCGCGGGGCGCCGCGACCCCCGCCCGCCGCCGCCATCGCCATGAATTCGGCGGAGCAGACCGTTACGTGGCTGATCGCCCTGGGCGTGCTGGAGTCGCCCAAAAAGACCATCTCCGACCCCGAGGGCTTCCTTCAGTCCTCCCTGAAGGACGGCGTGGTGCTGTGCCGCCTGCTCGACCGCCTGCTCCCGGGCACCATAGACAAAGTAAGTGCCCGGCGGCCCCCGCCCCGCCGCCCTTTGTGCGGCCGGGCCCGCCGCCCCCGGCCCCGCCCGCGCCGCCCCCCGCGCCGGAGGGGGGACCCCGGGCCCGGAGAGGGCGGCGGGGGGCGCGGGGGGCGGAGCGGGGCCGGTCCCCCTCGGGCCGGGGAGAGCGGGGAGCGGCGGCCGGGCTGGAGGGGCTTCCCCCTGAGGGGCCACTGTTGTGCGAGTGCTGGACAAACGCTCCGCTCGCCAAAGCGGAGTCCTGGCTGTGCACGGGAGATGCGCTCATTTTGGGGGTGCGCTGTGGACCCTTCCTTGCATGCCACGAGCCGGCTGCAAAGTTATCTACGCAACTGCTGGAACAGCCGGTGCCTCACCTCGCTGGGGAGGTGATTCAGCTCATCCCTTCCAGCCTCTGAAGGACATTTTAGCGTTTGATGCTTAGTTTTCTTGAAGGCTGTTTTAGCGTTGTTTGGGTCCTTTTACTGTTCGGTAGCCTGTGGAAAAAAATCTCATCGTTTTTTTGGGGGGGCTGACAAAACGGGTTACAGCCCTAGTTTGCGTTGTGTTTGAAGAAAATGTACTCTGTCAGGTAACTTCTATGTGTTCTGTGTACGTACGTAATTCCTGTCGTAGCTCAGCCAGAGGGAGAGGGGTTTGGTTGTGCCTCCAAACTTGGGACAGTTCCGTTGTCTCACCTGACGTTCAATAACGTAGTGCACACAGGAGATCCACGTATCGGCAAAAAACTTTCCTCCTGTGCCAGTCTAAGGTAGTGAAGAGAAGATTGATGAAGGTCATCTGCTATGATGATGGGATGACTCCTTGCTTGAAAAAAAAACAACGTATTTTTCACCTTTTGCAGCTGGCTGAGCACTCCACTCGTTGGAGCCTGCTGACAGTGGGCTTTTGTTACCTTTTGTGGCTCTCTTTCAAGCAGTTCTCAGACCCACAAAGTTGTAACCAGTGCCTTGAGCTCAGCCGGACACTGGGCTGGGCTGTCCCCCTTGGTTCTTCAGTTTGCCACTCACTGGGGTTGTTACTGTTTTGTGTTGTGCTTTAGCGTGGAGGTCTTGGCTCTGGACTGGAGTCCCATTCTGCAGATGTAGTAGATCATTCCTGCCTCCCAAATCCGCAGGTACATTGGGAGGTTGTGTGGGGATATGGAAACCTCCCCGGAGCCCGCAGTGCTCTTGGCGGGCGATGGAAGGGATGAGAGCGGGCACAGTGTGTCAGTGGCTGTGTGGGTAACTCAGGGATCACTGTGGTGGCCTTGGGGCTAGCTGGGACAGCTGAAACCCCTGCCACTGCTGCTGCCAGCTTTCCCCACCACCATTTCCCCCTAAGTGGCTGTTCAGGCAGCTGAAGAGGATGTCGCTGCTCCCAAGGGACTGTAGTTTTGTGGAGGTGGTACATGAGGCGCAAACTGCTGTCCAGTGCACTGGGCTGCGGAGTGGGGCTACAGAGCAGGTAAATGTCCTGTTCTGCCGTCCGGGGTGACACGTGTGACGTGTGGCTGGGGGTAAGTGGGGGCTCCTCCGCCCAACTATCCACTGGCTCTGACAGGCTCCGCCCGTGCCTCCCTGTCTCCAGGCTCTTTTGCCTGGTGGCACCAAGCCCGAGGAGGGTTTTGGCAGCCTTTCCCACGCTGCTGCTCCAGGCACGCTCCCTGAGCACCTCTTGGGCTTTGGGTTCTGAGCTTTAGGGCAGGAAAGGTCCTTCCCCTTTGTGTAGATGTCAAGCCTAGTAAAAAGGGGTCCTGCACTCAATCTGGGAAAGAGGCTCTACCAAAAAACAAACAAAAGAGCATAACAGAAGTAAGTGTTAAAAGAGTGTTTCCCAACTTAGTGTGCTTCTCTGTTACAGTACAGTTTGGGACAGCTCGGTTATTGAATGAAGGGCTCTCTTTTCATCTCAGAGGAGCTGAGATGAACACCCCTCATTCTCAGGCAGGGGTCCCTTCACAGCACCCATATGCAGAGTAGGGTTGGCAGAGGCTCACAGCTGCCCACAGCCAGCAAGGACACCAGCCTGGGTGTGAGGAGCTGTCAGTGGGACTCACGGTGCAACAGTGTGGGGTTTTGCAGCAGGGCTGGGATGGCAGCGGGGCTGGGATGGCAGCAGTGGGGTTTGCAGCAGGGCTGGAATGGCAGCAGTGGGGTTTGCAGCGGGGCTGGGATGGCAGCAGGGCTGGGATGGCAGCAGTGTGGGGTTTGCAGCGGGGCTGGGATGGCAGCAGGGCTGGGATGGCAGCAGGGCTGGGATGGCAGCAGTGTGGGGTTTGCAGCAGGGCTGGGATGGCAGCAGGGCTGGGATGGCAGCAGGCTGGAATGGCAGCAGTGTGAGGTTTGCAGTGGGCTGGGATGGCAGCGGGGCTGGGATGGCAGCAGTGTGGGATGGCAGCAGGGCTGGAGGAACGCTGGCACCTCGCAGCCACCCAGCCCCAAGCTCGCCCCGCATCCTGCAGGGCGCTGGGACAGGGGGCTGCCCTGGACATCCCTGCTGGCCCTGGATGTCCATCCCTGTTAGTTGTAAGTCTGGGGAGAAATAGCGCTTTAAAAATTTTTTTAGGGGTATCTTTGGTTTTGTGAGGGTAACTGTTCTTATTTTCATGGGACATTCACAAAGCACTTTCTAATTCATAGATGTCTCTCAAACTCATTTTTCCATCTAACTTTGTAAATATTCTTTTTCTGTAGACTCAGAAGTTATAGTCCATACCTCTTTCATGTTCTCATCTATGTTATGTCTGAGCAGTTTCCGTGTTACTTTATTCTCTTTCTTTGTTTGTTGGTAAACAGATATAAAATTTACATCCTGTACTGCGCCATGGTATTTTTTCCAAGTCTTTTTGGCCACTACTTTTTGTTACTTTTTTTATACTGAGTGCATTTAAAATGTGAGCCTTTTTATTCCTTATTTGCCCTGAAAGTCTCTAGTTTAAACTGGACATTTTTGAAGTTTAAAAGATACAAGGATGTCCCACAGATGTAGACTGATCCAGTCCTTAAAATCATTTGAGATCATAACTTTCTATAAATATCTGACATCAGCAGACACTTTGAAGACTTACAGAGCTCATTTTTCTGTAAATACAAAATAGTAACTAAAACCAAAGAAAGCATTTAAAAAAATTTACAGAATATAAATATGAAGGAATGTTTATCAGCTTGGGGTTCTTTTAAAGATGTTTTCCAGAAAATGTTATAAATGTATTTCTTTTTTTCAAAAACTGATTAGAAAGAGGATTCAATATATGCAGGAATGTAGTAATACATTATTTGGCATTTTGTGCTTTTTAAAGCCTCTGGGTACCCTGAGAATAATTAGCAGGAGATTTTTAATAAATAAAGATTGTGCAACCATAAAAGGAATCAAGCGCTTGAAGGTCAAAGAACAGAATTTTCATAAGTCGATAAAACAAATTAGTGGGTTTCAAGGCTGGTTAGTATATTCTTTCTTTAGATTGCTGTGTATTTGTATACCAGCATTGCACAGAGCAACCTACAGAGCTTCTTGCCAGGAAGTTTTGGCTGAATTTGTTTACACTGCAATCATATTCTATCTTGAACAGGAAAGGACAGATATTAAATTGACTAGATTTCTCTAAGTCAGTATGAAAATACCTTGAACAGTAATGTTGTTACAGACTGTTCCTTTTTTTGGGCTCCCATTTAATGTCATAATCATCCCTTTGCACTTTGAAAGAGACCATGACAGGGTAAAACAAAATAGTTGGGTTAGGCAATGTGATGGTACTGCACAATAACCTTGTCCTGAACGCAGGAAATGAACAAAAGTGAGGGCAATTATTAAAAAGAAACAATGCAAAATCAACAAAACCGGGAACAGCTTCCCCCACCCTGTCCAAACCCAGCTGTCTTCGTTTTTTAAAGCGTGGAGATCTATGCTGAGACATGGTTAGTTGATTTGCTCCAAAAGATAGGGAATTGCTGAATTTAAGTAATTTGAATAAAAAAGCCATAATTTCAAGTTAGAGGGTTTCAGCCTTGTGTGGTAAAACTGAATTACTTTGATGGCAGGGAAGGGATCCCCGTGGAAGCATTGCAGTGCAGTTGTCTGCCGCTTAGATGCTTTTCCTCTCAGAGATCATTTTCCAAACAGATTCCTCCATCGCAGACCAGTTTGACCCACTTTCATCGTTGTAAACAGAGATCAGAACTGGAGCGGGAATTTTCCTTGTCATATGAGGCTTCGCGCTCCATTAAGTTTTGTTTGTAGTTTTTATTTTTGGTCAGCTGTTCGACAGAGAGCGTCGTTTTGAGGACGGCTCTGTTCTTTTTTTGGGGAGAGCGCAGAAGGCGCGTCGGGCAATGCGATGCCGCGGCCATTTGACAGCCCGCGGTGCCCCCGCTCGGCCCGGGCTGCGGGAGGGCTCGGCCGCGGCTGGCTCGGGGCTCGGAGCGGGGCACGGAGCGAGCGGGGTGTGCGGCTGGAGCCCCTGTGTCCGATGGAGCATCCCCAGGCGGTGCAGCGAGCACGGCGCTGAGCAGGGCAGGAGCTCTCGGCTGCGCGGGGGAGGCTGAGCCCACACCTCCGGCTGCTCCCGAGGTGGGAGACGGGCGGCACGGCCCCGGCAAAGCACACACAGCTCTCCCTCCTGCTGGATGAGGCCTGGTGCGTGGCCGAAAGGAAACGGCATCCCCATTCCCTGTGGGGGATTGGGTACCGGCGTTGACATTATTTTGGTTATTAATTGGGTAGTACCAGAGCTGATGGCAGCAAAGATTAAGATCTTTGTACAAATACATCATGCATCTGTATGATTCTCTTTTTAATGAGAGAGGTCTTTGGCTAAATGAGGCATTCTGAATTGTGATTTAGGAATAAATTAACCCTTTGTGATTCACAAGGCAAATTAATTGTTGTGTATGAGCACAAGCACTGAGGGTTTGGGCTGCCACATGTAGCAGCCATGTCACCAGCCTTGTCCCCATGATGAGCATGTGCCCCTAGGCTCAGGCAAAGGGAGATTTATGCTCACTTATCTCTCATTTCACTCATAAATATCAGGGCTAAGTATACTTCTCTCCTGTTGTGACAAGGTGTGACCTGAACATGATATTTCAAGTGTTGAACATGATATTTCACGTATTGAGAAGGAAGAAGAAAGGAAAGGTGTTTTGGACCCAGAGTTAATAACAAGTGACGATTTTTGTAGCCCAGTATATTTGCAAAGGTATATTCGCTGGCTGGGAGCTGAATGTGGAGCCCAGACAGAGCTTGAGAACATCCCAGCAGCAGTGCAGACGTTACTCCTAAGGTGGAAATTTCCAGGTGCTATTTGGCCCTGGACAACCAACATTTTGGAAGTTCTTCTGTCAGGATGTTCTCATCCTGAAGCCTTGGTGAGGCTGTTTGGGTCTGCCTGGCTGACCCCAAAGGCTGTTCTGCCTTTGCTCACTGAAATCTGTTGGGAAGGTATTATGGTGGCTGTGTGCAGCAGCAGCAGAAGGTCATCACAGGACAGGAAGCAAAATCTGCATTTCAATGTGCATATGCTCCCTTCCTTCAGCAAGAGTCCTCCCAGGTAGATTATTGTGCTTCTGGCAAGAATAATCCGTGCTGGACAGGTGTGCCTGCCATGGCTGTGTGCTCGGGGAATGCTGGTGTGTGTATGAGCACTGCTGCTGCTCCAGGGGGGAAGCACTGCAAGGACGAGAGCCTGGGCAAAAGTTATCCCAAACAAAGTCATTGGAGTGCTTTTTCCCTGAATACATGCTGTTCCCATCAGGGATACTGTGAGGGAGCTTTGTAGGATTCTTTGGTCCTGTTACAGACCTGTCATTGGCCGTGCTACTCCTACTGCCTTGTGAGAGCAGGGATTCAGGAATGCTTTGAAGGAGAATGCCCTTGCTTTTCCTGTCTGTGTACTGGCTCTGGAATTCTGGCAACTGGGATATTATCCAAAGAAATATGGTCTGCCTGTGCTCATTGAGGAAGCAGAGGACTTGTATCTATGTGCACTGCTTTCTTCCTTCAAAACCAGATTCTGTCAGTGCATAAAGATCTGGACTCAGTTAAATAAGGGTGTGCCAGATTCTGAGAAGAGGGGGCAATTAAGGAAACTGTTGGCGATTAAATTGTTTTTTGTGAGAAAACATGGAAAAATAATGTAGTTCTGCTGCTCTTACTCTCATTAATGCCTGTTCCACAGTTTTTATATGCTTTCTTTCTATGCCTGTACATAATATGGACAAGGAAAACATTAGCCCTCAGGTGCCCTACTACCCAGGCTATCCTCCAAATGCTGTGTGTGTGGAGAAATGGAAGCACTGTGGGGATGCCACCAGCACGCTCCCCTCTGGTTACACTGCATGCTAGTGGCTGGTGGCACCACACTGTTCAGCTGGAAATGTTTAAGGTTGTAATTCCAGCCTTAGAAAACTGGAAGTCTGGCTTTAAAGTTGAAGTTTGCAGACTAGGTATGTATGTAAGGGCTTTTATGGCTTTTATACATACACACATATATATATTTATATATTTATATATAGTACGCATATATATTATTAAAATCTGTTTATGAATCACTGAGGGGAATTCAATATACATCTTCCTTAAATAAAAATTTAAATTATTTGTTATTCAGTGGCTGTGATTTGAAGAGCTGTAACTTTAAAACATTTGAAGCATGACAGGGCTTGCAAAAATACTGTGAGCTGGCATCAATGAAGCAGTGTCTTGCACTTTGGCTGGCTGAGCTTTACTCCCTGATCCTCAGCCAGTGTGACACTTCTGCTCTCTCCCTCACTTTGCTGCCTAGAGCAAAGCCATTTTCTCTCCACATCTCTCAGTATGATGTGATTGCTGCCATTACCCACCACCAGAGTTATAGAACCATAGAATGGATTGAGTTGGAAGGGACCTTAAAGATCATCTAGTTCCAACAGCCCTGCCATGGGACACCTTCCACTGGACCAGGTTGCTCAAAACCCCATCCAGCCTGGCCTTGAACACTTCCAGGGATGGGGCACCCATGACTCATCTGGGCAGCTGTTTCAGTGCCTCAGCACTGTAATTGTGGTGGGGAGTTGAGCAGGGGTGGCCAGCTTCACCTGCAGGAGGTTTCCTTGGTGCCGCTCCTCATCACGGATCACTGACACCCCGTGGGCAGAGGCCCCTGTCCCCTCTTGGCCAATGAAACACTGCTTGGGTCTAAGTGCATTTAATACAGGTCTCCATTTTCCTGCTCTGCAGTGAGTGCTATTGGATGATGTTGGCAGCTTGCCCAGAAGAGAATCCATCCCTTCTGTAGGGCTTTGGTAGTCCTATGGAATATTTTCATGGGGTGGGGGGAGGGGGAGAGCAGTAAAAATCATATACCCCCCACTGGTGCAGCTGTGCTGTCAGAGAAGCGGTTTTGTTGGCTTTGTTAATGTCACTGGGGGAAGCGGTACTGTTAGACTGGCAGAGGAATTCCCTCTCTGGCATATGTTACATCCACACTGAGGAGCTTTGCCAGCATATCTAGCAGCAGAGCTCTCCCAGTGTAAACAAACCCTGAGTGATTGGACTCCTGAAGCCTGAGCTTGCGCTGCACCAGAACAGCGATGCTCCACAGCAAACACTGCAGGCTTTACGTGACAAGGGGGGCGAAACCCTTCCCCACCTGCCTTCCTTCACAGGGGAATCTTTGGCTCAGCTCCTGCCAAGCCCACACCTGGAGCTGCACTTCACCAGGCTTTTTTCACGTGCTGACTTCAGGGAAATACACATCTTCCTGTGGACACTTAACGCTGGCACCCCTGGAGCTCTGCAGCCTGAGGCTGAGGATGCTGCTTGGGATTGGGGTCAGTTGCATGCTAGTTGATTTCCTCTTTTTCTTTGAAATAGCAAGAAAATAAGCAAAGCCACAGGAATTAGGAATATTAGTTTTTAGCTTTTAGGAAGGAAGGGAAAGCAGATTACAGCTTCAGCTGCAGCCAGGCTCTCTTATGTGTGTGCATCACATCCTTCAGGCACACTCCCGTGCATGAGTTCTGGTAGGACTCCTGCCTAGCTCAGGCCACAGCACGGGGCCTTCAGGGCTCCTAATAGCAGTTGCAAAGACAGCTTGTAAGTTTTATGTGCATGGCATTCTCATTTTCTTAATGCTGTGCCAACCTATGTTTGCTGTCTGAAATATAAAAATTAGATGGAAACTTGAGACAACAAAAGTACCATATGGATTGCCCTGGTGCCCTTAGACTACAGGGCTTGTATCTTAGGGCTGGGTTAAAACCTGCTTCATGGAAGTCAGTTATAGACTTCCACAAAATCACAGAATCAGTCATGTTGGAAAAGACCTCTGAGATCACTGAGTCTTTGAGGGAACACCACCTTGTTATGTCGACCTTGGCACTAAGTACCCCATCCAGTCTTTCCTTAAACACCTCTAGGGAAGGTGACTCCACCACCTCCCTGGGCAGCCCATTCCAATGTTTAACCACCCATTCTGTGAAGAGAAGCCTCCTAGTGTCCAACCTGAACCTTCCCTGATGCAACTTGAGTCTATGTATGTTGATGGGAATTTAATCAGGGTCGAAGGGAAGTGGCAAAAGTACTTTACTTCTACTGCAAGGAAAAAGAAGTACTGTTTTCCTGAATATTATTTAATTCAGGTACATATCTGAAAAGATGAACTCAAACAGCTGAATCAGTTTTACAGAGTCATTTTTGGAGGGCAGATTAATGGAAAAAAGCAGCTCTAATTTTTGCATAAGGTCCCATTTATAAAGGCTGCCACAAGACCTGGCTGCCATTTTAACCAAACTACACATTTCATTTGCAAACTTAGCTGAACTTACATTTTGAGGGCTATCACACTAAAGAACTGAAGCAGCTAAAGCAGAACATTTGTGTGTTTGAATGTAGGTCACTGTTAATGATGGCTAGTCAGGCAGAGGAGCATTTCTGAATGTGTGCAGAGGAAAAAAATCAGAAGAGCTGGAGGAGTCTTCAGCCAACTAAAAGTGCTCCTTGCTTTAGATAGCACAGCAAAGTGGAGGTTGAGGGAGCACAGAGTGGTGGCTGAGGACTTGATGTGGCCTGTTGGGCAGTAAAGAAGAGGTGGTGGGTTACGTTTGTGTGGCTAAATGTGGGATTGCATTTGCTGGTTTGGAAGGTGGTGGTGTGTGGTCTGAGGTGGGAGAGATGGAAAGGTGGAATACAGGGACTGGTGTGGGGATGTAGGATGTAAAGCAGAGGAGTGTCAGATGTGGGGCTAGTCATGCTGGTGGCTTTGGAGTGAGGTGATGGGATCTAAGAGCTCCTTCTGTGGCTGTCACCAGTAGTGGTGTCCAAGGGCAAGAGGTTTGGGAACCTTTATGCTCTATTGTTAATAAAAAAATGGGCACTAACCACTTTTCAGGGAGTTCTTCCAAATGACACTCAAAGCACTCTTGTAAGTCTAGGAGATGACTGGAGTTTGGGACACTAAGTAGATTCCTGCTTTTACCTTCTGCTGTGTCTTGGTGTCTGGGTATCCTTTTCAGCAAATAAGAATTTTAGGGCATATCATAAGGCACTTCCCTTCCTCTTTGTATTGTATGCAGAGTCTAGGTGAGTTGTGGAAAGGTAAAATTTCAGCACATAAAAAAAATTTAGTGCATGACCTGTAGGAGCTTCAGTCTTTTGCTGGATCTAGCTCCTACTATCTATGTGTCTGTCTATCTGACTGCTTGCTGTGCTTTCAGAGCATGGGTTCCCTCAAGCCAAAATACAGGTGTGTAGTCCATGCTGACTGCTGTGCAGGTTATTATTGAAAAGTTTGTGGGTTGCAGGTTTTATAGGGTGGGAAAAGTCAGTGCTAAAGAGCTACAGTACTGCAGAAACTGTATCATGCTAAGGTCTGGGTCTCTGTCATGACACCTGATTTTAAACAGAGCTGCACTTTGTTGAGAATCCTGATCTGTGTTTTTAGTTTAGCTATAGCATCCTGCTAATGTGCCATCAGTAAGATGTGCAGTTCTTTAAGTGATTTGGCGCAAGTGCAGAGTGCTCCTTACTGGAGATGTGGAAGATGTGATCCTTAGAAGTGCAGCTGTGCCTCCTGCTGTCCTGGGAGGAGCAGGGGACTCCCATCTGCAGTCCTGTCAGCCCAGCTGCTCACTGACTGTGCAGGAAGTGCTGCACCTGCCACTGGTCCCCAGCAGTGGATGCTTCCTCGAGAAGCAGAGGATGTCTTCCTGTGTAGCTGTGTAGCCACTCTTTCTTTTCCATCCCCACAATCCCCAGGGGATTTGTGCCTCACAAATTTGTGCCCCACATTGGCAATTTGTGAGGGTCAGTGGTCTGGGACAGAGCAGGACACCCGAATGCTGAAGGGATGGGCCCTGCTGGGCATGGGTGCAGGTGCAGGCAGGAGGCAGCAGCTGGCAGGGAAGGAACCGGCAGGAGGTGTTGCACAGTTCATCTCCTGCAGCTTCACCGCCCAGGCTGGTGTGAGAATGGCCAGGCTTCCTCCTCATGATGCTTTTAATCTCATTTTTCCCCCTGAACACAAACCCTGGCAACAAATCCCAGCCTGTAGTGGTTGTGCAGGAGGTGTTTGCCCCATTGGAAGGTCAGTCGCCCTTGACCAGTCAAAGGGGTGGGAAGCAAGGGAAACACAGCTGCTGTGGGACTGAATGTGATCAATAGGAGCCTTTTGTTAGCTTTGCTGCATTGTGCAATTATGGTATTTTTACTGATTAGATTGTGGTAATGCTCTGTGTGTACAAGGTGCTCTGAAACATGGAAAGAGAACTGTTCTGTGCTGCAAGGGGAATCTGATATAAAAGGGTCCAGGAAGGATGAAAAGGATTTCCCCCTATTTAAGGGCTCAGTCTTTGAACTTCAGGCTCGAGCAGCCATACACCTGAACAGGATGTTTTTAAGTGTCTGCTGAACTTGGCTACTAGTTTGCAGCTAGTTTACATTTTCTATTGGTTTCTGCTTTCTAGTTACTGAGATAGTCTTCTTACATAGTAAACCCTGTTGTACTTATTATATGTTGTGCTAGATAAATGATTGATCTAACTTGCAGGTAGGAACTGTGTTCTTACTCACTCTACCTAGTAGATTGCAGTTTCTATATAAAGGCCTTGTACACTTCTCATTCTGTGACCCAGTTTGTCAACTTGTTCAGCAGTGAATGCAAGTAAACAGCTGATTTCCCATACATATAGCTGAAGATGTCTCCTACGTTTTATTAATCTCTCATGTTTACTTGAGAATCAAAGAACTGTGGGTTTGCTTGGTTATTTTAAAAATTTATTAATTATTATACACATTCCTTGCTTTTTTTCTTCATATAATTTCCCTGTCCAAGTGAAATAATAGTAGCCTTTTTCATTTTTTCTAAGACCACCCCGGTCATAACTTTTCCTGATGCAGCCTCTCTGCATTGCCCTTTTTTATTCACTTGTTATGTTGATTAAAACCATAGATTTAAACTGATCTAAAGGGGTGTAACATTTAGCTAGGTACCACCTATTTGCATTGCACATTGCTCCCCACCTTTTCTGGACAGTGGGAAATGTACTCTGCTCCTTGATAGCTACAGTGCATCACATAAGTGTCCTCATTGAACTAGCTGTGGTTTCTAGCACTGCTCCCCAAGAGATTAAATCTTAATCAGAACCTGTCCCTGAACCACAAAGAAGTGGTTTAAACAGTGGCTGCTCTGCATATTACCTTCCTCTCATCTCTTTGGATTCCACTGTGGCACTCTGGTCCCTAATTAAGAATCTGTCATGCCCCTCTGGAATCCCTGTCTTTTCTAATTACTATTAACCTTTTTTATTTGTATTACTAGAGCACACAGAGGTTCCAGCTGGACACTGAGGCCTCTTTGTACTAAGAGCTGTGGATACATATAAGAAGCAGACAACCCCCATTAATGAACCAATGGTCTTGGTCTATGATAGGAAAAGGATGAAGCAAATACTGGAGAGGAAAATACATAACCTCTTTATTTCACTGGCTTTGTGTACATGCAACCTACTTTAATAAAAAGTAGGTTGCATGTACACAAAGCCAGTGAAAGCTAAGCAATTTGGGAATATGACCCTACTTTTATATGTCCTTTGTCTCGCTACAGATTAGCTGTCTTTCAGGTGGACTAGGACTTACCTGCCTGTGGTCTGCTTGCATGATGTTCTGGTGCATTTTGAATAGTCTGAGGCTATAAATGTGATCTGTGTGAGAGGTCATGCTCCTGAGCTTCCTGTAACTATAAAGGATATCATGTACCATATATGTGATTTTATCACGGCCCTGGCCCACATAACTGCACTTCAACGTTCTGTCACAGGGCTGGTTTTGTTCCTCAGGTCCCTTACTGTGCTTCTCAGCTGGCTGTAGGAGAAGGTTATCAAAATCACATTAAGATTTTCCAGGTAAATAACGGGTTTGCTTCATTTTATGGGATCATTAATACTTTACATTTCTAGCAGAATGCAAATGCAAAGATATTTTTAAATTCTTTACCCATATGCTTCTGTCTTCTCTTGTATAAAAATGCTTGCAGCCACAGAGCTGAGAAAATGTACCCTGCTTCTTTTATAATTCCAAAATGTTTTCCCTTGTTTTGAAGGAAGAAATGACATTTCTAAAGATTTACTGTAACTTATTTTATTGTTTTGATTTTTAACTGAAAACATGCATTAGAGTGCTGGTGGGGCTAAGGTCTCAGTGGTGTACTTGGCATGTATTTAAAGCTTCTAGACCTGATAGGGAACAATTTGATGGGTTTGAGTTTTCTTTTCTTGTTGTTTCTTTAATCTTCAATTGAAAATTTTTGCCTTTCTCTAATCATGTCTCTCCTTACCCTCTCCCCTTTCTTCCCCCCAATCCCCCCTTTTTTTGGCCTCTTTTTTCCAGTTATTGTTCAGTTTTTTATGAATTATGTGCAGCCTCTTATGAGGTGGTAGTACATGTCTGGGTTTCTTAGAATTACTGAGTTTAATGTGTTGGAGACTTTGGGACATTTTGTGTTAATGTGGATTATATTATGAGACAAGACATTTGCTTCTTTTAAGAGAAACCTGGATTTACTGTGAATTCTTGGGAGACATTATTCATGTTTGAAGAGCAGAATAATGTTAAGGTTTCTCAGAATGAAAAGAGGCCTTGATGAACAAAGAAGAGAAAAAGGAAATGTTGGATACAAAAAAGAGACAATGAAGTAGCACATGTAAAAGGAGATAAACCCCAGTTATTATGCTAATAGTTTAAGATAAAACAGTTAAAAATTGTAATTATATCATTGTTGTGTAAATCTTAAGAACAAATAGGAGAGAGCATACTAGAAGCATCAACATGGCAAAAATTCCCAGCATCTTATTCTAACAAGGGATGTTGGCATGATAGCTTTAGATTTCTTACTAGAATTAAGAAATAAATTAATAGAGTAATCAAAAAGTGTTTCAAGGAAGAGACATGAAGATTGTGTTTCCAGGAGGGCTCTCTCACTTCTTGTGTCCTTCAAACTTACTGAATTTATCTTTTGGCCTGTAGTCCTTCCATAGGTCTTCTTTAGGAGTCCCTTTATGTTTTAGTGTATTAAAGGGTTATTCTTAAGCTACAGTGATTTATCATAGTACCAAACAATTTGAGGAGTTTGGAGGGGTGTGTGTATGTGCTCTTTTTTTGAGGAAAGAAAGATTCTTCAACTCATATCCTTACCAAATTCCTTGTATTACAGACTAGTGGCTTTCATTTAAGACTCACCTGAATTTTGTTTAGAAAATGATAGTGACTTGTGTTTTAAATTTCTTTGTGCCAGGCTCACCCTGTCATGCTGTCACATTTTTTTGGTATCAAAAATTACCTCTGTGGTAAGAATTCTGTATCAAAAAGTACCTCTGTGGGTCAGAGGTATCTTTGTGAGAAGACACTACCTTGGTTTCAGCTTGACAGAATGTTTGGAGTCAACCTTATGTGAAGTTCCCGGTGCTACGCAAGTGGATTGTGCTGTGAGTTTATGTAACCTTGGCACACACGCGTGTAACAAAACCTCCTGTGAGTGTAAGGCATGATCAAAGGCCGTGACACTGTGTGTTGCAACACCTCTGTTTCAGGCGGCTTGCCAGTGCACTTCTGTGCTAGGCTTCCCCCTTCTGACAGAGCCAGGTGTCCAGTTTGGGCAATGATTTGTTTGCTAAACTACGTGACAGAAATCAATGAATGTATTGTGAAACGACGCTTATGTGCACACAGAATTTAGTCAAACTATGGTAAGTTAAGCCACGTCCCTGAAGCTCTTGGGGCAGGCTGCTTTTCCGTGGAAGGGCTACACTTTGCTTTTGGGGTCTGCAGAGGTTGAGCTGAAGGCACCGTGAGTGCGGCTGCAGAGAGCGGACGGCTGCCTTGCCAAAAACTGTCTTAGATTCAGTCACGGTTTTCCTCTATGTGAACCTGTTTTTCCTCCGGGGTGAGAAGGGGCTGTTTAATACACCACAGATAAAGGTCGTTAATATCAGACCCTGGAATTGGTAGATTATTAACTCCGGGCGCTGGTATTTCCCGCGGAGGTCTTCGGAGCATTTCTGATATATTTCCCTTTAGCAAACCGACACCCAAGGGTGGACCGGAGCCACAACGAGGGCACGGCCGAGTCCTAGGGGCGGCACCGGCGTCCCGCGGCGGGCGCGTTGTGCCTGTCCCGAGCAGGGGCTGTCCCCGGCTGCCCGCTGGGCGCTCGCCCTGCAGCCAAACCCGCCACGGCACCGGGGTCTGTGCAGCAGCAATTTGAAAAATTCAGGAGCACGGCGCGGCGAGGCCCACAGCCGCTCCCGCCCGCAGCCGGGGCGGGGCTGGGCTGGGCTGGGCTGGGCCGAGCGAGGCTGGGCTGGGCCGAGCGGGGCCGCGCCTCCCTCATCCCTCCCTTCCTCCCTCCGCCCGCCCCGCCGGGGCAGAGCAACCCGCGACCGCGCCTGGCCGGGGCACCCCTGCCCGCGCTCCTGCCCGCCGCCCCCCGCCCTCGCACGCCATTTCCTGTGCTCCGTGTTTACTTCCCGGTTCACAGCCTCCAGTGGGAGCGATCGGCGCCGCTGCCTGCGGAGGGAGCGGGAGGTGAGGGGAGCGGCGGGTGGGGGACGCGGCTCCGGTGCGGCGCGGTCCCGTCTCCTCCCCGCGCTGAGCCGCCCGCCTCTTGTCTTGCAGGTGTACCCGGAGCCGCGGACGGAGGGCGAGTGCCTGAGCAACATCCGCGAGTTCCTGCGGGGCTGCGGTGCTTCCCTGCGCCTGGAGGTGAGTCGGGGCTGGGGGCGCCCGGCTCGGTCCCGGGGGCGGGGGGTTTCTCGCCCTCCCTTTGTGCCCGGGGACGCGGCTGACAAGATGGTGGCGGCCGCCCCTCCCCTGGCTGCGGGCCCGGGGGGCTGCGGGGAAGTCGGGGCTGCCGGGGCGCTGCCCGATGCGGCGCGGTGGCGGCCGCGCCCCGGCAGGGACCGCGTGGAAGGAGCGCTCGGGGAAGGGAAGGGAAGGGGCGCCCGTGGAGGGAAGGGAAGGGCCGCCCGTGGAAGGGCCGCGCCGCTGCTCGGGCAGGGCGCGCCCCGTCCCTGTGTCACTGCAGCCACGAGTGCCGGAGCCGGGGTTTGCCTGGCCCCGGGGCGCTTAAAACCGCTGCTGCTCCGTCCGAGTGAATTCTCGGTACGTATACATTGTGTCCGCTTTATTCGTGGAATCGCTTTGGAAGCGCAGCGGTCGGCTTAGAGAAATTAAGTTGCCTACAACCGAGCGAAATGCTAATTGAAGAAAATGGCAGGTGCTGTTTCTTCTATTTAAATTTGCGTTACATAAAAGCCCTGCAAACTGCCATCTTTTCCGAACGTGTGTTAGCAGGGTTGCAAATTAGGTTCTCGAATATTGCTGGTATATTTAGCTATAGCAAGTACATACTGCTGTCGAGTTTACTTGATGTTGGCGTGTGGGAAGAAACTGATGAGATTAAAAACAGGTTTAAGCTTCTCTGCATTGGGAAGTGAGAGGTATTGTCATATCAGTTCTTGGAGACATTCTTTTTGGGTGGAAAAATTGGTTTCTTGTGCTTCTGGACTTAAATTAATGTAGTGTTGCCTTAATTAATTTACAGGGTCTTATGGTACCTCTGGTCTTGCCTGTGATTTTGCCAGGCAGTAACTGAATGTCATTAAAAAAAGACTCTGATTGCCTTCCTGAGGCCTCTAAACAGTGAAGTATCATTAGTGAAATACATGATACTTGCAGGACTTGCCCTTTATCTTAGGTTCCCTCATGGATAAAGATGGAAATTAAGACTGCTTTTAGCACTCCTCTTGTGAGTAAGCCCTTACATTTTTACCTTTCTTCCCTTCTCCCTGCCAAATACATAGAAAATCCCTTAGGATTTCTTGGGAGTAAAACCAAATTAAGTTCTGAAATACTCAGAAACCAGGTTTTGGGGTTAACAGTGCATTATGTCAAGCATTCTTTTTGCTTTGAAACAGTTGTCATGCCCATTTGTCTTTTCTAGGGCCACATTGAGCTTTTCATGCTTTGAAAATTCATGGGTGTGAGCAGATCCGAACTTCAGCTGGTAGATATTCATGAACTGGGGAGGAGGTACTTCTGATCTCAATGCAGAAATACATTGAGTGTTGTAAATGTTAAAGAGGGGGAAAATGGCATTAATATAGTCTCCTCCCCTTTGCTAATTTCCTTTATCAGGTCTCTCACAAAGCTTGAAGCCATTGCAATTGTGACAGGCTGGGAATAGTTACAGTGTTACAGTTTTGTCTCTTCTAGTTGCAAAAAGCTTTTGTCAGCTCTTTTCCTTGGGGTGCCGAGAAAACGAAGAAAAATGATTGAAAGAAAAGATAATTTTGCTGAGAGCCTGAGTATCTTTGGGAATAGTCAAATTGTTAACCTGGCCTCAGGGGCTTCTCAGCAAGAGTGCCGGAAACACCTTTCTTAGTGGAGGTAACTGGCAGCAGTGGCTTCCAGCTCAGCATGTTGGAACAGGAATTACTCCCAAGCTACCAGAGGGTTCAGAAGCTGGCAAGAAGGGGCACAAATGCTTGGGCTTGTGGAGCTCTTGTGTGTGTATTTATGGTTTGTACGTTGTCTGTTCCCTGTTGTTTTCTCATTAATTTTTCCAAGCCCCTAACTGTGGCCAAAGATGAGAGCAATGGCAGCCTGGATTCACCCAGGGAGTAGCTGGCAGGGCCTGCTGGCCATCCGCTGCTCCTGGGCTCTTTCCCCTCCCTCTGTTAACAAGGTGTGAGTCAGCCCTGGAGAATCTGAGCCTTCCTCACCGTGGGAACTGGGGAGATGCCACAGCTCCCTGTGCAGGGTCTGTGTAATGCTTCCTGAGCCTCAGCCAGGGGGTAGGGATTGTGTTGAGCACAGAGTGTGAGGAGCATCTCTGCAACCGCTTTAGGGGATATTGTCAGAGAGGGCAGATGAGCTAACAAGGAGTTAGTGGTGAGTACAAATATTTGACAAAGGGTTAGATGTGTATCTGGTATCTTAAATACTAGAAACATTTGGACAATATGGGTATCAGAGGAAGCTCTAGGGTGGTGTGGGGAGATGTGACATTATTCTGTGCACTAATGTAGTACTTTTCCTAATAAGTATTCCACCTTATGTGGAGATTTTTCTGACTTATAAGGGTTGTGCTTGAGCCTTACATTGAATGTGAATTATATGTAGTTAGATCAGATGATTTCTTTGTGTGTGATTTTGTGAGCCTGCTGAAAGCGTGGTAGTGGTCAGCCCAAGATCAGCATTGCACAAGCACTTTTTGCTCCCAGATCTGAGCTCATCTTGGAAGCAGTGGTGGTGTGTTTTTATGAAGCCATTTTAGAGCTCCTTGCCTTGCTGGAGCTCTGTAGGTCTCCAGTTTAGGGGACTTTGTTACAGCCTGGTTGAGAATTTGATAAACTGCTGTGGTTAATGGAAAGCTGCACAGCAGTAGATGGCTTCTTAGAGATGCTTTCATCTGCAGATCCCTTTTTTAGAGGATGTGATAACTTTGGTTGCTTTCCTACATGTAAAATAAGGGGCAGAGATGAGAAAATCTGTTGGTTTGGAAAAGTGCTGCTGTCTAAAAGTTGTTCTTGTTTTCTTCCTCTTGCTTCCCAGTAAGGTTGGGTTGTTAGAAAGATAATAAAACATTCAGAAAGGGTATTTCAAATTCTAATGAGGAGGATTGCTGTTCCTCAGAGGAAACCAATGGCTCCCTTCCCACACCCCCCAGTATTTTTTGATATTTAAGTTTTCCATAGAAAAGAGAATACTTAATTTGGAGCTTGCAGCAATCTTTGTACAGCAAAGCATAATTCCAGAAATAACCAGAGGAATGTGCTGCAAATATTGGGTTTTAAAAATTATTTTTAACACAGTTTTCTTGTATGCGGATACAAGGAACTGAGACCCATTAATGAAAAAATGTTCCTAAGACCTCCACCAGGGACTGAATTTCCATATTTTTTCCCTTCTGAAAGCCATTAGTGCATCCTTAGAATAATTGTGGTGTTGAGTAGTTTATTCTACTTTGAGCCTTCAGTGCTGTTGCTGAATGTCTGTATAGATGGAGGGGACTGTACAACAGCCACTTGTGTTATCAGTTCACATCTTACTGTGCACCTTTTCCTTAGGCAAATGGGATATTTGTTAGCTACTGTTCTTGCTATTTTTGCTTTAAAGGCTGTTTTCTCACCCAGTTGTCTCTTTGGGTGGGAAGACATTTAACTGTACTCCCTTCTGAGGAGCATGACCTGCTTTTCCAAACGGGGTCCTAGATACTTATTGTACCTGAGGGGCTCAGTTCTAGAAGAATGTGGGTGGATATGTATAGGTAAGAAGGAATTCACTGCAGGTATATCTTTCACAGAAATCTTGCAAAGGAGAGAAAAATGAAAAAGTGATGGCTTATTTCTACCTAAGCCCTAGCAAGTTTTGCCATTGTGATTATCTTGTGCCTGTGTCATGTTACTCTGGTTTTGTTTTCTTTCAAAGGAGCTTGAGCTTCCTGAATATAATGCTGTCTTTTCTTGTTCTATGACCAGAGCTGTTTGACAGCTTGCATTTGCCCTGGAGAAATCATGGTATAGTTCAACAGCAGTGAAGTTTGTTGGGGGAGCAGTTGAATGTAGAATAATAAACAAAAATAGGTTAATGGAAAACCATGTTAGTATCTGCTGTTTAAAGGGCAGAATGTTTGACATATCCTGTGAACAATGCCACAGTCTGTGTGATCAAATTCCATAAGTAGCATCTTGCAGGGTTTTTTTTTGCTGGCTTTCATAAAATAAAAGATTAATGCTTGCTTATCTGAATGTTAACAGGTTTCTTAGCTCAAAAATATTTTGTATTTTTGACTTCTTTACTGATGGATGAGATAGCAACTGCTCAATGGAAAAAGGCAAGCCATGGATCTGAGAACCCTTTCTCTGCCTGCTAAGAGACCTGCTTGCCTCTAGGATTCAAGGATGGTCATTTTATTACAGAGGCAGCAATGCCAAGCCGAGGAGTTTATTTCTATAATAAACTAACCAAAGAAGAAATGAAGCAAACCTGGCAGTCTTACACAGTGTGAGATCCTGTGCATGTGTATTATAAAATCTCTTGAACAAGAGGGATTTGCCCTTAAGGTTCAGAACACTGCATGCAAATTTGTAAAATAAAATTCATAGCACTCAAGATTTAATCAAGATATACAAATGCCTGTAAATGGCTATAATGGAGCTCCAGCCTTGGGGAAAAGTTTGTGAGGGGTGCCAGTGTCACTCTGTTAGAGCAGGTAATGTAGGGGAGCAAGGGAACCTGTCTGTCTTCTTCCCTCACACCCACACCTAACACAGCAGTTCATCTGTTAGGTGATGCTTCTTTCCCCTGAGCCTTGACCACTTCTTTAGATCATTATGGCTACAATCCTACTGCCAGTGTGGACTTGGAAAGGTGTTCTGCTGGTTCACTCTCAAAGACTTACTTGTATAAGGAAGATGTAGAGCAGTGCTGCTAATGTGGATGGACTTGGCTGACATTCACTTGTCGGTGAATTAGGAATAAGTAGGTTTCTAGTACTGAAGACCTTCATGCCAGTCTTAGGATGATGATACAGAAATTAAATCATCTACGTATCCTTTCAGCCCTTGTTCAGACTATGATCTTTATTTTGTCAAGAACAATATTCCTTAGATTTGCTCCTGGGTTTATTCCAACATAATGTCTTTCTATCCCAGAAGGTGTGCTGCCAAATGCCTTCATAATTCTTAAATGTCATAAACATTTTCCAGAATTTCAATGTTTTAGAGTTACCATTCTTTGCTTATGGACTGCACATTGTGAAGTTTTATTTCGAGGCAGAGATTTTATTGGTATATTTTTCAAAGGGGAAAAGTGGTACCTTTTAATTAAGATGTGTTTACTGTATTCCTTCCCCCCAACTCCCACTCTGATTTCTACTTGTTCACTAAACTATTCTGAATATATTTTGGATATCACTTACAGCAAAGTGCTGTGTGTCTCTGCAACTTCTCTTGTATGTACAGATCTCTGACATGTGACTGCTTCTCTCTCTCTCTCACACATCCTTAGTTTCTATCCTTTTTCTCACGTGTAAATGTGTTTTTAAGACAGGGAGATGCTGTTGTTTAACTTATTTACGTTATTTTCATAAGCATGGCTTCTTGTGATAGAGAGAATTTTTATGATGGACAGAGTGGCAGGCCTAAGACTGAGACTGTGTTTCGTGTATTTATCAATCCTTTGTATTCCTATGGAAGAGAAGTCTTTGAATACTACTTTAAGGGTGCCTTTCAGATAGAATGGTGGAAAAACAGTATTTTTTTTTTCTGATATTAACCCAGTTCCTCATCTTGTATACCATTTGTGCATAATGTCATGCTAGCTGAGAGGGTGACACAGAGGCAGGAACATATGGCATTGGGCAGGGAGGAATGGTAGTATCAGAAACTGTTACAGTTTTACTTAGTAAAACCCAGTCTGAAACACAAATGTGCATGGTAGCTTTTCAAATCCTTACATGATTCCCTTTTCACTTAAACCTTCCTGCTCCTTCTGTGAGAATTAATCTTGTGTGAGCTTGTTGCATCAGCAGTAGCATGATATTGTGCTATCACCTGCTGAATAAAGTGTGTCCAGTGGCTTTCATTAAAGAGAAGAATGAAGCTCCTTACTGGGGTACAGGTTCAAAGGCACCTGATACACGATAATTTTAAAAGACTTAGAAGAAAGCTATCAAGTAACAAAAGTGGATACTTAGAAGAAAGCTATCAAGTAACAAAAGTGGATTACAAGGGTGTCTTTGTAATGAATAATGTAACAAATAGTGCTAGTATTTTTTTTAATGTGCTAGTATGTTTGTTTTTTTGGTTTTTTTTTGAATTAGACCATGAATATTTTAATTCCTGCCAGTTCTTTTGTATTGCCTGATTTGTGGTACTGTGAACACAAACATGTAAGACAGCGTGCATATAGAGACTGGCACAATGGATCTATCATGGGTGCAGATTTCCTTTCTTTGCTGCATGAAGCAAATTTGAGGGAGAGTCTAACGTGTCAGAATACATCCAAAATGTTTCAGTCATGTCTTGGTGGTCAGCATGTACAAGGCAAGTTGCAGTAAACATTAAGTAGTCCTCCTAGTTTAGGCTGAGATTGAGTTAATTTTATTCCTAGAAGCTGGTATAGTGCTGAATTTTGGATTTAGAATGAGAATAATGTTAGTAACTCACTGTTTTGTTGTTTCTGAGCAGTGCTTACAGTAAAGCAAGGACTGTTTAGATTTTTGTGCTGTCCTGCCAGGGAGGAGATTGGTGGACAGGAGGTTGGAAGGGGACCCAGCCAGGACAGGGGATCCCAGCTGACCAGAGGGACATCCCACAGCGTGTGGTGTCATGCTCAGCACTCAGACTGGGCGGGGGTGACCGGGGGGTGTCCACCTGCTGTTCCTGACTGCTGGCTGGGCCCTGGTCAGCAGGTGCTTGTGCATCACATTTTTTCTATACTCCCTTATCATTGTTATTTTCTCTTCCTTTTCTGCCATATTAAACTGCTTTTGTCATAACCTATGAATTTAACCTTTCTGTCCAATTCTGTCCCCTATCCCGTTTGTTGGGGGGTGGGCTGGGGATGAGTGAGTGAGTGAATGACTCAGTGCTGTTCAGCTGCCTGCCTGGCCAAACCACAGCACTGGGATAGATCTGTTCAGAGCAGTTTTGCAAATGAGTTGCTCTGTGCTTTGGGAGAGGCTTCTGTGTAACTGCTTCATTTGTGGTGTTTCTTTGGATCTTGAGAATAAAATGAACCTTCATCTAGCAATTAAAATGTATTGTACTATTAATAGAGAATGCACAGAAGACTTCAGTGTTATGCTCAAATATAGCAGACTGTTTTCACAAGAGGATTTGATTGCTTCTTTGATAGGAGTTAATCATCTGAGGGAAGGTGTGGTAACTAGGAAAGCTGGGAGAAAAGGGTGGGTAGAGAGAGTTGGAGGGTTTTGAGCAGAACTTTACAGTCCTTAAGGCTTAAAAAGGGAGAAGAGTGTGCTTTGTGATTTTTTTAGCCAGTTCTCCTGATGTCAGAGGAGTTCTTGCCCTCTGTTTTCTTTAGCCCTCTTGTGCCCTCCTTTGTTGTGAAGCACAGTGAGGAGGGGCTCATCTGCTGGTTTTCTGAAGGGTGGGAGCTGTGGGAAGGGAAGGGGGGCCCTTCTGATTAGCCCTGAGCAGGGAGCAAGCAGTGCAGAGGTGGTGGGGATGCCGGGTGTGAAGGCAGCTCTTGGGAGGAGAGCAGGTGAGCTGCTCTGTCCCTCTCAGCAAGGGAGCAGCAGGGGCAGTAGGAGATGGCATTGGGACAGTGTGGCACCTGCTGTGCTCAGCAGAGAAGTGCATTTCAGAAGTCAGGTCTTGCTCCTGTCAGGACTTGCCTGCCTTTTTACTTCCCAGAGGATGGCTATGGTCTTGTTAGTTGTTGTTGTGGTTTTTATGAGTGCCTTGTGAGGTTGGACTTAGAAGGTCTCAGACTCCCTCCCTACACATACACTTTTTCTCTTGAATGGTTTTGAGGAGACTTTTTTAGATGGTAAGCATACTAAAAATAGAAATGTAGATAAATCTTGCACTGTACAACTACAATTGTGTATGCTGATCACAGTTCCATTGTTATTAGGTGTCAGATTATTTCCCAAGCATGTGTGTGACAGAGGAAAACGAAAAAGAATACAAAATAGGTTATAGTTGGTGGTATATTGTGTGAAGAAAACTTGGGTTTTCTTACCTGCAGACCTTAATGACATAAAATGTTTTCTTAATGTATGCACTTGGACTAAGAAGGTCCTCAGAGCTGAAGTGCATCCTGCAGTGTGTGAGATAACAGTGCTCAGTCTCTTCAGGAACCTGGAAAACTTTCTCCTCTTGTGACAATGACTGTGTTGCAGCATTTTGGCAAGGGAGGAATTCTGGCAGAGCAGTTGCTTTGAACCTTACCTCAGATAAGGACTGTGCAGAAGAGTCCATCCTGGCAAAGCAGGCTGTTGCTTTTATTTGCCATCATCTCGCCAGAATATTTTGATTTTTCTTTGAACTTAAGAGTTGATATAAATCACTTCAGTTATCTGTAAATTGTGGAGTAGCAAATCTAGGTGTTTTGTGAGTTGCTGTGATTTCTTAAGTGCTTCTAGCTTTGCAACTGTTCCTGACTTCTGCTTGCATGTAAATATTCTGGCATTTGTGGGAAAGGTGATATGCATTCTGCAGTGGAGAGGAGTTTTCACAGGCTTGATTTTGAAAGATGGTGTTGAGGAGCAGGGAAAAGTACCTTGCTCTAATTAAAAGGAAAAGAAATATTAGAATATGGTGATTTCTCAATTTCCTTAAGGGGAGTTATCTTATTGTGCTCAGCTGAATACCCAAATGGCTCTAGCACTTGCATGTTTCAGCTTGAGCCCTCTATTTCTCTCTAGTTAACTGTGTTTAGATGTTTCATCAGATACTGGGCTGGTCCTGTCAGTATTACTGAGAGCTGCAGTTTGTGTGAAGAGCAGCATGGTTTTTTGACACTTCTAGCTTTTCCCAGGTCTTTTTGTTTTTCAGGAAATACTGAAAAACTCTAGGTCATGGGGAAAATTGTAGTGCTGAAAACCTCACACTCTTTTTACTGATAAAAAGCTGCCTTGAGCTGTGTGCCTCTTACTCTTCCTCTGGGATGAAGCCAGCAGGATCCAGCTGGTTGGGTAGCCGGGGGACAGGTGAGGAGGGAGACTCAGCTGTGTGGGAAATGATGTGGTGTTTTCAGTAGGTGGCAGTCCTCCTCTGAGTCAGTCCAGGGCCAGTGGCGAGCCTGGTGACAGAGGCAGGCACAGAGGGAATAAGAGGGAGCAAAGTTTTTCTGTCAGTGCCATCTTGTGGGCCAAGTGTAGATACAGGAGCCTGAGCACTGTGCCTTGGAAAGAAGAGGGGTTTTCCTTCTGGTGCAGGGCTTCTGCTCGAGTGCTGGCTGGAGGCGGCTCTGCCCTGCTGGCAGCTCTGCTGGGAGCCTGTGTGTGTCCTTACTTTTGGGGCCAACAGGGAGAGGGTGAAGCATTCTTGGGGTACCCTTTGCTTTCTGCAGCCCTGGGCTGGAGGTTCATGTTTAGCAGATGAAACCCTGATTAATTCTTTTTTCCCAAACTTCAGCTGAAGTCCTAGGCTTCTTCCAGTTTTTTGACTGTTGTTGGCCACACTTCTTTGAATGGAGAGTTTAGAAACTGTTAAGTAGCAGTTGCTTTTGAGTCCAGTTTACAAATAAAACATTAAATACTGAGCCAAGCTCCTTTGACACAAACCCTCAATGCTGCTTGCTTCAGCAGCCCTATAAAAGGTAGTGGTGCAGTTGCCTTAGGCTGTGAAATGATAAAGGAAAAACTAGAGGTGGGGGAATCCAAAACAAATGCAATTTATTACTAGCTGATGTAAGGGCATCTTCACAGATCCTCTCCTGCTGGTGCTGAGTGATATTTTTTTTAATATCTAGATTTAAAAATATTCCCATGCTCTCCACTCTTATTTTCTATCCCCTACCATGACATGTTTTTCCTGAGGAGGATAGAAGACTTATCAGAGAGAGGCCTAGTGATGTTTAGTGATAATATGGTGATAATGTGCTTAATAATTTTTGCCAGATATATTCTTGTTAAATAACTTGCAGAATTCCTGCCTGATCAAGTCTTCTCCATGTGATGTCCACTCTTGCTTCACAGCAATCCCTGGGCTGTTTTGCATGATGTTTTTAGGAGACTGTTGGCTGGAAGTGTCAGCAAAAGCAGTTCTCCTAGGCAAGTACTGCTGAAAACTGAACCACTGCCCTAGCTTTAATTAAATTATCTCTTGTTTCCTCCCCCTCCCCTCTTCTTTAAGTTCCCCTCTGAAAAATTTCATTAATGGGGACTCTAGATATCTGTTTTCTTGTTGCCCACCTGCCTGGCAGTGACTGAGCATGGCAGAGGAGGGCACACTGCTTTAGATCAATGTGAGCTGCAATGGAAGCACCCCAGCAAGGTATCAGTCAGTTCCATGTTTTACTTTCCTGACAGAGTTGTGAACTCTGTCAGCAAGTGTGTATTGTCTTTGTACTATTTTTACATAATCTGGGTGAGTTTACATTGTGTTTCATGATTATTTCTAAAGAGATTGGAGTAGAAATACATTTTGCTTTGTTTTTAGATGATCTGAGAGATTCCCAGTAAATTGCTCATTGCTTCCCTGCCAATATGTGTATTAGATTTTTCTTCCAGTTGTGACTGACCCTCAGAACTGAATTGGTTGAGTGGTTGGCACAGAGGACTGAGTGGAGAATGGAGGAGTCTGGGATGTCCTTTTTTGTCAGCAAATCAAAAGATAGATATCAAATAAATAGACCTTTACATACTTTTTAACTGGAGCAGCCTAGTCTTCAAGTGTTTTGAGGTTCATTCAGTCAGTACAAAGCAAAGAGAGTGGGAGAGGGAGTGGAATTTATCACACCCCCTCCATGTGTTCACTTACTTAGTGAATAGAAATGAAGTAAGAAAAAGACAGTTCTGAATTCTTAAGTCTCTTAGCAGAAAGTGCCTGGAAGCACTTGGTTTTAAATCATCAGGCACAAATATTCCTACTTGTTAAATTAACTGGCTTTCTGTTCAAAACACATTGAAATGCTCTTTTTTTTTTTTGCATGTTCTATAAGTTTATTAGCTTCATAGAGTGTCCTCAATGTACATTTTAGATAATTACCTTGTTTTGTCTAAAAGCAAGCCTCTGCAGAAATCATGAAACAGTTCATCATAGTCTTTGTTGCTAAAGCATTTAAATCATGTATGTTAAAGCATTTAAGTGTGTGGAGATACGGTAATCGCTCACTTTTTTTTCTCTAAAGATTGATGCCAAAGGTTTAGGAAAGTGTTTGAATTACAAACATGGAACAGGATGTAAATCTATACTAATCTAATCATTATTTGAATAGGCCATTTAAATCCATCCACCCTGTGGGCTTGTGAGCAGCATAAAGTAAATTACAAGAAAATGCATTTTCACACCCTTTGCCTTAGGCTAGTTCTTCATCCTGGTGTCACATGAACATTTTGCAAAAGATAAATTTCATGGATAAATGCAGCTAAAGTTATTTTCTGTACTTGGCAGTAAAACTGAAAGAGAATTCTTCATTGTTAAAATAAAAAGTTGTAGTAATTACCTGACTTTGATATTGTAAACTGCTGATAGTTAAATTGACCACATCTATGTATTATTTATGGCCTAAGTTAATTAGTTGGCTTGGAGGGCTCAGCAGTTTTGAGAATGCCAGTCAGCTAGTTGTTTCCTGCCTGTACTTGCTTATTAAGATGGCTTATCTCTTAATTTTTTTTTTTGGTTAATATTTCTTGCTAGAGGTATTTCAAATGTCACTATAGCATTCAAAACTAAGGGAATTAATGTCATTTTATTTATAGCTGTTTTCAGCAAATGCAGAAGAATATACATGTGCCTTTAGAGCACTCAAAACAATCTCAGGTCTTGGGAAAGTACACTTTGAGGCAGAAGTGAGAGGCTGTTGTAACTTAGAATGCTGCAGTTTGTTGTTTTCAATTGACACACTCAAAACACTGTAATTTGGTGTTGTTTTGCACATGTGTAAATAAATCAGCTTTTGTATTATTTCAGTTTAAAATAGGTAAGTGGAATACTTATCTTGTATTTTAAAAGCATTGTAAGACTGGAACGACTGTATGCTTAACTTTTGCACACCACACCACCCTCAAGTCCATTTTTGATGGGGATGTTACTTAATAAATTGCTATACCAAACCCATAAAGTGTTATTGGGCCCTCTCTGTATGTGCATTTTGCTAAACACGTAATTGCTCAGTTTTTTTCTAGGAACCTTGCCTGGTTCCAGCTGGAAAGCTGTTCATTGCTCTTCCTTTATTCATTGGATGGTCTCAGACTTGGATTTAAGTATGAGTTTGGAGGCAGAATTAGTAGGTGCTGTATGAATGTAGTGCTTTCCACAGTACTTTTTATTTGGTTTGGTTTCTGAAGGAGTGGTATTAGCCTTGTTCTGTGGTGTTCGAGGTGCAGCCTTGGGTGTCTCTGGTTTGGGCCTCAGCTGGAGCTGTGAGTGCAGAGCAGGCTGAAGCCAGGCTGTGCTCCTAGGGTAGATAAACCCTTGAGGCAGTGGAGCAGCAGTGACACGTGCCATCCCTTACCTATTTCTTGCCCATCCATTGTCTGGCATGGGTGCTTGGCAGGCTCCAAGGTGAAATGGTGCAGGAAGTCAGCTGGTAGAAATAACCCTGCTAACCTGCTTGCTTTCCTACCAAACTCACCTTGTGGAGGTCAAGAGGGAGCTGGGGCTGGCACAAAATGTGGGGATAGATTATTGTGCAGTGAACATGTAGATCATCTTTAGGTGATCCTAGGCTTGAAAAAAAGTAGGGAGAAAGAAAGTTCTGTGGCAGCTTGGTGATGTGTGGGAGATGTGTGTCTCTGTGTCTCCATCTCAGCCTCTGCACCTGAGCTGTCAGCTTATCTGCCAGTGGTGGTGAGCTCAGGTTTCTGCTTTGTGTTGAGCTGGCATGTTCTCAGCTGCTGTTTTCTAAGTGTTGATAGCAGAGGGATGATATGACTTGGCTTCTACACCAAGTTCTTAGCAACTGTTTGTTTCTCCTCTCCCATTCTCTCTTTCTTGTTGGCTCTGTTTTTCCACTTGTGTTTTGAGTTCTAATCTTCCTTTCTGCAATGTTTTCCTAGGTGATTTGCCTCTGTTTCCTCATTCCTGTCATTCCTAGCTTAGCATCAGCTGTCTAACCTTGATTTCTGATGTTTCCAAGGACAGTGCTGTTTCTGGCCAAAGAGACAAGTATTTTTCTGTCTGTTGCTTTCTGTAGATTCTCTGTGGTGATGGTCAGGTGCTTGAAACGCTGAGAACTATTCCAGGAAAAAAAACTGGATTTAGTTTTCAGCCAATTCAATTTGTTACAGCAAAGGGGGTGATGGGCTCAAAAACTAGTGGGAAAGGGAGAGTGCAACTTTGTAGCTGAGTGTGTAGTTAAAGCAAGTGGGTTTTGCAGAGGCTGCAGGTGTCTGTAACACTATCCTTTCCTCCCCTCGGCTTCAGCTCCGTCTCCGGAATCCCAGCTAGAGCTGGCTATGGAGAGGCTTCCTGTTATAGTCAACAACAGAAGGCTCTCCAGAGGATAACCTGTGGGGGGTGAGATCAAGTCTTTAGGGATGCAAAAGAAGACAGCCTTGACCTAGACAGCTGAAAAATACTGTCCTAAATTTAGGTAAAACTTATTCCTGGCAGTGTCATTCTTTGTCTGGCATGCTCCCCCTCCTCATTTCTGGATGTGGCTTTTGTTTTACATGGTGTGAACTGGGCAGTTGCTTTCTCTTGGAGGTAAAGGTTGTCAGACCTCTGCTTGTGCCTCATAAGAGATTTTAACTGGCTTTAACTGCAGGAATGTACTGCCATGCTCAGCCCTTCAGATAGGGTCTTACTTGTTTTACTTCATTACTGGAAGTGCTGAAGCTGGATAGAGTTCTATCTAATTGGTGCTTGTAATTGTTGTCAAGTTCAGTCTGTTCTTGGTAGTAGTTAAGGCAGGTCTCATCAAGGAGCGTCCTCACTACCTACTGAATACTAATAGTTTCACTAGATAAATGACCCAAGGGAAATAATTATATTTTATGGCAGTGTCTACCCTCAGGTAACTGTGGTGGGACTTGAAGTGAGATATACTGAGGTTTGTTTGAAATAATCCTGGTTTTAATATTACAGGTGACTTTTTCATCATTTTGCATTTCTTTTTCTTCTGTAGAATAGGGAGGCTTTGTAGTCCAGAAGAGGAAGCCTTGGGTGCCCTTCTTGTGAGTTAATGAAGGATGTGAAATCACAGCATGAAACTCTCTCCTCCTTTGTTTTCCTGCCTTTTAAAAAGCCTCTCTGAGGGAATTTATGCAAGCAGATGCAGCCTCCTCACAGGCAGTGAACTGTGGCTTGTTTGACATTCAGAGAACCTGCTCTCAAGCAACTTGGAAGAAAGCATGGCTGTTCACCTGCTCTCATGGCTGGAAGAGTTTTTGACAGAACATCTTGGCCATTAGTTGGGGTGGCAGGTGGTACTGGAAGGAGATAGTCTTATGTTGGAAGACCCAGTGGCTTTTACTACTTGTAAATTAAATTGTTCAGAAAGCACTAGAATCATGGAGTTTAGGGGGTGAATTGCCATGAAGCAGGACTTGATTTGCTTTGGTAAAATCCAAGTATTGCATTGTGGCTTAACTCCATTTTAAAAGGTGGCATCAAGTTTGGGGTTATGGTTTGAGTGTCTGTCTGAAAGGAATTGTTTGTAAAAGGTAGTGTGGAAACCACTGCTGCAAGCTTTGAGCACAGTCTTCATGGGTGGATGGGATATTTATTGTTGGAGTACACTAAAACGAATTATGTTGCAGGGCACAAATATGAGGAGTATGTACTGTACCTGTACATGTATGTGTATTGTTTTATCAGGTGTGTTGTATTGAGCAACAGCCCAATCAGTGCAAAATAGGGCAGGCTCTTCTAGAAGCCTGGCAAAGGCTTGGCAAAACAAATTCTGCCTGATTGATAGTACAGAGCAAGCATATTCCATCAGTGCTTAACAAGTGAGAAGTACTTTTAATAGATCCTTTGTGTCAGATTTAAAAAAAATGTATGTTGATTTCCAGAGCTACTGTTACTAATTAGGGGTTAAAAAGAGTGTTCTCTTGATACTGTTCACTAGGAGTTGTGATCTGTTGGAAAACTTCAGTATTGTCCTGACTTGTGCTTTGTTTGCTTTGCATTGTTTCTTGCAGTGTATATGAAAGGGTTTCTCACCCACATAAGATGATTTTTTTGGTGTTTTTTTTTGGAACACAAGTCACTTTCTTGATGATGCCATTCATAAAGATAAGTTGCTGGCAGTACCATTTTGAGATAACTGCTGAAGATTTTTAAGCAGTTCCACTTTGTTAGAACCATGTCTTTGCATTTCTTAATACTTCTGGAGCATCCAATTGGAAAGATTTGTTTGACTTTTTAACCTGTTTCTAGAATGGCACATTGTACTCCGTTATCACACAGGATGTGATGCTTCCTTCTGGCACACACAGAGCACCTTTGAGGGTGCTCCTCTGAGACTGGATCTTTGTGATCACAACCCTAGTTACTGCTTTTAATGAACAACTTTTTGCTTTTCTATTTCATTGCATTGGCATATTCTGTGTTAGTAAATCAGAATGGTTTGCAGTCTGCGTGTCTTGTAGAAGTTAGATTTCCAGTGCTGCATGACTCTGGAAATAACTGGATCTCTGCTTTGGTGTCACAGCTAAGAGGCTGACATCTTGAGACTGATGTTAGTCACATTAGTGATCTCAGCAGGAATTTTACATGGGATTTTTGAGGAGTGTAATGGAAAAAATAATCTAAAAAGGGTTTATATATGCTCTTAGTTTGGCTTTTTCTGAGACTTGTGCTAAATGCTAGTGTTACAGCCATTTATGTCTTTACAGTGATGAATTGTGTTTCTGAGGATGCTGTAGATCCATGAGGTTTGGTTGGTATCCTTTTATCTGAAAGCATTATGTAAATCATAGTTTCAGTTTTAAATGCTTCCCTGTAGGGGTTTCAGTTGTACTTGAAGCCTCATTGTTAACTCAGCAAACTTGACTTTGCTTATTAGAAAATTGTGAGCCTCCCACAGAAGTCCCATTAGTATAAACTTCAACTCCACAGTATCAGCTGTGAAGATGGGTCAGTATAATAATCCATTACTTGTTCTTCTAGACTAAGGCTGAGTTTTTGTGGTATTTAAATAGCAAAGATTAAGTGGGGACAAAACTCTCATGTGTTAATGTATCACATAAAATTTTTATAACAAATTGCTACTTCTGTGCCATAATTTTAACATATTGCTGTACTGATATTTGAAGCTGTTTCTTTTTGCTAATCTCCTAGCAGTCATTTAAGGTTAGACATGATTGCTAGCTAATTTTGAAGTGGTGCAAAGTTGTGTTGGTGTTTAGGGGGTGCATTTAGTGGTAGTAGCATTACAGTGTTTGCCCCTCTTGGTGGTGAACAAGGTTTGCTGCACATCTTTTGCTGTGGCCATGGACTGCTACTGTGAAATTGGGTAAACCACATAGTCCCTGCCACTTTGTGTGACTCACCCCATGATTCTGTGACCTGTGACTAGATCCCACACTGGAGAGGTGTGGGGGGCACACCTGTGGAGTCAGCACTGGCCATTGGGGTGACAGGGCACAGTTAGACTGAGCTGGGTACAATGTTCTCTCAGTCTTCTCAGGGGTAACTGCTGTCAGAATGTTTCTGTGTCTTCCAATATGACTATTTAATTGCTTGGCTCAACTTTAAAATCCTGTAATAATTGTGAAGCAAAATTTGATGCACGGTTTTGAGAATTTGGGAAATAAATGCAAATTGCTGTTATTCAAGCAGTGTTTTACAGAAGAGTTTTTGTTTTAACTACACTAGCATAAAAAACTTTTAACCTAGCTTGGTTTTGGACATTAAAAATGTAGAAATAGTCTTACTGCCTTCAATGACCTAAGGATAACTGTGCAAGTTCAGATCAAAGGCTAGCTTACCTTATCTTGTGAGATGCAGGTCTGTCGTAGTTGCCTGGAAGAAAAGTTAAAAACCCCAGACAAGCTGGTAAAAATAGAGCAAGATAGCTGCTGTTAAATCTTTCCAGCTTCTGACAGTTCTTAGCAGAGGAGCTCCTTTTGGAGTCAGGGATGTATCCCAATATATTTAACAGCACAGTAAAACTCCTTCTGTGGCTTATTTAAATAGCTTTCTAATGCTGCTTTGAGCTCTCTTTACCTTCACAGCATCCTGTGGCTGTAAATTCCATGTCTAAATTATGCATTTTATATTTTCCTTTTGTTTGTTCAGCTGCTGCAGCTGGTGGCAGTGGGTGCCTTTTTTTTTTGTGTCAGTTGTTCTCCATGCTATATGTGAGTTCATGGCATTAGGGTACTGCCCTGCATCCTGTCTCTTTCCAAGATGAACACATTTGGTTCACTTTTTCCTCATGTGAATGTCATTGCAGTAATTTAGTTGGTTTAAACAGTTTGCATCTCTGTACCCCTTCTTGTTTTGTAGTATCACAGTGGATCACAGCTGTATTAAGGCTATAGAAAGAGTAAAAAGTCAGTTTGTTGCCTTTAACTTTCCAGTATTGTTTTTCTTGGACTCCATGACTTGGCTGATTAATGACCTGAGGTTGTTACCTTAATGTCATCTTTTACCTGTCAGTGTAATTTTTTGTGCAGGTATAATGATGGAGCTTGGGTTTGGGTGTTTTTTTTTTTGTTTGTTTGTTGTTTTTTTTTTTCCTATTGTTTTGCCTTGGGGTAGATTTGCATTTGTTGACACTGGATTTTGCCCTTTACTTTAATGTTTGGCTGTTGATACATTGTACAGTGGCTGCTCTGTGAGTTCACGTTTTGATTAATTCAAATAATTTCATTCCCATTAAAGTTCTCTCTCCATGCCATGTGTGAAATTGCAGGTACATTGTGTTGAGTAATGTGGCTCCCAATTTGGATCTGTATTGGTCACTTTTGGTACTCCATTCATGGTGAAACCCAGTTGTTTGCATACTGTTGTTTGTTTCTTCTGTAGCACTTCTGAATCCTCAAGAAGAATCTCCTAACTCAAATGACCTTTGTTTAAAATAAAACCAATCCTTGTTGTGTTGTCTTTTCAAAGGATATTCAGATATGATGTGTTATCTGCCCTATGTTTGGCTAATTGCTTTAAGATGCATAGAAGCATTTTGGAAAGGCTCCTTCCTTCTACCAAGGCCATGTTAATTCTTTTCTATTTCTCTATTTATGCCAACCTCACCAATTCCGTTTTCTTTTTTCTGTTACATCATTTAAGCTTAGGCATATGCTTTACTGGTCTATAGATCTCTGGACTTCTTCCATTCTTTCCTTCCTTAATCTTTAAAGGCTTGATTCATATTTTCTGCCTTCCATTCCTCTGCTGCTGAGGCTGTGCCAAGTATTATGTTGCTCCCTGTAGTTAAAATTTCAATTTAGTGTCTGAGTTCTTTTACTGACAAGTGTCATGGAGTCCTGGCAAATCACAAAGATGCTGTGCTTGGTCACTCACTATTCTGTGAATTCTAGCATCAAGATGAATTATATTTACAGCAGTGCCTGGGAGAAATGCTATATTTAAAGGAAATGGAATAGTCTGCCATTTCAAGACTTAACAGAACTTGTTACAAGAAAATGAAGGAATTGAGTCTGTGTGAGGTGCAGATAAATTGAGTCTTCTGTCAACAGAAGAGATGAATATGTGAGATCAATAGGATCTTGGTAGCAGGCAGCATGGAGAAAGTAGAAAGGTTATTTTCTATTTCTCTTTGCACAGGAGCTAAGGGTTACTCAGAAAAAACCAAGCAATTGCAAGGTCATAACAAATGAAAGGAAGCAATTCTTCACCCTGTAACTAAGTTGTGCAAATGATTTCTGTGGTTTTTGTAGAAGTTGAAGTTGCATTACTTATGAAGTGACTATAGAAATCTAAAAAATCCATTTAAGACCTTTAGATGCATATAGTCCCTGAGACCAATGGTTGGAAAAAACCTTGATGAAGTATTACTGTATCATATTTGCCTTTCTGTATTCTTCCTTATTGGCAAATCTGAGATGCAGGTTTTGGGCCTGAATAGGCTCACTGATTTTTCTTCAGTGCTTGTCCTGGTTCCACAGATGGCATCCCTAGCTGCTGCTTGGAGGAGTGTGTGGCCCTTTGCTAGAAATCCTTGCTGTCAAGGAGCAGCACTTAAATTACCAAAAGGACTCACACCAAAGCCATCTTGGCCAGTCACTGAACTGGTGTAACTTGTAAAAGGACAAGGTAGCATACCTGAGTCTTGCACCAGATTGCAAGCTCTAGTGCCTGTGGACAGACACATTCCTGACCATACAGGGCAGGAACCACCACTGGCCTGGACTCCTCAGCATTGGGTGCCTGCATTTGGGTGATAGGGTGAGGATGTCTCTGTATGGTTGCCATTGATCTGATGGTGGCTGAGGCTTGCTGTGTTCAGTGGATGGCTATAGGAAAGCCAGGATGTGCTTTCTGGGTCAGGATGCAGCCCTGGTGAGGCAGTGTGTGCTGCCAGTGAGAGGCTGAAGTGGGGACTCTGTTCTGTGAAGGTGGAGTGGGAGTGGCTGTGTTTTGGAGAGGGCATTGAAGTTAAGGTATCTGCAGTGGGGGAGGTGATGAGGCTGGGAGAACCTGGACTGTGGAGATGAGATTGTTAAGGAGGAATTAAGATAAACTGTTGGGCCTGACTGCTCACAGTGTCACCTCTAGCTGCCCTTGTCAGCTTGGCTACCCAAGCCCATCACATAGTGTATCACCTGATGAATCAGAACTGTCAAATTCTAGCAATAGCTAATTTCTTAAAGGAAGTTATCTTTATTTCTTTCCAATTGAATTCCCGGGCATGACTATGAATAAGTACAATTGGTGTGGATTGAATTTTTGTGGTTACTTGTAACCTGCTAGAGGGCATCTGTTATTAGTTTGGAATGTGGAAATTTTTATAGATATTCCCATAAATGTTAAGTTTAAATTTTTATAGATATTCCCATAAATGTTAAGAGTAAATTACAGAAACTTAATACTGAATGATGGATGATTTGCTGTGGCTGGAGTGTAGCTAACTGTTTGGTGCATTTTTTTTTTTGGGGGGAGGAGTGTGTTTTTTTTTTTTTGTCCCCCTGGCAGATGGGATATTTCTCTCCCATGGCTCAGGTGCTGGTCTTGTCTGATACTGGACTGATTTAGCTCATTTGCAGCAAGCTTTCTACTTGCTGGATTAGTTTTCTGTGAGTCCACTTTAATGGCCTCCCCGAGTGAAAAGTATATAAGGCGGTGTGAGAGAAGGTCTGGGAGATTTTACTCCTGAAATTTTGCACTGACCTGTGGGCTTGCAGATCCAGAGCAGGAATGGTTTTACCTAGACACGTGCTGCATGTCCCTCCCTGAGGTGTCTGCCTGGTCCTTCAGAGAGATGACTTGTCTGCCGGCCTGGCAGCTGCTGGATGCCCTCACCTTACAGGCTGTTGCTGTAAATTGGCTTTGGTTTCAGTTTCCTCTCTTCCTTGGCCAAAGACACTGGGCCCCAGGGCTGCCCAGACAGCTCCACCACAGCAGCAGGGGCTGGTCACTGCAGCAGGGAGAGGTCAGGCTTGTCCCTGCTCCCTGCATAAAGTCCTGTGCCTGCTCCTTCAAAATGGGTGTCAATAAATGGTGAAGGATGCTGGATCGCATTGTTGCAGGTACCTGGGAGAGAGGGAGAGATCCAGCCCTAGGCCCCTTTTTAAAAATAATTTGTTCTGGCTGGAGTCATAATGGTAACCTAGGGAGGGAAAAGGATGTGCTGGGGAGGAGCTGTAGCTCAGGGATTTGCCTATAGCTCTGTGTTCTTCAATCAGTTTTTAAAAGGGAAGTATTGAAATTAATTTACTGCAGTTGAAACCTGAAGTGTTGGTTTTGGGGCTTGTTCATTTCTGCTAACTGCTTGAGAATTACTTCTTTTCTGTTTTGTGATTCTAAATTAAATGAAAGTTTCAACAAGCTATATGAAAATTGAATAAGCCTTTTTTCTTAATTTTTTGCACTTTCAACAGTGTATTAAGGAAGCAATTGAGATTTTTGATTAAATCCCTTCTTACCAGAAGGGTGTAACATGTGGGTTTTTTTCCCCTTTAATTCTTGCATTTCTTTATCTTTATTCCCCTCTCCCACTTTTTTTTTAACCTGTGTTTAATCACACTTAGTCAAATTCTGACTGTTATCAGAATATCAATTCTCCCTCAGTCTTTTTTCTTTGGCTACTAGTACATACTTAATGTTAAGGTTTTTCCTGTTTCTTTTGTTAATATGTTTATTTTAAAAAGTATGTGTGCACACAGCAAAGAGAGACTCCCCAGCTGATAAGCAGTGGGGGAAATAAGCACACTTGAGGTCAGTGGGTCTGTGCTTCTGGCTCATGCTCTGCCTTGGCTCATTCTCCATTGATGCTGGATCCCTGCATCATCTGATCACTTGGCTGCACACATTTGTTCCAGATGAAATGTGAGCATGTGATGGCATTTAAATTGTGGTTGGAGCACGTGGTAGTGTAGTAAAACAGCCAGCAGACTATTTTAGGAGGGCGATGATAACCTCATGTAGTAGGAAATCTTTTGCAATAAGATGCCTCCTTTCACCCCCCTCCAGCTCTTGCTCTGGGCATGCCTGTGTCTCTGAGCACCGCTGTTCTGAGTCAAGTCTGCCTCAGCAATCCTGCTGTGTGCCTGTGGTACTTGCACTTGCAAATGGAGGTTTGGATTGCAGGTCACAATCCCTATTATGGAAACAGGTTTTCCTAGGTTTGTTTTTTTATTTCTCTCAAAAATTTTCAATATATAAATTAAGCTTTTTGCTTCATTGTATAGGCCTCTCTTCATCTCTCCATACATTTGAAACTAAGCTGATACTTCAGAAATTAGTTGAGAAATGTTGGCAGAACATGCATCTAGACAGAAGGCATCTGAAATCAGTTGTGGCAAGCCATCCTTCCTGTGTTTTTAGGTAAGAGTATGGAGATGTTCACAGTTTAGCTGATGTGTACTTTTTTTTAATTTTAGAAAATAAATCTACAATTCAAGTATGCCAGAAGTAGACTCTCCCTTCGTAACATTTGAAACCTAGTTGAAAATTTCCTGAATATATCAACTTCCTCTTTCCTAGGAACTGGTTTAATGTGAGCCTTAAAACATTTATTGTGTCACTACTCATTTCAGCCATTGGGAAGGAGATGATTTCATTCTGAGTGCTTATAGTCATTAACTACTTCCAGACCCTGGCCAGGCCCTTTGGGCATCCTGTTTTGGTAGCTTAATCACTGTCCTTGTTGCTCCTGTGTGATTTTGATTTCCACTGTGACTGACTGATCTATTTCAGGTCAGTTTTCCTTTTCAATGCTTCTGATACTTTTAGTTAGCATGAAGCCTTGGTCAGGAGTTTGTGTCAGAGACTTTTTTTAGATTGTTGTTTCATTAAGGCCTTTTTATAACTTATTTCTTTTTCACTTATTACTGAGGAAAAAAAAGTCAGGAAGAAATTGTGAATGTATGAAAATGATGATGCCATAATGTATGTTTCTCCTCTAATATGGGAACAGTTTACAGATTCTGTTGCAGTAACTTTACTTGAAAGTTTGACATTTATCTATGGATTCTGGAAGAGAAGGTGGGACACTGATCTGTGAGCGAGCACTAGTACTGCAGGGCACTACAGACATGCTCTAAACTGGAACTCAGGAAGGTTTATGTTCTCCATGCTGCCCCATCATGTCAGTGTTGAATGAGGGTGGTGAAAGGATAAGTGCCCAACAGAGTCTGAAGTAGCAGGAGCTGTGGAATCGAGACGTAGCTTCCCAAAATCATAACCTAGTACTAGGATTTAAAAAGCAGTGCAGCCACTCAAGGGATCAGCTACTGCCCTTACTTGCAGTTGTTCATGTCTAAGAGGGATTGTAGTCTTGGGAAGGTGATCAGTTTATAGTGTTACAGACATCACATGGACTTAGAAGACCAACATCTGCCACATCTTCTGGTTTTCTGTAATTGCAAGTTATTGACAAATGTACTCAAACAGATTCCCAGCATCTGGCTTGTGAGCAGCCCTTTCCACAGGCTTTCTCATGTGACATTGATCTTTAATGGACTATTCATACAAGAAGGCACTGGTTTGATGAAATAGATGTGTCTGCTCTCAGAATCAGCATCACAGTCCTGGAGTAGTTGTTAGCTTTGTTCTTGTGATGGGTAGGATTGGGGAAAGAGTAGTAAGGCCTACAAGCTTCTTTCCTTCTCTACAGTCTGTTTCATTTGGGAAAATCCTTTACCTTGCTTATGTGGTTTTCCCCAAGAAAATATCTATTTAACAAGGTTCTTGTTTATAAGATGTAATGGCAGCGTCTGCCTTGTGTAGTTACTAGTGAAATTAAGTTTCACTATTTCTATCACTGGCTGCTTACTCTGCTTGATAGCAGAGCTGTCTGTATTTCCAAATGTATACTTGTTATTTTTTTTTTCCTCAATGCTATGTGTCTTCTTACTTGGACACAGTATTCCCTTTGCATTTTGGCCTGCATTTCCACATCTTTGTTTCCTGATTTATTTTAGGAGACTAGCATACACAGTTGTCTGTGTATACCAGGATGAGATGGGTTTTGCTGGCTGAATAACCTGAATTTCTCAGGGTATGTTTCTGGCCAGTTTTCCTGTTGAGGTGCCTCTCTTCATTGGCACTAGAAGGTGCTTATGCAATTGCTGTTTCAGCCAAGCATGTAGGTGTAACCTGTTACATTGGCAAGAACTGAGTTGTCTCAGCTTCAGTGTCCTGATCAAATTTTCTTTGGTAACTTAATTCCAGCAACTTTTATTTTTGCCTGTAGCTCCAGGAGTGTGAGCTTCCTTAAGCCATGTTACTCAATTGTGTATTAGTACTGTGTGCTACTGAATGTCTTTCTCTGTCAGCTGAGATTATCACTTTGTGATATCATCTGTAAACCAAAACCTACAAAACAATTTCCAAGTGTTTTAGGATGAAAGTGTAATAAATGTAGTTTTTGTTTTGCTGTTCAGGTAGAAATTTGGAATAGGCTTGTTCTTGTGTTTTCGTACTTACAGAAGTGTAGGCAGTGCTAATCTTCCTATTTATGCTTTTTAAATTACATCTTGTTTTGCTACTACTAGCAAAGTAGTTGTTCTTTATGCTCAAAAATAAAAAAATCTATGACATCTTACAAATGAATTCATTTGAGGATACAAACTTGCAGTGTTACATTCTAAAAACAGATTTTGAAATCTTAAAGTGTAGAGTTCATCTCCAAAAGCAAACATAGCATTTCTTTGTGTTTCTTTTTTTTTTTTTTAATGATATTTTTGCTTGTGTTGATGAAAAATAGATTGTGTATGTGAGAAGTTTAGTTTGAAGCACTTTCTTAGTTAAGGCGTTTAGTATTTGAAATTATTGCTCTGTAGAATCCTTAGTGCTTTGATGTGTCTGGGTTTGGGCAAAAATTCTTGGAGCTGGAAAGCTTTAGGATTCTAAAACAGGTTTTTTAACCTTTGTCCTCTTTGGATTTGTGTTTTAAGCGTGTTTCTGGATGTATGCACACACAGATGTGCACACAGACACTACAAACTTCCATATACATTTTTACAGCTGGTTCTGATTGTTTTTGTAGATAACAAGTTATGTCTTAAAGGTATTACTAGTTCAGGAATTAAAGCATTACTAATTGCAGGAATTAAAGCTTTCTAGGTTATGTGGTGTTTTAATACAGTTAGGTTTTTACTTTTGAGGAACAGGTTTATATGAGCAGCAAAATTTATTCCAGACCACCTCTTAAGTTTTAGTTATTCTTTACCACTGATGTTTCTCTTGTGAAATGTTACCAAATGGCACAGAAATCATGTACTGCAGGTCTGTTCTTCCAGTTATTTTCAAACCTTTCCTTTTAGCTTAGTCTTAATTTTTGAAAGAGAACTTATTTTTTTATTTTTAGTTTTCGTTTGTGCTGTACAGTGCTACATTTGGGCAACAGTATGCTTCATAGAGATTTCCAGAACATTTGTAATCATCTCTTCTCCCCTCACCCCTTCCTTCCCTCTCAGTTGTCATAGTTCCCTGCTTTTCTTATCTCTCCTTTTACTGCTGCAGCTTTCAGATGATAATGCACAGCTCGAGCAGCAGCTGCTGCATAATAGCTGCAGCACTGCTTAGAACTGACCTAATGTGAGAATAAATGAACAAATCTGTGATTTGCTTCTGGGCTTACCTACAGGATCTTTTTTTCAGCTTGGTTTATTAGATGTCATCACTGGAAGGTGAACTGTGGACGGCCTCCGTGGCATCCTCGTTAGCTGCTCCAAGGATTGTGGCCCAGCAAAGAAAGGTGTTGGGATTCCCAGTGCTTTTTGCAATCACCTGTTTCTTTACATGACTTGCTTTTTTTCCCTGCCACTTCTTTATTCATGCTGCCATGGCCAGGAGCCCTGCAGCGAGTGCAGCAGGAGCAGGTGCAGTGACACGTTGTGGTGTCACGCTGTGCTTTGTCAGGCCACTCTGCTCATTTCCTCTCATTTCCTCCGGCTCAGCGAGCCACTGTTCTCTCTCCTCAGCTTTTGGGGGCCTGAGGCTGCAAAACCGAGCTGGAAAGCGTCCTGCTGCTTTAGTACACACAGCCCAGGGCTCCCAGCTTCTTTTGGGGCTGCTGGGGAGGTGAGCAGCAGCTGCCCTGTCTGTGCTGCCACATGCCTGGGCTGCTCCTCAGCTGCTGCAGCTGGTGATGCAGCACTGCAAAGAAAGCTGTCACCTGTTTTTGTCAGATGATTTCAGTGTTAATGCTCACTGGGAATACTGTACCTGGGTATATTCAGGGCAGTAGTTTAACAAAGAAAAACCTTTCTATTTTACTCTTAACCAGAATATGAACATTTCTTGCTGTGACTGTTAGATATAACCTTACTGATGCTCTGCTGGTTTAAGGATACAAGCAAGTCAAGGTTTGTAGAAGACATATTTGAAAAAAGTGTTTGTCAGAAGAAAGCTTGGCTGCACCACCCTCAATGTTTTTCCCCTGCTTCCAATTGTAGACTTTGCTTTATCAGGTGAAGTACCTTTATTTTAAAAATACTTCCTCCACAACGGGATTCTGACTTTAAGGTCTAGAAGGGGGAAACAAAATAGTATGAAGGTTACATGAGGCCTTAAAACTGACTGATTTGAAGAAAAGGATCTTGCTGCAGGCTTATTGCATGCTGTAGTCTGCTCTCAGATATATTTTCAGCTTTATTTTCTCATTTCCTTTTTCTTTCATCAAGCTCTCTTGTAGTGTTTTTTCCTTTCAGTAGGTACTGGTTCTTGCAGGGACATGAGGGGTAAGCATTGTTATGTTAGTTATATTTCCTTATTCCTATTAGATGAGAAACACTGAACAGAAGTCTCCATCCACTGGGGGTTAGTGGTTTAGATAACTTAAAATGGTCCTAATAATACATTCAGGTAATTTTGAATGCTATGGAGTTTAAGCAGATCCATGCAGAGTTTAAAATCAGAGGGTAAATGTGGTAGTTGAACAGCCAGTATGTGGATGAAATGAATCTCTAAGGCATTTTGTTTGATGTTGAAGAAATGTCAGTGATGGAAGAGTGAAAATGGCTGTGATGAAGAGTTTAAAATCTGCCTTATTAATAAACGTCATTAAAATTCCAAATGGAGAATGACCATCCAGTGTATATCTTGCTGTAGGGGTTTTGCTGCTGTTACTACATAACCACATTATGTAACATTTCATTAATGACCTGGAAGAGGTCATAGAATTGTTATCAATAAAGTAGGTAGCCAGTTGAAATCTGGGGGCAGAAAATGCATATGTAATTGTGGGAAGCCAGGCTTGTGTGTTTGGGATTAGTGTGGTGTGTGGAAAGGGAAGCCAGGATCTGTGGGTGGGGTAGGCAATTGGCAGGCAGTGACCAGAAGTGCCAGAGTGCTCCAGAGTGTTGTGGACAGTGCTGTTTGTAGGTCACTGCTGGCCTGGTCTGCTCTGCCTTCAGAACATGGTATCCATTGGGGGGTGTTGTGGTGCAGCCCCAGGCAGCCACATGCTCACTCTGCCCTGGTGGGGTTTGGGGGGAGGTTCAGAAGGGTACAGGAGAGAGGAAACTCCTCAGGTGAGGTAAAGGCAGTGTCACGAGTGCAGCTGAAGCTGTGTGTGCCAGAAAGCAGAACCAGGAGTGAATCCATTCCCATGAGCAGGCAGATGGATGTTCAGCCAGCTCCAGGAAACCAGGCTACATCACTCCTAGTGGTGACTCGGGAAGACAAACACCATCACTCTGAGCATCACCCATTCTCCTCCTCTCATCTTAATGCTTATGTGCATGTGGCCAATTCGGTGGTATTTAATAACAAAGGTATAGCTAAATAATTAGTCAAAAGATTTGGCTTAGCTTGGTCCTCATCTGATTTATGACCATTTTATTCTTGTATTTCTACTAATGTTTAATCTGACTCTAGGTGGAAAGTAAGGATTGAATGAACAAAGAGGGTGAATTTCATCACAGGTAGAGTCTCATGAGAGAGACTTATATTTATAACATGAGAGTTATAAAATTTGTTTGCCTGGAAGTTGAGGACATATTGGAAATATTTTTTTCCATAAAGCTTTGTTTGCGTACTGTTCAAAAGGCAAATCTTGATATTTGCTAAGTAATACTTTTCTAAGTGTTTGTGTTTTTAGGTTTACAGAGCTGTAGGGATGTGCAGCTTTGAGTTCATGTTATGCTTCTGCTGTGATTAGAAAAGTGGGTTATGCCAGTATTATGGAAGCTATTTAGTATGCAGACCTTATTATTTGGTAATATATTGTGGTATAAAAATAGTTTGGCTTGATATTTGGAACTCAAAATCCAGCTTTGATTTTTGCAATTGAAGACTTGGGAGTGCTGCTTGGTGGAGGGGAGTTGTTTGCCATCCTGTGTCACTGAATGAGAAGTTACCCTTTCTAACTTCAAGGTAAATTTTTAGAGTCAGTTCTACTGTTGATTTTTCCATAATTACCAGTATAAAGATTACAGACCACATGCAAATCAGACTTCCCTTGAAAACCTGGAGTAGATTGTTTTCTCTGGCTACTGGATTTTCTTACCCTGTCAAAGTTTTCAGATGTATTGTGAAATGAACAAACCTCCACTAAGATGGGAGAAGGGTGTAAGTGGTTATTAGGGGGGTTTTTTGTTTGCTTGTTGTTTTGTTTTGGTGGGGTCTTTTGGGTTTTCAGAGTTTTTTGTGTGTTTCTTTTTTTTTTTTCTTTTTTTCCTTGGGTTCTGGTTTGGTTTTTTATATTTTTAAAATATTTTTTGGTTTTTTTTTTTTTCCTGTTTATTTTGTTTTTTGAGATAAGGGGTTTATAATCAAGAATTAGCCTTAATACTTTAGAGCACTTATGTTATTTCCCTTACCTTTTACCTCTCTAGGTTATTTATTTCTTACACATTTGCCATGTAACGAGAAGACCCCTCTGGAGGGTGTCGTGTCCCCCTCCCCCTCATTGTAGGCTGCTGCTGAACGTTCTGGCCATGATCTGCTGAGAGTGGCTTCCTGTCAGAACTGCTTCATGTAAAATCACAAGGAAGCAAATGTTTCTTGCATCCTCCCATTGTGCTGTTTCCTGTGAGCATGTCCTGGATACAGGTTTTTTATGGCACTCTGCGTGTTGGGATGATCCAATCAAGTTGTTCTTGGTACCCCCTATAGTCTGAGTGTAGCAGGAAACGGGGCTTCCTCTCAACCTTTTGTTCTCAAGTTAGCCTGACTGTGGGGAGCTCTTGGCTCTATCAGAATCCAGAATGAAGGTGAGATTAAATTGGGTTGTTTTAAGGTTCTGTAAGTTTAAGCTATCATTTGTAACCTTTTTTGAAATGTTCCCTTTCTTAGTCATTCTCTTTCTCCCTTGTTGTCCCTTTCTGATCCCGTTCTGGTTTCTGCATGAGCACCTGTGTTGTGTATTTAATTTTTTTATGATCAGGGCTAGTCTTTTGTGATTCTGTTCACACTTCAAGTTTACTTACACTTCAAGTTTGTTTAAAAACTACTACAATAAGTGTGTAGCAATAATAGAAATTTCACACTCTTAATACTTTCTTGTTCCATAGCAGCTTAATTTTTCCTCCCAATTTGAGCAGAGGTTAAGCTGATCTCAGTTTTGACTTTGCAAATTATGCTGTTAATAAAATCTATCATTTCTGTTTATTAAATCAGATTATTTTTTCTCTTTTTTGTGTACATAATCGTTTAATATTCCTTGTGTTTGAGGAAAAGCCTTACAAAATTCACATTTAGGCAATTCCCTGGTGCCTCTCCTTACTACTTACAGCTTCAAATAACTAAGAGAAGTATTTTTAAATTATCTGTAGTCCAGTGAAACTTGTTGAAGTAGTTATTTGACTTTGTTTATGGGAGCAATAACTGCTTGGAGTATACTGTTGTGTGGTTCTGACTGCTTGATGCTGTGTGTGTTGTGTGGCATTGCTTTTCTGAGCTGTGTAAATGCTACTCAAGCTTGAGGGATGTTGGCACCTGTACAGCCCAGCTGGAACTGCTGCTTTCTGGGGCCAGAGATGATCCTCAGTCTGAGGGGGGAAATGAGCATGTGAATGTATGCAGGTACTTCAAATCCTCAAATAGTGTGGATGCATTGGGATTTTTTTTAATTCTTTTTTTTTTTTTTTTTTTTTTTTTTTTTTTACTGTAACACAGTCATTAAATGCTTTCTAAATCTGTTCTACCTTTTCTGTGATATTGCATCACCAGTCAGAGCTGGTCTGGCAGCCCCTTCTGTGGTTACTTTCATGGCTTTTGTTAACACTTTTGCTTCTCTTGGGTTAAACTGGCCTTTCTTTGTTCCTTTCTCGCTTCTCCCCTGGGATTATGAGTTTTTCCTCTCCTGTCTGTGAAGGCTGTTTTCTGGGTAAGGACTTTCTGATAGTGTCTGTGGGATGGGTCTGTTGTCAGAAAAGTGAACTGGTTTTTGTTGACTTTTTAGATGAAAACTGCATCATTGCAGAAAACTAAATATCTTTCTGTTTCCTAAATCAGTTGGAAGAACTGCAGCAGCTGTCTTTTATTGTCAGCTTTTTAGTCTTGTACAAAGGAGTACTGTGAGTTCTTTCAACCTATGCAGAATCTATTGCAAGAGCTGTTTTCATGAGACTTTGGATGAGTGTTTCCATTACCTCAGGCAAATATGGGTTTGTGGGGTTTTTTCCTTTTTTGAAAAAATGTCCTCTTTCCCCCCAAAAATCCAGATGTTTAATGTCATCACCCAGTGCTTGAAACTTGCTGGAGTGTTTTCTGCAAGATAATTCAAGGTTTGGATTGCCTTAGCACAGTTAAAAAATAAAAATAAAATTAACCTCTCCTTTCATCTGTCCTCTTCCCAAACCTCATCCTTGATCTAACCTGTCCAGCAATTTAATTCTTTTAAAATTCATTAATGTTCAGGAATGCTGTTTTCCTCTGCATCTTGTAAAGAGATGGCATGTAGGTTGTAGTAGTTATTTTTAAAGTACATTATGAAAAATCAGGTACAATGCCTGTGCACTGCTACAGAGAAAGAAGAGTATGCCAAGAGTAATAGTACACAATAACTTTTTTTTGGCCAAAATGTCTTAGGAAAACTACTTGATACTTGTATTATTCAACATTCTTGTAACTTAAATGATACTTGACATTTTTACTTTCTCAGTTCTTAAGTTTTTTTCAAATGTAGCTGTTGCTATATTATCTTTCCATTTAAAAGTGTCATAGTTTAAAATTTGGGGTTTAAAAATTTTTTAAGGAGAGCCCTCCCCTTTACTGGTTCATACTGGTTCATAACAACCACTAAAAGACTGATACTTTGATCATGCAATAGCTTCTACAGTTGTGGTTTGTATGTACAAGCTTAAAGGCTTGTTTATTAACTACTTAACTACTTGTTTTTTGGTTCTTTTTCAGACTTTTGATGCAAATGACCTGTATCAGGGACAGAATTTCAGCAAAGTTCTTAGCTCTCTTGTGGCTTTAAATAAGTTGACTGCAGGTGAGTAGACTGCTCTGTCTTGTGCTGGCTTATTGCTACTTTCACTTGCATCAGTGTATATTTACATCTGTGTTGTACCCATGATAAAGTGAACATATGCAGTATTTGGAATGACCTTTTGTTGAAGTTCATGCTTTTAAAACTTTGCAGTGGCTCTGGGTTCTCTAGTCGTGTCTTCTGCAGAAGGAAGCTTTGTGGTAGAGCTAAGGCTAAGCCTTTAAATTGGCAAGCAATTTAGGAAAATTGTGTTTTTCAGAAAGGCATGATTTTTAGGTTGTTTTTCTTTTTTTCCCTCCAAGTTTCAACTACTGGAATTGACTTTTGCTCCATTCCGTCATTCTCCTATTTGAACAACTTTGCAACATTTTTGCCCTCCCCAGCCTACATTTCCCAGTGCTATCCTTTCTTGCCAATAACAAAAGGATATCCAATGTCTTTGATCCCTTAAGCCACATATTTCATTCATTTAGCAGCTAGAAGTCATGAACCACTCACCTTAAGTTCTTTGATAGGAAGGGAGAGAGCTGTAGGAATAACAGACACGTGAGAGGTGTCCATCCATCATGGTAGGGTGAGGCTGTGCTAAATTCTGCCAGCTGGACCCTGGGACAGTCAAGAAATGTTGACATTGGCCCTTTTGGTTTCTTCCTGTTCCACCATCAGCAGCAAGTTTCAGTACTGGTCATCAGGTCAGAGTCTGAGAGAGTCTGAAATTGAACCATACGTGTCAGTTTTTGTGCAAGGAAGCAAAGGTGATAGAAAAGTCAGTGATGCAGAAGTGTTGCTTGATTTAATACTAATGAGATAAGTATCTTGTCACATTTATAATCTCTCATCTGTTTCATGGGAGACTTCGTGGTTTTGGTGGGTTTTTTCCTTGCGTTAGAAAGCACCCCATAAAATTAAGTGTTGCAACCAAATCTTAGTTTTAATGAATGGGTTTGGAGTAATACCACTGACTTCTTTGAAGCTGTTTAGATCAGTTGGAGATATTGCCTCTCATCTCAAGGGTAAGTGCAAATGCAAACCAGGGCAGTACATCTTTAAATCTGCTGTAACTGGCCATTGCTGCCTTTGCTGTTAACGTGGAGAAAGTGTGGCTGTTTTGTCCAGATGTCTATGGATTAAGGCCTATGTCAAAGAGCCACAACTGCAGCTGGTTAGAAGGGACCTGGGCTGATCCCTTTCATGGTGAGGGCATGTGGTGGTGGTATGGAAACCAAAAATCAGAACCACATGCAAGCTGTGATGTTGTCTCGTTCCTAGGAGCAAGCATAAACCTTCTTGTTCTTCCAAACAATTTTCATTAACTGGGTAATTGTGTAGAGGCATTTTAGACTGTATCTCTGCTCTGGTATTGCAAGATGGATTTCAGATCCCCATGTGGATCTGCAAGAATTTCAGGCATACACAGGTTCTTCTGAGATAGGCCTTCCTGCAATATGAGGAATGTGAGAAAGGGGCTTGATTACTGATGAAGGACTTCTGTGGCTTTTCAATCCACTGAAGTGTCAGTCTCTGGAGTGGTGGCATCAAGGAAGGAGGCTGCAGCCAGCACTGAACCTGCCTCTTGGGAGCTGCTTTTGGTGCAGCCCCTGGCTGGCTGTGGCTCACTAAGCCACAGGACACCCCCCCCCCTTGTTGGCTGGCAACGTCTCATCCCAGGGATGTGCCAGCCCAGTGTCCAGGGCTGGGGCTGCCCTGGTGCCCCCAGCTGCCCCACTCCTGGCCGGGATGGTGGGATCCTGCTGTCCTGCTGCTCACTCGGTGCCTCTCAGTCCACAGAGGACCCCAGCAGCCCTGATGGCACACAACCCTTCAGGTGAACGTGTCACATGGGTGTGCTTCTCAGAGGAGAGACAAATGCAAGAGAGGAAATGTTTTGGGATGGTGTTGTTTACTTGAGAAGCAGCGTTTTCCTTTCTTCTATTCCTAGTCCTCCCTCCAAAGAAGAAAAAATAGCTTAGTTGGCAAAAAAAAAAAAAAAAAATGGGATGAGGCAAAGGAATGTAGAAAAAGAGACAGTGGAAGGAATGCTTTAATTGAGAAGGAGATGGGGGGCTGTGGGAAGAGCTAAGAAACAGATGTGGCTGGCTTCACTTCAAGCAAGTTTTATGCAGTCAAAATTCTTGGCTACTAGCTAAAATGATGCTGTTAATTACCTTTAAATAGACTGGTAGTGAGTAGGAATAGAGGAATACAACCCTGACCCTCCTCTCTCTAAACAGGCCAAGTTGTTTTCTTGTCTGTGTGGGGAAGAAATTGTCCATGTCTCAGGATTTTACATTATTTATTGCTATCATTTTTGAGTCTTGAATTACTGAGTAACTGCAGATACATCAAATCTGCTTTAAGCATGTGAATTTTACAGAGATAAGCAGAAGTTATAGATGCAGATTGTTAAAATTCTAATATTTAATTTTTTTTCCCCACCCTCCTACAGACATAGGGCTGGGCAGTGACTCTGTATGTGCACGTCCCTCATCTCATCGGATAAAATCCTTTGATTCTTTGGGATCCCAGTCTTCACACAGTAGAACTTCAAAACTCTTTCAGGGACAGTATCGGAGTTTGGTAAGTTCTGTGTGAATGAAATATGCCATGGTGTGGTGATTTTTTCCCCCTTTCTTTTCTCCATTTCTTTTTTAATGAGCTTTGTAAGTAAATTGTAGCGTAGCAAAGTAACTGTTTCTTCTCTTTCAGTTCTGTATTTTTAGCCTGTGAGTTTGTTTTTGCAGCTTTTTATATGATGCTTCAAAATACATGCAGCTTTTTGCGAACTTCAAACTATTTTTTCCTCCTTTAGTGCTCCATTTTGTCTGCATAGACAGTATCTTCATGGATTTGTGTTTTTCTTCTCTGTGTAAGGACTTGCTTTTCCAAAGGCAAAAATCTAATTTTCTCTGAGTTTAGGGGTGATGATTGAATGTTTTTCAAACCTCTGTGAAGGTGATACTTCTAATTTTGACAGTAGTGGTAGTTGTTCCTGTTTTCTGTTATATTTCAAGGTTGGTCCTTCAACTTGCCTTTGTTTTATAGTCCAGCTGAATTCAGGGTTGCATACCTCATGGAAATTGTGATAAAATGTACTTTTAGTCACTGAAGGCCTGCAAGGAGGATTCAGATCCCTAATGAAAGCTGCTTTATCTGTGGCTTTCTTAGGTGTGTAATGTGTTTTATCAGGTAGCAGAGCCTGTGGAAGTTTTTGCCCAAGGCCACTAATTCAAGCTCCTGTTCTGCTGTTCACAGCCCACTCAGTTTTGCAGATGCAGCAGTTGGTGGGACTGGCTGTTAGCTGGATCACTGAAGTGATCAGAGTTTTCAGTGTTTCTGTCACTTTGGTGATCTGAGTTGCTCTGTGCAAAGGTAGAGGAGAGAGGTGCAAGAAGGAGGGAAAGAGAGCTAGTGGCCAAACCCAGGAAATTCCTAGTTTGGTTTTGTTGGTGTAGATGATCTGTTTGGAACTGTTCTCACCAAGTTTGTACTCATTTCCTCTGCTGGAAAGCCACCCTGGCAGAGCATAGGGTTTGTAGCTGGTCTCGCTGTGCAATGTTTCTGCTTATTTAGTGGCTGTTTACCGTTTACTAAACCAAAACATTCTCTTGTTGAGCAGAGAGGATGAAAGCACAAAATGTACCAGCAGAGGACTAAGGCAGAGGCACTTGAAAATGTGCCAATCTAATTGTCAAACACTGGGACTTGCATTGTCTTGGGAGTTTCTGCACATTTTCAAAGTTGTGTTTGCCCTCATTTTCCTGTAGTTTCTCAGCTGCTAACTCTGATGAAAGTCATATTGAGTTGTGATACAATAACATGATTGCTGGGGTTATGAATTAAGCTGACATATAAGATCCCAGTGACAACATGCAGTCTTTTCATCACCTCAGCTATATAGGCAACATGTAGGGGAAATTCTTCTACCTGGAGAGCTGACTAGGACTGCTTACACAGTCATTTTCTCACTAAGCTGTGTTTTTAGCTGCACAGGTATTGATTGATTCTTGGTTATGATAGAGACAAACATGATTTGTAGTGCTGTTCTCCCAGTTAGAGTGCAATGTTTTTAAAGTTGTCCAAGTATTGCACTTTTTCAGCATAAAGGTTTGCCCAAACTCTCATGAAGCGCTTGAATGGTGCAGATACCCAAAGTGACATCCCAGGACAAAATGCTAAATTTGAAAATTGTTAATTTGAAAGACAAATTAGTTACTTCAAAGAACATTCAGATGTTAGGACAGAGTGATAATCTGCCTTTGCACCCATGGTAAGGGATGAGCATACACACATACATAGTGTGTGTGGACAGCTGCAAGTCTGACTGCTGCAGGCTTCCAGCTTTGCTAGCCTTCAGAGAAATGATTTGGGAGTACTTAGTCAAGGTAAGTTGTGTAACTTTCTGTAGGTTTTGTGAAAGAACACTCCTTCTTTGGCAGGCTGTGGAGACTTGTACCTTCAGTATGGAAACCACTAACCTGATCTGTTACAGGAAAACAGAAAAGGTTTTGTGTTGCAAACTCTTGATATATCTAAAATTAAATTAAACCCAACTCAGTTTCTCCCTCCTTGCAGCGCAGAGAATTTTAGGAAAACACTCTCTAATCTAAGGCCTTTGTTTCTTTGTAGTTGTCAAAGGCAGTTTCAGTCTTTGCTAGTTATAGAAAAATGCATGTTTTCTTTTTTCTTTGTGAGAGCAATAATTATTCTCATTTTAGGTGTTAACCCTTTCTGATTTGGAGGGGCTGTAATAAGTAAAATATATACTCCCATGATTGATAAAAATCTGTAGATTAAAATTCACAGAAATCCTAAAGTGCACCTTATAAAGGGCTTTGAGTAAAAATGTGTGGGGACTGTTGTGTGTGGAGCAAAGACTATTTCCATTTTATGGCAATTTCTGTTTTGCTCATGGAAATATTGTTTAAGTCTCTAATGATCATTTTATTCTTTGTTTTCTCTTCCTAGGACATGACAGATAACGGCAACCATCAGTTGGTGGTGAGAGCCAAATTTAATTTTCAACAGACAAATGAAGATGAACTTTCTTTTTCAAAAGGTGATATTATTCATGTTACAAGAGTGGAAGAAGGAGGCTGGTGGGAAGGAACTTTGAATGGAAAAACAGGATGGTTTCCAAGTAACTACGTACGAGAAATTAAATCAAATGGTGAGTTTGGAAGGGGAGAGCATATTTGCAGAAATTCATGCTTTGGGTAGAGGTTGATGGTTGGTTGATTCATTAAAACTTCTAATGCTTTTTGTTTAAGCTTGATTTTATTTACTGAAGGTCATTCACAGCAATGATTAATGCTTGGGAACTTGCACTTCCCCACCCCAGCTCACTGTATAGAGTGGCTTCTGAATCAGCAGTAAGTGTGCAGAAAAGTCCCCATTCTGTTTGCTTGTCTGTCATGTTTGGGCTGCTCTCACTTCCTTGGTCTAAATTCCTAGTATATGGGATTTTGACTCAGATGCTGACAGACTTTGAATTGGTGCTTTTGGTTTAAATAGTGACAGATTTCATACAAAAAAAACAAAAAAAAAAATGAACAAGAAAAACCTCCAAACCTGACAAAAATTTACTCAATACATCCCATTACTTAGAAGTAAACAACTGTAGGAGGGAAACCCAATTCTATCAAAATCGTCTTTTGAAAGCTAATGTATTTGTGATTTTTCTTTTTCTTTCTTGTTCATGTGCTTTCAGCTTTTCTTCACACAGGCTTCATCCTTCCGCTGAAGTTTTATTTTGAACTTTGTACAGTCAAATACCTTCTGTAAATGTCATCTGAATATCAGAAGTAACATTCCTTTTTAATCCACTAGGATATTGCTGTGGGTGACATAGTTTCTCTGTCTCCTTTATTTCCTTTTTTTACTCCATGTCTTGGCTTATTTTCAGAGATTAGGGATAAGCCTGGTAGGATAAAATTACCCAGGGTCTCTGGGAGGCTTTACCACTGTTTCCTTTGTTACAGCTCCAGTGAAAACACACGTCTTTTGAGGCTGTGCTAAAGTCTTTGGCATGGCTTTTTTTTTTCTCCCCATCCCATCATGAGGCAGCTATTCAGATGCCTGATTGCAGTGAGGTTGTGGGAGCAAAGTCCGTTTTAAAACTTACCTTTTCTCCTTTGGTTGCATCCTCTTGTTTTCTTCCTTGGTTTAATATCTCCAGTCTGTTGCTGCAAAATGCTAGTCTTCATTGTCCTTTCCAACCAGCTTTTCCTAGACATAGTCACAATGTAAGACTTGGCTTTAATGTTCTTTAGAGATCCCTCAGATGCAACTTATCCTGAGAAGCAATTCTCGAAGCCTGTTTTTGGTTTGTAGTGTTTTAGCATCAGCCATGATGACCATCTTATCTCATTGTTATTAATTTAAATCATTGCTGCAGAGGTTTTGTTTGAATTTCATCAGTTTTGACTTCTTCCAACTCCTGGAACCTAGGTAGGCAATTAAGGTCTAGAACAGAAATGCTTTAACAGTGAACATGCAAGAACCAGAAGTTGCCAGTAACCAGAGTTAAATGATTCTTGTTTTAAGAATGCTGCAGTTGGGTGAAGTAAGTAGGAAGGGACAAGCTGTAATGCCAAGTGCAGTCTGATGTTTGTGACTTCTTGCAGCCCTGTCTGATCCCTGGGGCTGGCATGGTTTCACTTCTTGCTGTCAAAAGAAAATTCTCCCAAATCCTTTTCCTTCCACTTTATAGGTGAATTCTCTCTCCCACAACAGTTTATCCCTTGTGCCTTCTGCAAGACTTATTGCATTCTTGGACTGCTGTCTCATATGTTAAATTTCTTCTATGGAAGTTTCTTCTGTTTGTGTCAAGCTTTTCTCTTCTCAGGAAGCTTAGTTCATAGAGTATTACCAAGTTCACATGACTGAGCTGTAGCTCACTAGCTTTCTCTGTTTTCCTCCTCCATTTTAAAATTACTGTTTAGCTTTTTCTAGTACTTTATGGAACTTCACTTGTCCTCTCTGGTTTCAGATATGGATATAGCTAGTTCTTTTACTATCAATTCAGCACAAGAGGTACTGTGTAATGTGTCAAAATAGTAATTTTAACCTGCTTTAATGCATTTGTAGGTATATGTTTTTCTGGAATTGATTTTTTTTATGAGGAGGATGGGGGGTGGTGGAAGGAAACATGACATATCAGGAGATTTTAGTGTGTTAGGAGCTGTGGAGTTGCAGATGAGCTTCACCCCTTCATGTATATATGCATGCTGTGGGATGCTTTGTTGCTACTGCCTTCATAACCATGTTAGTTGTGTTTTAAATGGTGACCTGACTTCTCCTGCTTACTTTTGCTTCTTTTTGTGTGATTCTGGTCAGTGTATATATTTGTGATATTTGCTCCATGTCAGTTTGCATCCACTTTTTCTGATCTTTCTTTGGTATGCCACTAACTTTTAAAGGAATTATCATTCTCGAGAGCCTATTCTGCTTATGTTGTTATTAGTGGGACTTCTTTTTTAATCCATATTTTTAAGTTCACTGATTTCTTCTTACTTCAAGTCTGTTGTTGTAATTTTACTGCACTGTTTCTTTTATTGCTTGTTTCCATGAAACGTGTTGTGAGCATTTCTATTCTCAGCTAAGTTTTGCTTTATGGATATTGTTGAAGATCCTAGAGAGAGGGCTTTTCTGGAATTCTCCTCCCTTCTGTATCCAAATGCATTGTCACTGTCCTGCTGCTGGACTTTCTTTGTTCTGCTGTCCTTGTGGAAACGAGGATGTAATGCTGTTGTTACAAAGCTCTGAAGTTGTTTCAATAGGTGGGTGTTCATGAGAAGCTTCATCTAAGTTAAATGTAATTTCTGTTGCCTTCCTGTGTCCCTGCTCTTCTTAGTTTGTCTTCATTAGGAGAGTTGGCATTTCTTGAGTTGATAATCTTACACTGGCCACTTTCCTTTATTTCCTAGTAACTCTATATACACCTCACTTCAGGATTTCCCCAATTCAGAAGTATTTTAAGTGCCTTTATGCCTCAAGCATGAGGTTGAAATACAAAAGTGCTCTTTTTTGCCTTACATATTTTAAAAGTGGTTAGAACTTGCAGCCTTGCTAGCTCAAATTCAAAATGTGTTTTCTATCAGTGTTACAATGGATTGATTTTAAAAAAGATCCAGATAGGGTTTTTGAAATACATGCTCTTGATTAAGGTCTCTCTGAAAAAATGTTCATCCTGGACATTTCATTTGTTTTCAACATACTCTGTAAAATGGTCTGGCATTGGTAGTATAACTCTAGGTTTCTTTCTTCTCTGAAATGTAACTGAAAATACTGTAAATACTTAGAAATTATGTATAGGATGATGCATTCTATGGAGAGCTCCCAGGACATGACTAAGTAAGCTCCTGGGTTTCACTAAATTAAATCCGCTCAGTCTGATGTAACCTGACTTCTGCAAATTGAGTAAAAGAAGAAATGAGTGAAGTTTTTTATGCAAGTGTGTTTTTGTTTTGATTCTCACAAACTTCATAGGCATTAGATGTTTAGATAAATTGATTTTTGTTCTAAATTAAAATCCTCTAGTGTAAAAGACCTGTAGATATGTAATCTTAGCTTTTACAGTTGCTTTGAAGTTATCTCTCTCTTCCCTTCCTTGAATATGTGTGTGGCAATGGAACTGCCTTTACCCACATTGATTTCTTCAAGTGTTTAGAAGAAAAGTAAGCTGCATTACATAAATTGCACCAGCAGAGCATATCACATGATAAGGTATCTCACAGTGGTTGTGCCATGGCTGTTACTTGTTTATTTAGCTGTGCCTGGCTGATTAGAGTTAGCACACAATGCTAATGAGGTGAGCTACAAATGGTTGTAGGACGCATACTGAGATTGTTGAGCAAAGCACAGCATTTCATTTTCTTATGCTGGACAATGACTATTTTGGGGGAAAATAAGTTTGATTGAGATGGGAAACTCTTTTTGTTTTGCTTTTGAGTGTATATTTATTCTGTCCCCCTCCCTGACCCAAGGAGAAAAAGAGAATTTGTTTAAAGTAGTGATAGTTATGATCAAATATGTAAAAAAAAATACACTGTTTTTCTATTCAGGTACATGCCTACACTGTGAACTTAAGAAAAAAAGGTTCATTTCTCTCTCCCTCCTCCCTATGTTTTCATTTCCATTTTCACACCCTCTAACATCTTATGTTTTTAAATGTTCTTTGATCTCTAGACAGGAAGTACTTTGAAAGGATTTTGGTTTTATCCTGCTCTGCTATTACATGTGACAGAGGATAGAAAATAATGTGTAAACTTGTTAAGATACTTGACAGTGTGGCCTTATTGAGGTTGTTTTTGCTTACATAAAATGGAACAGGAAGAGGTGAAGGTGTAGGTGGAGCCTTGTCTCTTACAGTGCTGCTTCTGTCTCACACACACAGTACTTAGAGAGATTTGGAGACCTAGTTTGGAGGGTTTTCTTGCAATGGAAAGAAGGATGGTTAGCCAGAATGGGATTCACTTGCTTAGCTACTGTCAGATGTTAATCAGATTTAAAAAAAAAAAACAACAAAAAAACCAAAAAACACATGGTCCATTACTGAGTTGTGTCCAAGTATAATCCCTTTAGATGGCATGAGATTACACGGAAGGGAATACAGCTTTGTACGAACTGCAATTCATATGTCTCAAAGTTTATTCTAATTCTTTGCAGAAATTTATGTATCATTACTGCTCTAGCCTCTGTTACTCGTTCTTGACAGTTATTGGTATCAGGCCCAGTGCAAATTACAGTGATAATGTTTCTTTTAGTTGGATGTTAAAAAAAACAAAATCAGTGTGGGGAAAAGGTCAGAATACAGTGGAGGAGTAGAGTGTCAGCTGCTTCCATCCTGTGGTGTGTGAGGGAAAGAGAAATTACACTTTTGGCTTTGGGGGAAAAAAAAGCAAAGGAAAAAATAGCTAAAACCCCATGAAGAATGTTAATTTTTCTCTCCCTGACCATGTACACTCAGAGGAATATTGTGTTCTCTTGTCAAGTGTAACTACAGACATCAATAACATAGAGTTTGGCACCAGTGAATGCTGCTGGGGCAGAAGTGTTGGTGTTGTCTGCATTGCAGAGTGGAGCTCTGCAGCAGTGCCAGAGCCCTCTTGAGAACTGGGAATGGGTTTAGGTCTGCCCTCCTGATGCTGGACTTGAACTGATTAGTCTAGGAACATGGAGCTTCCTTGTAGCACTTCACTGATAGGGACCACACAGCTTTTGGAGTTCTTGTTGACACACCTTTCCTCCCCTAATGTGGGATGAAATAACCCAAATCAGGTGTTTTTATCTAGATAATGCCCCACGGCACAGGAATCGCAGAAACACTCAGGGGTGCTCTGTAGCAGTCGGGTCAAAGTGCTTTAGTCAAGTATGTTCTGAAGGGAGTAAATTCTCTGTGGAGTAGCACAAAGTAGACTGTTGCATGAAAATGAATATGGCATAAACTGAAGACATTTCAGAAGAGAGAGAATGTGGGAATATCAGGTAATGTGAAGGCATATAAGTTAAAATAGAAAGAAACAGAGTATTGGGAAGGATTGGGTAAATTTTCTTTTTATAGCCAATAAATAGACATTTGTAAAGAATAAAATAACTTCATTTAAGGGAGTTTGTGGCATCTTATACCACTTAGGGGAAGGTTATAAAAGCAGTTGGTTCCACTGAGGATAATTATTTCCTGGAAAAGTAATGTTAAAAGCCTGTGCTACCCTCATTCTCTCACCCATGGATGATCTGTTCAGTGAAGTCCATCTGGTTTGCCACCACTAGACAATGCATTATCAAGTGTGGCTGAGGGCATTTGAATGTGATGCTTAGATCACAAGAGAGATGGACAGTGGGAACTCAGCTCTTGGTTTCAGTCACCAGCAGGATACCATCTCTTCCTATACTTGAGCAGATGCCTGCCAACTTTGGATTTGATCATACACTGAGCCATTTTCACTGTGCTTTCAGTGTTAATATAAGGCATGCACATTGTGCCTGGAGAAAAATAGGGAGATGCAAAAATCTGTGTGGGAAAAGCTGGTGTCTGGCTCAAGTCACTCTCTTCCAGAGCTTTGAGAAATAGAGCCTCTGAGGAGTGGGCAAGGTGCCAGGCTTTTGCTGATGTTTCAAAAACCCATGGACTTCATAAAGATGTAGTGTGCTGAATAGGGGTGGTTCCTCCTTGAAATGTTTAATGAAATATGCTCTGTTTGCAAAATACTCTAATGTTCTATTACCAAGGATACTAAATGACACTTAACTTAGCATAAACAAGGAAAGTGATTTCTTATGTTCAAGATCAGGATTTTCTTCTCTGTAATGCATTGTGCAATAAGCTAATTGCAGCAAGACTGTTTCTTATTCCTCATTATGAAGCAAGGCACTGCTTGGAGGCAGAATACCAGACATGATAGACAGATGGACTAATTTGCTGTGTCTGATTCTGTGTTTCTGCAATAGAAATGGCCTTTACATTTCAAAAGCTAAATGTTGATTATGACTGTTCAGGCAAAATTATATGAATGTGTGATTATTTTTTTCTGTTCTGTCTTTAAATCTGAATTTGGACATGTGAGTGTCTCTGATGGATAACTGAATCAGCTGAACAGCTGGCAATATAAATGACTCTATATGTTTCAGCAAAAAAACCTCTCACTTTGTTCAGCAGCTTAAGTGGAGAGGTATTTTTGTACCCTTTAAAATAACAAAGAACCAGAATTCCATGATCAGCCAGCTTAACAATGGTCAGCCATCTGTATTATGATAAATTCAATGACAAGTATTTACCTTTATCCTTAAATAACTCTTGTTACTCCTTTCAAGACATCTGTATTATGATAAATTCTGTGACAAGTATTTACTTTTATTCTGAAATAACTCTGGTTTCTCCTTTCATGCTTTTTGGCACATGATAATAAACCTTGAGGTATTTAGTGAACCTGAAAGTCACTATAAATTGTAGGATAAGTTCAAGAGCTTCCACAGAGAGTAAAAGCAAATTACCACGTTTGTGGGAATGACATCATTTTCATCATTCAGTACAAAGAAAAGTATTTAATTGTCCCATATAGAGAAGCATTACAGATGAATACATAAATGAGTAGCCATACATATGAGGTGATTTTAGGTCTTTTCAAACTGAGTGTTTGATGGCAAATCTGCTGGAGTTTACAGCTTGGTTCTGAGGGGGTGGGAGGAGTCCTGTCATTTGGAATTACTTGGCTGTATAGCAGAGCACACATGCATTGCAGGGCTGGTGGCTGAGAGCACCAGTGTTCCCAGCTGGATAACTGCTGGCTCTAACAGTTTTTGTGCTGTGTGTCAGCTTAGATCTGATGTGGGCTGGCTAGGCAGGGGATATTAACCAAAAGGGTTTTACTGTCATCCCTCAGTGTGGCAAGGAGAATGGGGTGGTTTTTTTTGCTTTGCACATGTTTGGCAGTTTTAAGACTTTATTTTATTTTTAGATTAGCTTCTTTGAGGGGAGTTCCACTGCAATACAGAGCAAATCCCCTTAAAGATACTTGCATTTGTGTGCTTATGGGGACTGAGCTGCTCTTTGTGGGCTGTTAGCTAAAGCCTCTGGGCTGCCAGGCTGTCCTGGTGCTGGAGATGAAAGGGTGATCTGCACCTGGAGTCAGCTTGCTTGAGCTGGCGTCATCCATGGGCTGCAGCTGGGAGCCTGAAGGAGCCCTAAATGGCTCAGGAGAGGCTGGTGCCACAGGGAGTGTTCTGCTTGTGATGCTGCTTCCCTGGTCAGCTCTGATGTCCATGGGAATTTTCCATAGCTGGCCCTTAGCTTGGCTGGCTGGGCTTCTCCTGGAGAGGTGTTTGAGACTTGCATAATTTATTCTTAGCCTGAGGTATCAGGTAAACTAGACTTGAATTATTCATGTGTCTTTATTAAAATGTGTTTGAAACAGGAGCTTGCTTTTAAAATAAAGGTAGAGCCTTCAGTATGTATGTTTTGGTGATGCTTCTGTGGTTTTGTTTGGAGAAGTTCAGTTGACAATTTGCTGTTTTATAGCTTGGATGCAAATTACTCAAATGCTTATTAGACATTTGCATCTTAGAGGAGCCTGATTATTTAAAAAACATACAGAAATAGACAAACCAAAGCACCAAAATGTCCTGATAAACAGAGTCTCACAAGCATTTTCAGTTGGTTGAGTCCACAGTCAAGTGTGAGAGGTCAAGAAGAGATACTGCAAATCTTACTTGCTGTTTCTGCAGCAAGCAGCATGTTGCTTTTGATTTTCTCTCACCTCATGTTTGCTCCTCTGTAATTGACTTAGAGGAGTGGTAGTGGTGGGAGGGAAGGCTTTAGGAGTGTGTTTTCTCTGCCTCTCTGATCTGGGCCAGCACTAGGGTGACTCTCAGGACTGTTTTGTTCTTGCAGATTAATGTTGTCCTTCTAGGAAGAGCATGCATTACTGAGGGATAGATTCCGTATGGGTTATAGGAAGGATTTATTTTTATGAAGAACCCTGTTCTCAAGTGCATAAACATTTTTATTCTATCCTTCATTAATAGCAAAATATAATTTGTTTTAAAAGATGATTTTCGGGGCATAAGGTAAGTCACTAGTACAGTGTTTTGAATCTTATTTTGAGACTGAGTGTAATGTCTCACTTCTGGAGTGTTCAGTTTTTGATTGGTCACTTGCTTTCACAGAGGTCATTAAATTAATGTTGAAACTTAATGCTACTTTTGTTTGAAAGTGTGTATATGGTTTGGAAATGCCTGTTACTGATTTTTTTTGCCTTTTTTTTTAATTGCAGTCTATAACAGCATCTTGTTTTTAAAAATAAATTTGGAAGTGCAAGTTTTATTAACTGACTTTCTGGTTCCAGGAAAAAGAATGGCAGTTTTTCTGCTTGCCTTCAATGGAGCTGGAGTTTGATTCATTGTGAACATACTGATTCTTTGCCAGTAATTTCAAGTGCAATTATGTATGTTTCTCAGTGAAACACCCTTTTTACTGTATCTTGATAAATATTTTAAAGCAGCTTGTTTGACCTCTAGTGTTGAGCTGTGAGATTGCACCCCATTGACCCCAAAATATGTTTTATTTCAGAAAAACCAGTCTCCCCCAAATCAGGTACATTGAAGAGTCCACCTAAAGGCTTTGATACATCTGCAATTAACAAAAGTTACTACAATGTGGTGAGTGATCACTTTTACTTCCATGTGAGCTGTTATATACAGTAGAATGTCATTTAACAAAATGCTTTTATCTGGGAAAAAAGGGCAGTCTTGCTAGGAAGTACCAAAACTAGATAGAGGTATTGGTGGATTCTCATATAAACAAGATCATTATTAGTTTAATAGAATATCACATATGTGGATTCTTAAACATGGTGCAAAAATTATAGTCTAAAGTAAGTGAATGATTGTCATTAATGTAATATTATGCTCATGTTTTGCTAGTTGTTAATTTCCTTTTTTCTTCCATCTCCCACATGTGACATCAATGTTCCCCAATCTCCATGAATTACTGAAATTCTGCTGTGTTAAACTAATTAGGTATACTTTTGTCCTTTTTGTTGAATAAGAGACTGTTTCAAAATGTTCAATTTGCTTCCTTTGTATTGATGCTTGTGTGTCAGCTCTGTTGTTAACCTAAGGAACCTCTTCCCTTATACTGTGCATAGATTTCACAGCAAGGCAGTACAGGCAGAGTGAGCCTTTAGCACACCCCCAGGAATTCTTAACCTAGTACTCAGGTACTAGGTTGCATGTAAGAAACAGATGCATGTAGGAAACATACCCAACTCTGTCTTTAAGTGTGTTGTAAGCATGATGAGAATCATGTATTTATTGAGGAGATATACACTGGGAAGCAAAAAAGCATCTTACTGTTTTTGTTAAGCACTGCTCCCTGCTGGTATAAAACCAAACCACAACCTTTCTTTCCCTTTTCTTCCAGCAGCTGTCATGGGTTTTCATTTCTATGTCAGTGTTTAAGAAGGGTCATAAAGCATAATTTTCTGTTTTTGTCTTGTGTGGTTCTGGCTTGAATAGCACCTGGAAGAGCAGAGGGGTTTTGTCTCTAGTCCCTAATTGAAAGCTGTGAAGCAACCTCCTGCTCCTCCATCTGGCTCTGCTCCTGCCTCTGTCATAGCTGCAATTCTGTGCTGAAGGGAGGGCTGCAGTTCTTTGGCTACTGCATCCCATAACTGCTGGTCACAATGGAAAGTATCTGCAGGCACACCCTTCTCTCAAACTGCAGGATGTAAAGATCTTGCTGTGGTATATCCAGTGACAAAATAGTGGATTGATTTAATTTATTTTTGTTTTCACTGTATCTCTTTATAGTGTTTTTTCTTTTTATGTTATTGTAGTGTGTGGATGCAAATTTGGGAAATGAAAGTGTACTTAAGTGAAAAGAAGAGAAAGTAAATGTTCATTTTGTTCAGGCACCCAAGTTATAGCATACAATTTTGAAATATCACCTTTGGGTTGTGTTATTTTTATAATTGTTCCCTGAATGACCCTTTCTAATTGTGGAGGCTCAAGCTACTCTACTTTTGGAAATACAGCTGTGACTGGCTTTGAAAGTAGTTTAATTAAAAAACAAACAAAAACCCAAAAAACCCCAAACCCTAGTGACCATCATATACCTACTCTTAGGATTAGTTTATTTTATATCTTGCTCAGGTGCAACTTTCTTGGTACAATTAACCTGATGTAATGAGATGCCAACTGTTTTGACTGCTAATTACTTAATAACTGTTGATGACATTGTAGGGAGTGAAAAGGACCAGTTCATACTAATACACAAAATTGTTGTAAATTACACCACAGACCCTAGAGTGCTGGTCTTAAGTCTGTCAGCAATGAATTGGATAATTGTCATTTTCACTTTTTTCCATAGTGTGGCAAGTACCCCTACTTTTTTTTTTTTTTTAAGTCACTATTTTATTCTGGTTTAGAAAATGAGAGGCTGTGCTGTACCTAGCTCATTGTTTCAGAGAAGTAAGACTGTACTGCTGTGTCTGAAACCTAAATTAGACATATTGACATTTAGATTTTCTTGAAATATATTTTGTGCTTCTGATGGCACAAAAACATGCCATTTTCGGCTTCTGGAAATATCTATAGAATATTTTCAATTTCAATTAAATATGTAAGATTTTTTCATGTTTTGCATGTAGATAAGACAAACAGCAAACCCATTCACTGAAGTGAAATTCTGAGTTGAGTTTTTGTTCTGTCTTAAGCTACAGACAGGAGACTTCCCTGTGCTATATTTCATCAGTCTGTACTGATAATAAAGTTAAGAAAAAGCAGAAGATCTCTAAAAAAGCTTTTGGCAACTGATAGCTGAAAGGATGTAGCTGGAGTGAAGGAGTAAATGTTACAGTCTGTGTTTAAGGTTCTCTTGGCTACTAAGCTATAGTTGAGACTGCTACTCTGGGACTTTGTACTATTTTTGGGTTGTTGGCTGTCCCCACATGTGGATGTGCTGAGACTCTGTAGTCACCACAGTTATTTATTGCTGTTTACCCTGGGGAAGGTTTTGTGCAGGCAGCACTTGAGGATACGTTTTTTGAACTGAGGACAAAATCAAAAGGCTGTTCAGAAAGTGGTAGGAGAGGCTCCCTTTCTGGGAGGAGGACTGCGATAGGCTAAGGGAAAATACTTAATGTAAAGAGGAGACTGCTTTCCCCACTTTCTTCTGCTCTTCACCCCCTTGTAAACATGTTCTTTATTTCTGTGGATTCACAGCTCCGTCTGGAGTTTGTGAGACAAATCACATGCTTCTAGTCTCAGTGTGCTTAATTATTGCTCCTTGTGCTACATGTTGCTGAGAAGACACATTTGTTATGCATGTACATTTGGCCTGGCTCAGGAGTTCAGGTTAGTAGACAATGCTGAGGTGTTGTCCTCCATGAAATGGTACAAGTCTATAGTAGTGTGTAATATGAACCAGACTTGTGATGAAGCATTTTCCATGTAGAAGTAATTTAGTAGCCTATTACTGAAGAAGTGGGTGTATTGTTGCATGTTATTCCCTGAAGATAGAGCAGGCATTACTCTGAGTTTTATTTTTGCTTCAGATCCCTTGAGAGTTTGTAACTCTGTATCCAGAATAAAATCAGGTTCTCTCCATTTACAGTTGCTTTGAGATTAGGTAACTATTCTAAAAGCCGGTGAAGAAATGGGCAAATTTCTCCACTGTTATGAGTATTTGGATAACCTTGTTTCCTTTTAAGTGTTTGAGAAGTAGTAGAAAATAAACACTCCTTTTGAGGTCACACTTTTAAAGTTGAATCAAGTTGTCTAATGAAGTTCATATAAGTTTTTGAGGGCCCTCATATGGTATACTTGTGCAGTGCTTTACAATGCCCCTCTCAAGAGCCTGTTTTAAGGAGTTCAGCAAATTCTTGTGAACCAGGAAAATGACATACTGATCACAATTTTGCTCAACTTTGTGATATTTTGGTGAAGTGCCATACTAGTGTGATAAAATGTTAGTGTGCTACAGGATCATGCCCAAGTGCACCGCTGAACTCTGCCTTTTCTCCCACTGGTTTGGAATGCAATCATCCTTGTGTAGGTAATTGTAAATCCATTTTTGGGTGGTAGGGAGCAGGCTGAGGTTTTGTGTGACAGACCTGTTAACCATGTTGAATGTTGTATGCCATGTGCCTGGGGGAGCTGGTGCAGTGTGAGCTCAGCTGTGTGTGCCTGCCAGTCAGCAGTGACGGGCTGCAGAGCTGCAGAGCTGCTCTGTCCTACCCGGGCGGATCCTGCAATGTTGTGGTGCAGCTGTGGAAACGAGGTCTGGGAGCTCTCATGGGGTCCTGCAGCAGCCAGAGTGCTCAGAGAGCAGGAAAGGGAAGAAAGGTGATTATTAGATCATGTGGAAGAGATGTGGATGTGAGGAATGTAGGGGATTCCTGGTGCCAAAATACTGAGTTGCAGTAATGACTACTTATCACTTCAAAGCACAGTCCAATAATCCTCACAGCTTCTCAGTGAGGTAGGTAAGTCAAGCTGGAAGAATGCAAGATATCACAGAAATTATGTTTTAGAGCTATATAAGCAAGGTTATTCTTTAAAAAATGTATTCAAAGTTAAAAACAAATTGTATGCAGTGAAAACTGTACTTGTTTAGAAGAAAGGGTGATAGATTTAATATGTTTAATATGTTCTGGGGACAGTTGAAACTGTGTATATCTCAAGTATTGTGTAACATTGTGAATTACTAGAATAAAAACGTGTAAGTGCATCTGGTACTCTGCATAGGTTTTGTAGCATAGTTTTATTTACAGTGTCATTAATTTTCCTTTTTCCACTAATTGTCAGGTTACTAATTCTAGTTTTTAAGCTTTCTTGTTATTACCTTCCCCTGCCCTTAAGTCTTTTTCCTTTAATCCCATGTTCTCCATATGGCAAAGAAAATCCTCAAAGAAAAATCCAAACCAGCACAAGGAAAATAATGAAGTGTGTCCAACATGAAACTAGTTTTATTTCCAGCTTTTCAGACAGCTGTTTGTAGCTCAGAATGGGAGTAGTCTTTGAGAAAATGGGATAGTGCTGCAGTCTTTCAAGATCTTTAGCAAATTTGTTGATTTTTATCTTTCAGAGTCTTTTAATACTGTTTGGATCTTCATCAGGACACTGTGGTTTTGTCCCTGGCTTTCAGTCTCCTTTTCCCTACTAATTTTTCCTGCCAGTTTAATGACTTTGGGCTGGGAGATTTTTGTGGGAAAAACCATATTGAAAAATATTGGTTTTGCACTTAGTTTTGAACCTCATGGATGCCAAGTACTTTTATATTTGCATTTGAACTATTTGCTTTTTTGTTTTATGTATATAAAAGAGAATATGGAGTTAGTTAGTGCTATGATTGGCAGAGACATTTTATTTCCCTGGTCTAAAGGGTTAAAAAATCCTCTTAGCTTTTTACAAATTTGTGTGCCCATATTGTACTTATGCTGTAATTTCCAAGTTAGTAGCCATAACTTTCCCTGTGACATTCTTCTGTCACAGTGTTTAGCAGAGAATGGAGACATTTTAATCTTCAGTTCAAGATTCAGACTTGCAACAAAAGAATGGACTCAAAAATGGTTTCTCTCTCTCTCTCCAAATGAATAGAAGCATTCAAGGAATAAGCAGAATCAGTGACACCAGTGAAAGGAACAGTGATTTCTTCATTGACATACTGAACTATTTAAAGTTATTTCATCAGGTTTGCATTTAGGAATGAATGGCTTTTTTTATTTCCTAAGAGAGAGTATTGACTACAACAGTGAATAATGCACTCAATTACAGTTGTTCCTATAAATGCTGAAATGAGATATTACTGTAGGCTTGGCAAATATGGCATGTAACAAAATGAGGTTTGTGCTGCAGCTTGTGACCACTGATTAGCAGTAAGTTTTTGAAGTTCAGCTCTGTTCACTAAACTGCATTTAATTCCGATGATTCTCTTGTTAAATAACTTTTGGAGGCAAAAAATAAGTTGCTTTCTAAAAGCACAGTAGAACCTGATATGATTATAAGGGAGGATATCCTAAAGCAGACTCCCAAGAAATGGCCCAGTAAAATGTTTTCCTATACACATTTGGGATTATTTTACTTGTTTGATTTATATTCAACCAAAACCCAAGTGTGTGTGCTGTATTTTATAAATACCTGGCTTTGCATCAGTCTATTGCAATTTTCTTATGGTAGTGTACTCCCAGTGTAAGGTTAGGCAGCACTATTTAAAAATAATGTAATAGTGCTAAATGTGTTGCTAAGTGAAGTTGGAAATTACTTGATCTTTGTAAATCTGTTAATATTCAGGTGTTCTAGCAGGTTATTTAGTGCATCTGAACACTCCACTAGCAATATTAGTTGCAATGTGTTGGAATTGAGACTGAGAAACTGACACTGTTGATTTTTCTTGCAAGTTCTATTGTGCTTTACCATCCTCTGATGATCTGTGACTGTTCTGAGGTACATAGGGGGAATAATTACCCCTGGCTTTGGAGGAAAGCTCTGTGTAACTCAAATTTTTACAGCAAAATGTAGTGATAATCTTGTAAACTTAGCATTTTTTGTGTATAGCTAAAGATTGATTCATCTGGTGTAGTGTGGTTTTTTTCCTCCTGTGAATTTCATAGATGTATAGTATTCAATATTTGCTGATATTTGCGTTTTTAAAATAGGAACTCTCATTTAAGCTTTTCTCATGCTAAATAAATTTTAGTATGCTTTAAAACTGGTATTGATATATCTTAAAAAGTACCAATTAGCAATTGTCATTTATTGTAGGTGCTACAAAATATATTAGAAACAGAAAATGAATATGCTAAGGAGCTACAAACAATGCTTTCAAACTACCTGCGACCATTACAAGCCAGTGAAAAGTATGTGAGTTTGTCCTGTGTTTTAAATTGAGATCTCTCAGGTATTGGGGAGGGTTAACATGGTCAAAATGTGGATGTCAGTGTGAATTTACCTCTGTGAACTCTGTGATTCTTGAGGCAGGGATTGCTTTTATTCAGTTTGCTTGCTGATTGAAACAGTCTGGTCCTTAATCTAAGAACCAGTAAACATTTTCTTTTAATGCAATAGATAGAATTAATGCACAGTTAGTCAATAGCTGCAAACCTAAACATGTTTTATTTGCTTTGGCTCCAGGTTAACCTTGACAAATACTTCGTACTTAATGGGAAACCTGGAAGAAATAAGTTCTTTCCAGCAAATGCTTGTACAGTCTTTAGAAGAATGCACCAAGTAAGTATCATGCATACTGGTCAGAGTAAATGCTAACATGCAAATCTCTTCTATTACTGTACTTGTTGCATGTTTTGTTTGGTATAGTTTTTTTTCCTTCAAGAGTTGTTGCCAGAGCAGCACAGCGATAGATATTTGGAGAATGTGTTGATTGTTTGTACAGATACATATTGCAATTGCAAAGATAGAAATTTTGATGTAGTTTAAAAGAAGCTTTGGATTTTTGTGATGCAAGTGCATACCAGTAGGAAAGTGGTGGTTTGGGGGGCATGGATTTTAACTATTTTCTTCAAAGTAAGAGGAAGAAAGAATGGAGCAACCTTATGTGACAGTGGAACAATGGAGAAGGAGGTAAGTGACTTGGATGAAGGACACTGTATGAGAATGCTTGTACTTCGTATTCTTCTGGCCTGAGCAAAAGTGGTCTTGCAAAAGTGCTGGGAGAGGTGTGCAGGATAGGCAGAAAGAGCAACCTGAATTAAATGAAACCCCTGAGTGCTTGTCCTGCGCCATATAGGAAGCATGGAGCCCAGAAAGAAGGGCATGAAGACACTGGTCCTCCTTCCATAATTTAGGCTGAAGTGATAACGTGGTATTTTTCAGCTTGTTACCACAGTACTTGGGCTTGTAAGAAAGGAGGTGACCATACTGCCTTTGGATTGTCCTAACAATTTTCTGAAACTCCACTGAAAGTGTAATTTACATTCATTACCTCAGTTGTGTCATTTTCTTTGCCTATGTTCTAGTTTTGTCTGACCACATGGGGAGCTAAGGCAACTTCCTAATATCCGTTTTCTTGGTTTCTGCCAAGTTAGTAATTTGAAGTGCTACTGAGGGCTTAACAAGTTTCAGTTTGCTGTGAGAACAAGTGAATGTCTTAGATGGAGAAGAAAACACCTTTTTGAGCTTTGCACCACCTCAGTATGTGTTGTTTTGACCTCTCCCTCCTTTCCCTGAGCTGCTCTGTGCGAAGATGCAGCCTTGTCATGACAAAGGAGAGGCTGCATCTCCACCAGGCAGTGACATATTCCCGGTACTGTTGCTGACTTGAGGTCCCACGTCCTCCCACCACCTGCCTTCTGTCCCTCTGTCCTTCCTCTAGGTAACTTAGACCAGAGAGAGGGGAAGGGAGGATGGTGTGTGTTCTTGAAATAGTCTGTCTGATGCTGTGAGAAAGAAGGATAATAATTCTGGAAAGGTTGACTTGATCAGTTAAATGTCTAAATCTGTGAAAGTGTCCATTTGTTGACATACTCAAATGTTTCTTTTTGTTTCTTGTCACTGCTCTTTGGTGTCTCCTTTGCTTTTTACCATGATTTTGTTTCTTTGTATCACAAATTAAGGAAATGAAATACTCTGCATGGAACAGACTGTAATATTTTAAAACTTTAAGGTAGTCTTAAAAATGAGAGGAAAAGAGTATATATATACACCTTTATATATACCTTTGTACTATACTTTTAAACAAATGTTACTGCAAACTTCATTTTGACCTGCAATGTAAGTTTAAGTGATATCATAATGGAGCTTCAAGCTCAGAAAGCTTTATTAATAACTCTGCTTGGCTTAAACTGTTTTAAAGCATCTTTTCATAATGTCCTTTATTTCTTCTTTCTGCTAAGTGAAATGTTGCTATATAATAAACTAGAGGAACACACTGGGTACTAGTAGGTGGGCAGAGAAAGTGATGCCCTGGAGTTACTGAAGCTTTATTGCAAACGTTTTATTTTCATTTCATAAATATGCTCATCATGCTGAGTTGTATTTTCAGTTTAATTTTCATCATAGCACATTAACTTGAGCATACAGCATCTTCCTTTTTGGAATCTAATCCACTAATCCATCATGATTCCCATCACGTAGAAGAATACTTGCTCTGCTGCCTTTTTTTTTTTTGTCTTGTCATTTTGCCATGTTTTTTTGGCTGGTGAACCTGTTCTGTAAACTCAGACTATCTCCCAGGCTGAAAATAGATTTATCATTTTATTTTATTTTTGGCAGAGAGCTTATAGTTCCATCATTGAGGCACTTCATATTGCAACATCCGGAGTGGTGTTTTATTCTAACCTGACATGTCATAATGACCAAATGCTGTTATTCTGCCAATTCTAATGCTGCCAGCCTACCTGGCTTGACAAATTCCTTTTCTTGGGCATGAGAGTTAAATGTTTTTTGAATTCCACACCCACCTTGAGACAGTTTGTCATTTGAGTTTTCTCTTTAACAAATCCTGGCATGTACTTCAGTGGCAGAAACTTCCTGTGCTTTCCTTCTTTTTGCCTGTGCCACTTTGTCTTGTTTAATCCTCCTGGTGTTAAACATTGGGTTGTGCATATGATGCTGTAGTGGATTATTTGTGTGTTTTGGGGGAAATGTTGTTTGGATATGGTTTGAGTTTAGTTCTGTGCCACCCTCCCACCCTGCCCACAGCCTTGAAGGTCTCCTGGTTCATTGTTCAAGGTTTGTCCTCTTTGAACTTCTCCAGGTTGGTGTTATTTCCACCTTTGTAACTTCTCTTCTTAATTTACCAAACAAAGGCGGTGTATGGAATAAATCCAACTAGCATTGAGTGCAAATCTTCTAGCTGACAGGCTTCAAAGGTGTTTTCTTTTGGCTGATCAGCTTCCAGTGCACTTGGTTCAGGATGGAAAAGAACTGTAACAGGCAAGGCAGAGAGATACTGTTGGAGCCTTCAGCTGTAAAAGAGCAGATTTCTGACAGTGAAACATAGCAAGAGTGCTCTGTGCCCTGGTCTCTTGAAGACAAAATGTGTCCAGTGCGCTAGATCTCATTTCAGGTCTGTAGTCCTGTGCCAAAGATCAGTTCTGCAGTAGTTCACACAGGAGAAGAGTCTCTGTGAACAAAATCAGTGTCCATCAGGTGATCTCTGGCCTGATAAAAATGATCTCAATTGGAAGTGTTGCTCTTTGGGTATTTCTGCAGCAGGAGAGTGGACCTGATTTGATCTCCTGCTCCAAAAAAGATTCTTCCATTTACCTGGTAGTAGAAGCTGTCAGTCCATGGCAGTATTTCTCAGTAAGGAGGGACACGTGGCACAGAGCCCTGGCTTGTGACAGCAGCCTACATGACATGATAAGATAGATAGATATGATTAGATACATAGCTCATAGATAGATAGATATGATCTAGGTATGATCTCTGTAGCAAATGGAAGTCCTTTATGTAGTATCACAGGCTTACCTCCTTGCTCTGCTACAGCCATAGCTGGCGTTTGTCCTCTCTTTCCCTCATGTCCCTGCTCTTGCAGCCACAGGAACTGTTGTCTTGTTCTGCGTTTAAGTGCAAGAAGATACTTCATGTTTGGGGATGATTCTGAAGTGGAATGGAATTTATCTAGTCCAAACTCACTAGTATTTCAGGTTTTGTTTTGAACTGCAGATACAAATTAAGTCTAAGTCCCAGTATCATCCTTTACTTTTGGTTATCATGAGTATCAACAGAAATAAGGGTATTGATATTAAGGGAATTTGATTGCAGTGTCTTTGGATATCCTGAGAGAAACGTACATAGTAACTAATGTCTGAGAGATTAGACAATTAGTGAAAGGTGTGGTAGTGAAAAGGGTGAAAATTAGACTGAAGGATTGTGAATAAGTTGAGTAGTGCCTAATTGGTGCAAGGAGTCTCTCAGAAATTTGCAGTGGCCCCTTATTTCATAACTTTGTTAACTGTGAAGCCTCAGGAAGTAACATTTAGTTTCTTCACAAACTGCACCCTTTGGGGCTCAATTACACTTGTTTTTTATTTCTTTCTACAAATTACCATGCACTGGGTGGCTGTTGAAATCTGGAGAAACAGAACTGATAGCTGTTGGATGCAATTCCAGCAAGCAGACAATGTTAGGTAATTTAGATGTAGTCACATGGTGATTCCTCTAGCAAGTGTACAACAGCAGAGGCTTTGTTATGGTTCCTTTCCATTTGAAAATGGAATTAAAACATATATCTGGTCTTCTTTTAATGGAAGTTGATATAACTTAAATATATCTGTAAATATTTATATGTGATTCCTTTTTAATAAAAGTGTTAAATATGAGAATGAGGTTGGGATGATAATTTCAGAGTAAACTGTAAAATAGATATGGTCTTTATGGAGCACATTAATTACTAAAAGGTTTATATGATGTGGTGATAGGCATTAAATTGTTGATTTTTTTTCAGTGGGTAAAGGACATATAGATAAATTATCTGCTGAAAATAGTAGAGCACTTGCAACTAAAATGCATGGATTAGAAAAGTTAAAGCGATGAGTTACCACCCCCTTACAAAGTCTATTAATTATTTTAATTCAACAAAGAATGTGCTGTATAAAGTGGCAATGCATGTGCAACATGTGAAAGAGAATAATGCTAGTCTTTGATTCTGCTAAAAGAACAGCAGACTGAGGAGACACAGATGTCTGCTTGGTGCAAACAGCCATAATTCCCCCTCCACCCCCATCACTACAGTATGAAACAGGAATTTAACCATTTTTAGCAACTGTTTATTCGAGCCTCTTGCTATTTAATACTGAGTTATATGCCTTGAGTATGTCTTCAGAGTTTGAGACTTTGGCTGCATCTATTACTCAAAGAATGTATTATTAGCTCATGCTAGATTTATTAAAGGGGACCAGCTGCTTGGCAGGAAATGCTGCTTGGCAAGGCTGTAAGAATAGCATTCCCTCAGTATGCTTGGTTTTCCCCTAAACACCTGCAAAAGCAGCCACTCTATAGACTGCAGAATCTAAACTTCTTAAAAATAAAGGACACAGACTGAAAATATGAGCCCTAGTCTTTGATATTAGGAATGTTGATACTGTGACCTGAGTGTGTCTGGTGTGATGTGTTAGCTGGGCATTCAACTGTCATTTTTTGGGTGTCTGTAGCGAATGTTGCTCTCAAATAAGAGAGTATGTTTCCTCTGACTCACATTTGGAACACCTCTACAGTCAATTTTTACTTCATTTTGGGTGGTCTTCCCACACTGTGCAGAGGGACTGAACGGCTTAATAGGAGACAGACTTACTGTTTTGGAATTTGGGGGAGAATTTCTTGGGAACTTTGAATTTTGACTGCTACGAGCAAACCTAAGGACTGGGACAAGATGACTGTGTTTGAGCAGAAGGGGAACATCCCCTGCCTGCAGGAGTGGTTGTCCTGGAAAGCTGAATGGTTTATTTCCTACTGAAGTTCACTGGGGCATCTCTCACTTTTTTTTAAAAGGGGAAATGCTTAATATTGCTGTTTAGGAACTTTATGTACATGTCCGGGACAACAACAGAAAATACTGACTTGTGTAAAATTTTTTTTCCAGGAAAAAAAATATTATTCCAGAAAGAATTGTTGGAGCTAATCTTAGAATGAAGCTCTTTGACTGTGTTGGCAGTGTTTGCGTCAAGTACTCAGTGAGGGCTCATTTAGCTTTACAGCTGATGTGAAGAGTGAAGTACTGGTTTTAAGAGCAGTTAAAAAGATTAACAACAACAGTAAAATCCACTGTCATGTCTTGCAAAGAAGCAAAAATTCAGCATATTTATTTTATGCAGCCTTTGTGGAAGGAGTGCATGGCAAAATTGAAACTTTTCATCTTGCACGTGTTGTACAGTGGTTTAGACAAGGTGTCAGGAATAAGTTTGTTATCTAGGACTGATGAAAGCTGGTGGTCCATCTTCTGGTTAACTTCAGTGTGGGCTATACAATTGGCCACACAGCCTTCTGCTGAAGAGGCTTAGTCCTTGCAGTGGGAGCTGCTCTGTAGAAAAGAAAACTTTCATCCCTTCTGTTGCCCTTATGCTATTGCACAATTCCAAAACATGGACCCCTACCAGCCACTGTGAAGAAAATTAACTCTACCCCAGCCAAACCAGCAGACAATATACACTGCTTTTCTGGTCTTTAATTTATTTCTCTGTCTGGTTACTATTGCAGTATTTTTATATTTATTACTCTGTTTTTAGGTTGCCTGAAGCTCAGCAGAGGGTTGGAGGATGTTTTCTAAATCTGATGCCACAAATGAAAAGCTTATACCTTACATACTGTGCCAACCACCCATCAGCAGTAAATGTCCTCACAGAACACAGGTATGTTAACTTTGTGGTCTTCTGAGTCTGATGCAAAAAATGCAAAATATGCACTTGAGAAAATAGAAATATACACTTGAATTGTAAAGCTATGATATCTCTTTTGACATGTTTGTTGTTGTAGAACTTGTTTGAGGGGAAAAAACCCTACACTTCTAAATAAAAGATTAAATGCCCCCTAAAACAAAGCTGCTTCATGTGGCCAGGACAGCTTGTCACTTTTGGCAGTGTATTATCAACTATTTGAGAGAATTTTTTCATTGAAAGAATGCATGCTGGACTTTGAATGTGTAAAACAATCTTCACTGATTGTCATCTTTGTTTTAAAAATGTTGCCATAAAAGCAAGTTTGTGAAATAATCGCAAAACTGACATGACTTTGGCTCCTTAGACAGTTGGTGCATTGTAACTTAGCCCTGTAAATGCCTGTGTATACTTAACTTTAAAGTGTGTTATACCCCTAGCTTTGCTTTTGAGTGGTATGAGAGAAGTATGGGGTTTACAAAATTACTATTTTCTGTAAGAAGTAGGATGCTTAGTTAACATGATGTAGGGTGCTCAGCTTTTGGACAGACCTTAAATTTGCATGGAAGATGCCCTGTATCATGTTGGGGGAAAAGTACTGAGGCCAGAATTTGATTAAAATAGTCAGCTTTCACAAGCCTTTGCTATATACTTGTGTTCTGATGACCCTCATGCTGAAGCAGCTGTCAGTTTGGGGTTGTTTATGCTTGCTTCTGGTACAGGACAGAATCATGACTTCTTGGAGGTCAGCTCTAGGACAAATTCTCACAGGATATATGTTCTTTTTACTTCACCCTCTCCTCTTTGTCTTGTGTTGGACTAAGGTAAAGATATTTTGAGTACTCTTAACACTTAAAGACCAAGAGGTTCACAATAGATTTTTTCCTGTAGTGTTAGCTTCTTTTAGGAACTCAAATTTTGTTTTAACAGCAATATTGTGTTATGTTTGTGAGCTTTACTCATAATGTTATGAAGACAAAAAACCTTCTAATTACCAAATACTATGAACTTCCATATATGTTAATAATACATGTAACTGTATTCCAACCCCACTGGAAAAATCAAGCTGCAAATTCACATTACAGTATAGGCAGAAAGCAGGTAAGTTTTTGTCATTAAAATTCAGCAAGACAAAAATATTTTTAAACCCCTCTGATGAAATCCCAATGTGTTTGTTTTCTTTCAAATGACCCTCTTATTACCAGTTTCTGTAAACGGTTTTCAATACTTTTGGGATTAGAATTTTGTTTGTTTGATTCTTTATGCTCTTTCCCAGAGCTCTGGGATTTAACCTATAGATGGAAGATGACATGTGATAGCAAAGTTATCATCTGCATTTCTTTAGATTTGGGGATATCTGTAAAGGATTATCTCAGAACTCAGAGAAACGGTGATAGAAATGTGAGGGAGGAAAGCTGGTTCTTCTGCAAATGGAGAAGAGAAGCATTTCTTCTCTTTCATTTTTCTTTTTGTGTAAGATGTCCTAGGAAAAATTCAGCTTCAGGTCTCTAAAGTCGGCTTGACATCACATCCTGGTGGAGACAATATAAGTGTGATAGAGGAGTTAAGTAATTTGGTTGTGGAAGTTTGTTTGTATGAGAGAGCTCAAGGGAGGACAAGTTGAGATGGACAATTTTCTATTTAATGCTATTGTGTTACTAGGCATGAGTCAACAGAATTGCATCCTATTCTTTCTGATTACCCACCTTTTATTATTCTATTACCTTAATTTTTGTTGTTCAACATTGCTGTAGGTAGCAAGTGGCCTGTCTAAATATTCTGCTTCAGACAGCTGCCATGAAGAAATCATAAGGTGGCTTTAAGCAGTTCTGAACCTCTGCCTCTCAGAATGCTGGAAAACTTCTTAGTTACATTGTTTCAGAGCAGAAGAAAACAGAGAAATAACAAACTGGTTGGAAGCATGAATAAATGTAAAATACTCAGAACTGTCTCTTTGTCTATTTAGCTGAAATTATTTTAGTGTGTAAAAATCCCCTATAAACCTAAATTTTAAAGTTGCCCTGAGGTTTGAGTACAGCCACGATTATAGTAATGGTGAAACAATCACACTGCAGTTTATACTGGGTAAAATACCAAGGTTTAAGGTCTTTTAAGGAAAAACAATGTTAGTTGGCTATTTTGTCAGTACAATTTTAGAAGAGAGTCCAAACCCATGTGTTTTAATAATAGCAAAAATAGGGTAAAGAAATAAGTGCATGTGGAATACTTGGACTTTATTATTGTGTTTGTAGCATCTGTGCTGTTCAGTAGCATTTTAGAGAAGAAAAGGGAACTGACTTGGAACAGTTTGATTTGGAACATAAATTCTTACTGTCTACAGAAGGTTCTTTCTTGCCATGAGCTCTGCGCTATTCATAAACTGAACACATTACTGTACCTCTGAAAGCCTTTTTACAAAAAACTCCTGGCAAATGTCAAATTCTTATATCACAAAATTAGTATTTTCTTCTCTGTTTATTAGAGTGCTTGTTTTTGTGGGAACCCATACCAACAACAGGAAAAAAATTCCAAGATAATTGCTCTAAGTCCAGATTTTTACATTTAAAAAATATACTACTTTTATTATTGTTTTTTTCATGTCACTGGCTAAAAAAGCTTTAAGGAAATTGGCTAAAGCATTAACTATATTCTTTCTTCAGAGTGATTGGATAACTTACATTAAAATTGTAAGCAGTTGTCTGGTTTGGTAGTGGGGATTTTACATGTCGTTTTCTGAGCTATCAATGGTGCTCTTCAAACAGACCTGTTAAAATGGTGTTGGCACCTTGTAAAGTCTCTGTGTGTATGTGTAGGTAAAACATGATATTAATGTGCTCAGAATTACTGTGCACTTCAAGAGACTTATTTTGGATAGCATTCTTGTGAATTAGGTTCTAAATAGCAGTCCTAGGGATGGGTTTTGAGATGTAAAAGGGATGTAAAAGTTGGAATGTGACTGTCTTATTTTTCCCTTTCTTTTAAATGCCATCCAGTATGAATGCATATCTGTTTCCACTTTATCTTTTTTCATTCACTTCTTGATCATATGCAGCAGCAACATGAGGGCTTTCATTCAGTTAATGCAGAATAAGGGTTTGTGTGTGCATATATGTTCATGTATGTATGTGCATGTTTATGTAAATACACAGTCTGGGCTGAAGGGGGTCAATCATGTTATTTCAAGAATAAGACATTTATCATGTTCAAATCTTCAAAGCCACAAACACCTTTCATTTCATTAAGTTAAATTATTAATAGTCAGACTATTAAAAGACTATTAAAGTCATTGGAGACCTGAGTGTATGTGAACATAAAGAAAGGGGAATAAAGCCTAATGGAGCCCATACATGAGTTCAGGTTCCAGAGCTATGTATTTCTGAAGGTGTATTTGCCTCTGATAATTACAGCAACAACAAAATCTTTCTATTAAGTTTGGGAACAGATTCTTTTCTTGGTTCCAGTTGTAGCTTTATAAGTTTTATCCAGGTGTTAAAGTTTGCATACAAAATAATTTCTCCTATTTTGTACGGTCTTCAAATTTGGTAGATACCTTTTTGTCTCAGGAATTGTTTTGGAGCTATTGCATACTTTTTTCCCAGAGTTTAAATTCCTTCTGCTTAATGAATCAAGGTTTTTGAAGGATTAAATAATTTTTCCTCAGATCTGTCATTGTATCTTGTAATTGACTCTTAAGCCACTGGCTAGAGCTGAAGAGGTGGAGTTTGCCAGATACAGTTGGGTGGTGCTCTGGCAGAGCCCAGAGTTTTCCATGTTCCCTTCTCAGAGTGGCTGTGGTGCCACTGTACACCATCCCTATTTTATTTACTTTATTCCACAACAGTCCCAGCTTTTTGGCTCCATGGTATCAGGTTTAGTTTTGCTTGAAGATCCCAGTTCACATCTAAGGGTAGGTATTCCAATATATGGCATTATTTTAGGAGATAATCTTGCTTGCTGGTGAGACCAGTTACTGCCTTGAGGGTGTAGAGTTTAGTCAAACTAGTACTGTTCCTGTGTGTGCTTCTGATCACAAACATGTGCTTGCCTTCCAGTAAGAGAAGTAACAGAACGAGCAGCTGAAGGTGTGAAAGAGTGAATGTCCTGCAGATTAAAGTACCCAGTTGGATACAAAGTACAGAAATGGGTAATTGGAGCAGGATGAGGAGTGTCAGGAACATGAAATGTTACCTAGCTGGAAAAGATCACAAGCAACAAAGTTCAGTGCAACAACAAAGTCTAGCAAAAAGGAAAAAGAGAGCAGGCAGAAGCTAGGACTGGGACTTCCAATGGACTATATCCAAAAATGACAAGAGGAAAGATATTTCAGTAGGGGATTAACTGGAGTTTTGAAAACATAATTTAAAAAAGAAGTGTAACGGGCTCCACTGATCAGTGGACAAAAAATTCTTTTGAGGAAATATGGACAGTACAGACTCAATAACCAGCATCAGGTATGTAATTTTGGAGGGGTAGAGTGGGGTGTTCAACTTTTTTACTTTGTTTAAACAGCAGTATATTTATTTTAAAACAGAAGAAAAGTCTTACCTGAAGAAAATTTAATTTGATGAAAAGGCAGTTGAAAATTACTAACACACACCTGCCCTTTTTTTTTATATTATGAAATTGCAAATACCGAGCCAATTCTCAGCAGTGAGAAAGCTATGCACAAATCTTTACTTGTTGAAACATTAATTTTGCTAGATGCTTCTGTTCTCTGAGATAACGTGTCCCAAACATATTCTACACTTGCATCACAGACCTAGCAGTCTGGATAAAATTTGTGGAGCTGGAGCATGACAATTACTCTGAGTAACTGGAGCGTGGAATACAGATCAGCTTGAGTCAGAAAACTCTTTGTGCTTCCCCCACTTTGGTGGATCCCTGAGCCTGCAAGTGTGCAGGCTGATGTCATACGCCGAGCAGCAGTCCCTGGGAGAGGAGCTGGGCTGGGAAGTGCAGCCCTAGGAAATTAAAAGCTGCAGCTGAGGGGTTGCTGAGCTGAGCTGTGTCACAACGCTCTCAAAATGCGGTGCCTGTGTGCAGTCCTCAGACCCCTCAGCAGTGATAGCTCATGCTCCATCTATTACAAACAGAGACCTCCTTCAGAAGTGTAAGTTGTGATTTTAAATGTTTGCAGTTTTAGTTCCTGGATCTGTTTTCCTCAAGGTTCAATGACCTTTTTTTTTTTTTTCCTTCTGTTACTTGTAGGCACATCTGAACTTTGTTTTCTTTCCTCTTCCAGTGTGATTTGTAGCTTTTGAGGCAGCTGTTCTGAGAAGGATTTGAATATATTAGTAGGGCTTAAAGACAGTTTTCATGCTGACCTTTAAAATATCTCAAGCTGTGAACCAACTCCAGTCTGGAGTGGGGAGAATTCTTCAGCTTGAGATTTCAGAATAAATGAAGCACAGGACTTTTGTATGCTTCTCTGCATTTTATTGTGTAAAGTGATGTGAGCAGTGAATTAAAGTCTCATCTGCCGCTTTCTGAAAAGCTACTTGCTTAGGCAGTTGTGACTGAGTTGATGATTTCACTGTTCAAAAGATCTTCCTGTTCAGCTAAATGATAGCTTTTTATTAAAACATACTCTTAGCTGTGGGCTGCAGTTTCATTTAGCACATACTGCCTAGGAGACTGTGGTACTTGCAGGCATCAATTGAAATTGTAACATGAAAGAGCCATTGTCTTTGGCAAAGCAGCTGACACAGACTTTTTTATGTTGCAATTAATTATAAAATGGTTGTGAGCTGTTGTCATGTTCGAACAGTATTTTTAACCCCCTCTTATGTTTTTGAAAGTAAAAGTAAACCCTTCCGTTATGTCCTGTATGCTATTTGTGACTAAATGGAAGACCCACACTTTAAGCTTTGAGCTAAAGTAACATCCGCATTTTGATGGATATTTTATATCCACAAAGCTGCAGAGATGCTGGGTTGGTACAGCATCAGTAGAATGCTAGAGTGGTCTGTATGATGGAACTGCTCAGACAAAATTTTGGGTACTATTGTATTAAAGGAATGTGTGCTGTGTTCAGACTAGAACTTGAACAAGCAGACATGTCAAAACTTGTAAGAGGGAAGTGTAGAAGTGTATGAAAGAAAACATTGTCCTCTTGGGAATGTTGGGAGGAAAACTTCGTCATTCAGTTTTAATTACACCTATTAACACTGCTCCCTGTTGATGCCATTGCTAAGCCTGTTTTTCAGGACTTTGTGTATGTTTCAGGTGAGGTGAGGTTTAAACTTGCTCCATAGATTTCTATATTGTGATTAAGTAAAAAAGGTGATGATCAGCACCAAGTGTCACTTGAGCGGAGAACGGCGTAACTGAGTTTGTTTAGTTAAAGGGGTTGCAGAGTAGACAGTGAAAACAAGATAATGTCAGCTTTTTATTTCAGGTTTCCAAGAAGTCATTTTTAATTCAAGTTACAGTAAATTTTCCCCTGCTTTTTCACTTATCTTCCATAATACTGAAGTTGAAGAAATAGAACAATGATAATGAAAACTAGAAATGTGAATGTGGGTGAAACAGTAACCAAAGTTTCTCCTACAGTAAAAGCATTAAAAAAAAGGGGAGGGGAGGAGGAAGTGCCTACATTGTCTGAGTGGATAGCTCAGTAAATACTATTTGTATAATGCATTTATATGCACTCAACAGTATGGAGATGGCTGAAGAAGCTAGGAATGGGGAGTTTTACCCCTTAGCAGTGTAAGGGCAAAGATGAAGACTGTTCAGAGCTCTGTTAAATTGAGTAGCCTGTGGTATTTGAGATTGGCACATCTTGTGGAAATGCAGCTTTGTAGGGGTGAGGGCATCTGTGTAATGCACTTATGGATTGTGCTGCCTGAAATGAGGAAGAGTAGTAGATATTGTAAAAGGGCAGAGTTGGTAGAATGAGGCAGCAGGGGCTGTGTCTGACTGAAGCAAACAAAATGCAAAGAATGAATTTAAACAGCTACTTCCTCTTGGTTCTTGTAGGAAATATCTTTAACATTAAGAAGATGAAGTATCAAGTACTGTGTGTAACCTGACTTTATGATGCGGAAATGGGTAGGGCTGATTACAGGTGCACTGAATGGATAAAACAGAAAAGCAGTGACTTGCACATGATCAGTGTCACGCACATAGGGAATTGAAATTTAAAACCAATGAGTGCTGTGGGACAGAAGGGCTTTCCTGGTGAACTTTGGTAAAGCTTCCTGTGTAAACTGGGTGTCATACTTTTATTACTTTCTGGAAACAGTTTCTTTTAACTGAGTCAGGAGGAGAGCAGGTGACGCCACTGTAGCCAGGAAGTCTGATGTTTCAGGGAATTACCCTGAATACTTGACCAGGAAGTGGTAAGCCCAAGACACAGTTACAAGTCAAAATCTGTAGTTTTGTTTAGGTCAAGTTCTGAAGTGTTGTGATTTTATGCTAAGCAAGGACTGTGATTAAGGAAGCATTAGGCAAAATAGGTCTTCAGCCTCTAGGTATTCATAGCTGGCCAGCTTCACTTAAATTTAAATTTAAGCTCAAAAGTACTCGGGTTCATCTGTGTTGCGTTATTATAACACTTCATGCAAGGTATTGTAGGAAGTTTTTTGAAGTGTTTTAATTTTGGCTAAAACCCGTCTATGTCACAAGCTGGTTTAGAAGGCCTGGAGTTGCTGATATATCCTGTTTAAGAGGGATGCAAGGTCTTTCCCAAGTGTGCCCAGCTCTTCTCTTTGCATCTTTAAAATGCACAGCAGATGTTGAGAAATCCCCTCACCCTCTCTTTGCCCTCTGTAGTTAAATGCAGCTGAAATGGCACAAATACATACACTGAGGAGAGCGTGGGCCTTCTTAGAGTGGGGACAGAAAGCTCTTGAAAGTGGTGGTGTAAAATGATGATGGACCTGACAATTCAGAAACAGTGCTGGCTATACATAAGCAAGGTGTAGTGCAAGTAAATTCTAAGTAGCTAATCCAAAGACAAGTAAACTTGGAGTAAACTGTATGGAAAAGTACCTTTTCTGTGAACTGGGGGAAACTTAGGTGTCCGAGGGGTGAAGGATCAGGTGGGATGGTGGGTAGAGCACTTAGATTGGGATGGGAAGGTCACAGCTCATAGAACTATGGAATCATTTAGCTTGAAAAAGACTTTTAAGATAAAATCCAACTGTTAACCCAGCACTTCCAAATCTGCCACTAAACCCGCCCCTAAGCACCATATTTGTGTTCTTGTTCTGTCTTCAAGACATCTACTTGGACAAATGACGTGAATAATCAGTGTCACTTGTTCTGCAATGGGAAGGAGTGTGTGTGTGTGTGCCTTGAATGCAGTAAGATGTTACATTTTTAATAAATTACTTTCTGTATTTTTTTACATAGATTTTTGCCTTTAGAATTCTGTGGTTTTTTGAAACTTGTATTTTATGAAGCCTGGCAATCAGCCCAGATGCTGCTGTATCTTCCATTATGAATGGAGAGGGCTCATTTTGTTCTTGGTGATTTAAACTCTTGAAAAGCTAGTCCTCCTCCACCATAGTCCTTTAAAATATCTGCATTGTAAGCAGAAGATGTAGCTATTTTGTTTCCTTGATGGCAAAGGGAGCTGAAATTCTCAGATCTGGTGTTTTAACTGAGTTGCTGTAAAAGTTGAGGGGCTGGGCCAGTTCTGAATTATTCAAATAATTAAAAAAATATCTGGAGAGGGGAAGTAGCAATTTATGATACATGGAGAGAATGGATTTCTTACAGTGGCTTTGCTGTGAAAAGAAATGTGTTGTGTGAGTCCACACTTAATGAAACTCTAGCTCATTAGAGAATATACTGCATAGTGATTATTTCTACCATTTGTATCAATGTTGGTAATTTTTTTGCATTAACATCTTGGATGTGAGATGAGGTCATTAAACATGTATGTGCAAGAGAAAAAAAACTTCTGGAAATTTGTCTTCTTAGTGCCTGACACCATAAAAATACCTATTTTTTTAATTGTATATGAAACATTTGACTCTTATTTGTATATTGTGTAAACATATGACTCTAAGGTCATATGTCATTTTACTAGAATAAAGAGCTGAGTAATAAAATAGAGCTTTATTCTGTAATTGTTGCTTGAATGGTGCAGCATTTAGGAACTGTCTTTGAGCACTAGTTATCTAGAACAGTAGATTTGTTCCCATGTGTGTTTTTCCCTGGTTAGGTCCCAAATCTGCACATGGCTTTGTTCCTGTATTTTGTTTTATATACAAACTGGTCGCAACACTTAAGTTGTACTCAAATTATTTTTTTATTTGGCCTCCTGTTTTATTGGTATACTTCATTGCAGGTGAAAGATTAAATTGTGAATCCTATGTAATTTGTTTGCTTTGATAATTTCATCTTAATTTGCTTAAATATCTTGTGTACACAGTGAGGAACTAGGAGAATTCATGGAGATGAAAGGTGCAAACAGCCCTGGGATCCTTGTGCTGACCACGGGCCTCAGCAAACCTTTTATGCGTCTGGATAAATACCCCACGTTACTCAAAGAACTTGAAAGGCACATGGAGGTATATCTTATCAGCATTTATGTTCCAGCTTAATGATGATTTGACAACAATTATTTTAAAGGTACATGTCAAACATGATGGGACCCAAAACTGCATTTGCTTGCTCTTCAGTCAGCCTTCTAAACTACAGGCTGCAGTGGTTTATGTAAAAGTCAGTGCAGTAAAACTTCCTGTAGAAGATAAATATTTAAAGTAAAACTATCCTGAGAAGCTAATCATCATTCCTAGGACAGTCTTACCAGGGTCTTCAGTTGACTTGACATTGAATGTGTCCACTGCACTCTACTTGAGGCCACTTTATCTTGCAAAGGGGGTGCTGCTTTTCACCTCAGTGTGCTGAACACATTGGCAAAATAGTCCCTCTGACTTCTAGTGAGCACTGTCCAAAAGTGATCTTTAAAGGAAAAGAAGGTCTTTGAGGACCTACTCTTTTCACCTTTTCATTTTATAGGTTATATTTTTGGAGTGGGGAAAAAAGAGAAATAGAAAGTGTGGGGGTCTTGTCACACAGATTGATTTGCCAGCCAGTGACAGCAGAACATGCTAGATAGTCTGTAGGAAATCACCTTTGTGACAAAGCTAACCTGCCAAACAATACTCTGTTAATACTTTCCCCTTAAGATTTCAAAATCTCTTATCCACCAGGTCTTGTAAAACTTCTTTGGCTCTATTTTAAGTATAGCTAGCATTGTGCTAAGTAACTGAAGTGTTACTACAAGCCAGACCCACCAGTGTTTAATATAAGAAGGCCATGAAGAGACTAGATCAGTCTACAACTTCAATTTTGCAGAATTGTTTATTTAGTTTTAGTTAAGCCCCTACTGATTTTCAAAATTAATTTTGCTAGAACTGAACCTTTGATATATGTTTTCTCCATTTTTTTTTAGGATTATCATCCGGATCGTCCAGATATTCAAAAATCCATGACTGCCTTCAAAAATCTTTCTGTAAGAGTGATTAAAGAATGGATTATGTATTTTAAGTAGGATGCTTTCTAATTGCATCTTCCTTTATTGCTTAAAAGAGTGAAACTTTTTCATAAATGTGTAATAGGTATTTTAAAGGCTGGAAATCAATGCTGTATGTAGTCAGAGCTAAGGATGATAATTTGCTGGGGAGCTGTAGTAAGTAGACTATTGGTATAAGAGTTGTGCAAAGTGTTCTGCACCTCTTTGGCTGCCCTCTCTGTCTGTCCTGAAGAAGGGCTTTTTTACAATAAATGAGTACATGTTCTGATTTTTTTTTTCTACGTGCCTTCCTTCTCAGGAAATGGCTATCAATGTGAGAGAGTTAGAAGAGAAAAGTGCTAGTGAAGTTCAGAAGATGCCAAACTTTTAGTAATAATTGGAACAGGAAGAACAGATATGCTGTCTGCTACTGTCTTTACAAAAAGAAAAAAGAAAAACTATGCCTCAACTGCAACAAGCAATGATTAATGCAGTCTCAGTTACAAGAAACTTAATGTGTTGTGCTTCCTTTTAGGAATGTATGCTGATGATAACCTGAAAATCTTTATTTTTTAAATTAGGAATGTAGTGTTATCAGTGTTTAGAAGAGGTTTGTGAATTACATCCTGTTGAGTGCTATAAAAGCAAGAGAAAACAACTGAGAAAATTTCTCAACAGAGTTTTCTGTTGAGAAAAATTCAAATAACATCAGGAGGTTGGAGCTACTTAATAAAAGTAGGAACACAAGGTTATAAACACTCAGGTTTACACAGGTGGCATGTCTCTTCTTACTGAAAGATGCTTTGTTGTGTAGATGTGTATTTCTGACAGCTGTGTTACTCTTTGCTACTGAGCATGTCCATTTTTGGTTAGTCATACCAAAATTTGAAGTATAAAGGAAGGAGAAAATTGAGTAACAGAGCTATTACTGAATTTGGAATGGTAATTGAAATCAGTGTGTTGAAAAGCTGTAATATTTAATTTAGTAAAACTAGTTTATAAAAAATACTGATAGCAGACATCTAAATGAAAATGCTATGAAAACTGCTGTCTTCTGTGCATTACAAGCACAGCAGCAGTAAATACAACTGTAGTGGTATTTCTACCCTTAACCCATTCCAAACTGGTAGAGTTTATAGATACCCATTCCAAACTGGTAGAGTTTATAGATATTGTTTTCCCTGTGTTTGTTAGGCACAATGTCAAGAAGTACGGAAACGGAAAGAGCTTGAACTGCAAATCCTGACAGAAGCTATTCGTTGTTGGGAGGGAGAGGACATCAAAACACTTGGCAATGTGATTTACATGTCCCAAGTCATGATCCAGTGTGCTGGAAGTGAGGTAATGTCCTTCTCATCTTTACTCTCACTCTTCCAATTTTGAATGAAATTCATTGTAATCATTACACAGCAGAAATAAAGAGGGTGATTCAGAGATGGTAATCTAAGCTAAAATCTTTGTGTTGATTTAAGGCATTTTTTAACAAAACCTGAAATGAAATTCCTTGAAGATAGATGGTCTCTTCTGTAAAATTTACTGAAAAGTGACTAAATACAGCAGTTATAAATATTGTAAGATTTTTGCAGGGCTTTTTTCAGAGGGCATAATTGAACAAGATTTTCCATGTGTTATTATGTTACAGGTTCATTGTGCATAGAATGTGTTTTAAACAGCAAAAGGTTTAAAGCTTTATGTTGTGAGGTGTCTGAGACTTTTTTGGCTGTTATGGGCACATTGCTCAAGTAGTAAATCTTGAAATACAAGCTTGAGAACCAAATGCTCTTTGAGAAATAGAACAAGGAGATACATTAGAAGGTTAAAAGTGACAAAGTCTGGTGATTTTTTTTTTTCTAACCAAAGCAGCAAATAAAATGTAAAGAAAAACTTTTCCTACCAGAACTAATGTTAAAATTCTTAAAAGCAAGTGCTAACAGAAAAATAATGTTATACAGGTTACTGACATGTTTTTATTGCTTGTTGTTCTCCTCAAAAATCAATGAGACTTTGAATCTGATGAGGGCTTTTGAATTGCAACCTCATTCAGTCCATTTCCTCCCTTCGAACAAAGAAGTCCATAAATATGAATAAAAAGTAAAGTGTTTATGCAACTGAATATTTAGAAGTTAGTCACTTGATATTTTTCTCTCAGATATTTTGTTAGGTGTTAAAGTAAACAAATAAGATTCGGTAGAGCTGATAGTGCATCTTCTGCAGTCATGTCTCTTTTTTAAGCCAGCAAAACAAATCACCATCCCCCACTGTCATCATGGGTAAAATGTCAAATGTAATCAACTTCTAGAAGTTTCTGTTTAGCATCACAGCTTTTTGGCAAGATACAGGACAGCTTCATTTGTGCAACAGCAACTGGGTTTGGTTTTGTCTTTCTAAAAATGATACAGGTATTTGCAAATGTTTACTTAAAAACATTAAATCCTGCTAAGGACTTGTAATTTTGTGAAGATGCTTGAAATTAGGATGGTGGCTTTGTCAGTTGATATACTTATGTTGTCATTACAATATTACACTTTAATGCTTCTCCCTTTTCTTGTCTATAGCAGTAGATTCAGAGTAAACTTATTCCTCCTTCCATAAAAATACCCTAAAACAAAACCACAATGGATAACTTTGTACATGAAACCAGAAAATTAAAACCAGAACTAAGTAATGAGTGCTTTTGTTGTGACCACATTAATTATTCCTTTGCTTTTTCTGCTTCTGGGCATAATCCACTGTTTAAAAATCTGATCTCTAATTTGAGAGACCACAGTCTTGATATGACTGTAACAGTATCCATCTAAATTATAGGAAGAAATAGATCCAGTATGTAATTTTGGTTTTACTGAAATTGGCCACACAGTTGTTATCATATTAAGCAAGGTCAGTCTTTCACCCAGAATGTAAAATTCCTGTTTTAAAATACAAGGCTGTAATCTGCTGGAAAAAGATAGGCATGTTTTCAAATGGAAAATAAGTAATTCTGTCTACTTATTTCCTTTTTTTTCCTTTTTTTTTTCTTTTTCTAAATACAATGGAGAAATAATTTTGCACTGAGCAAATATTTGTGGAGTAATCACCCAGTTATAATGCTGAGAGCTTTTAGTAATAGAAAAATGGGAGAGGAGACTTGTGATGTTGTATTTACTTTTTCATTTTCTTTTTTTAACAAGGAAAAGAATGAAAGGTATCTTCTTCTCTTCCCTAACATTTTGCTAATGTTGTCTGCCAGCCCAAGAATGAGTGGCTTTATCTATCAGGTAAAGTAATACATTTACGTGTGTAAAAATGTGCTTGGGGTTGTGTTCTTTCCAGATGATATTTTATAAGAAACTTGGAAGGATTATTAAACTTTTGCATTTATAAAAGATGGAAGGTAATATCTGCAATAAGAAGTGATCATCTGTCTTATGAAAAACCCTAGAAGCCCAGGGTTTGATTTTCTTTGTAGCTGTGTCTATCACCAAGGAGACATTGTTCTTTTTAGTTTGTTAGTAGCAGCTGATGAGAGGAAGTATTGGGAGCTTTTTAGATCTGTTGGGAAACCAGTGTTGCTGCATGGGTTTGTTAGTGCTCTTTGGCTGCTGCTTGAGGCTTAACAAAATTGCACAGCCCCCTTATCCTTCCATTAGTGTGAATTGGGCTGTTGCCATCAGTTTGTTTGGATGCATCCACATTTGTGTGTTATCTTGGAATCGGTGGCACACTTTCAAAATTATAGTTTTTTCTGTTTAATGAGCACTGAGTCACAGAGTAGGAGTTGCTTTGGGGCTCACAGACTAGATTCCATTTGGATGAAGTTGAAGTCACGCTCCAAATGTATGCTTGAGATGCTCTAACTATGGGAAAATACCAAGTACATGGACCGACCTTCAGTCCCTGGCCCCAGCCTCAGGCTCCCCAGGGTAACAGCACCTGAAATGCTACAAGGTGGCCCTAGGGACCTTAGCACCAGGTGTTTCACTTCGCAAATCCTCTGCTCACAGCTGGCAGACAGAGTCTTTGAGCTGTCTCCCAAGTTTCCTAGCTGAGCACTTGTGGCTGTTGTCCCACAGGCCTGTTCCAGAGGTGGAACAAATGCTGAGGTGCAGGGGTGCCATTTGTCTGGGCTCCCTGTAGCTCTAGGCTGTGTTTCACAAAAACACTTGCATCTTGGGTATGTAGTTGCAAAGATTCCTGAGAGAGGCAAATGTGCAAACCCTGACTTCCCAAGTCTTGTAAATGTTCAAATAATGCCATGTGGGTTTGGGGCATCACAGTAAAATACCAAAAGACAGGAAAAAACTGCAACCAAGTTCTAAAAGGAGACAGAGATTTCACCTACTAGAAATGCTTCTATAAAACAGACACTTGAACAGTTAATTCCTTTCTCCTGAGCAGTAATTTGCCTGCTTCAAAGGAATGCTAAAGGTTGGTGATTGGGTGTTCCTACATGATCAGCCACAGAATGTTACTATTTTTTTTTTGTTTTTCAATTAAGAGCAATTCAATTCCAAAGTTTGTGTTTGGGTTTGTACCCTACCTGCCACAATTGTAGATGGATTTGTCTGAAATGCTGCTGCATTAGGTGGTTCAAGTGGGCAGTCCAGTTTAAGTTTGTGGCACTGCTAATTATCCAATGTTGATGGAAAAAGATGGTAGCAAAGGCAGGTTAGTTCTGTGTTCCAAGTGGTACAGACAGAATTTCTGGTGAGTCTAGAGTCTTCTGTACTGATTACAAAGCAGCTGACTGGAAATTTAGTATATTAACAAGCAACATGAATTTTAACAGTCCATCAAGCTTTATTTTTCCTCTCCTATCACTTGCTTTTCTTCTTCCCACTCACTTTGTCCCCTAGATGTACAGCATAAGCCAGTTTCTGTGGTATATCTTTAGCTTCTACTCAGAAAGGCCACAACCCTTTCTTGGTGTTCACTATCCAACCATCTCTTGAAAGCAAAACTCTTAATTTCCTCACAACCTTATGTGTGATAGTCCCAGCACTGAGAATGTCTCAGATTTTAATGACTACATGTTCTCAGCAAGGTGAAATTATTTCATCAGTGTTTGTCTGAGATCAGAGCCTGTGTCTAGAGAGCATAATGGGGGCCTCCTGGACATTTTTTCTGAGGTTTACATCTCAGAACTGGAATGGATATGGGCAGAAGATGATGCAGTTCTCCCAGTCTTTCTCAAGGAAATTATGCCACTGGAGGCATCATCCTACATAACACCTTCCCTGCATTTCTGAATAGCCCAGTTGTTGTCAGGCTTCAAGATTTTCTGGTTGATAGTGCTGATATCTACCACAGGAGCTAAGGGGAAGAACTTCTAGCAGTGCTAAGCTGAAGCCACAAGGAGCAAGGACCATACTTCTTAGGAGGGCTGCACAATTGTTTGTTAAAAGAAGGGAAATACAAATGATTCACAAGTTCACTTCAGTTTTCTGTTTTGATGACTTTGTACTTGTTCTTGCCCTGTGGTTCAGGTGATCTGTCACCACTGCACCCCTATATTGCCTCCCCACCTGTGTCAGCAGTTCTTGCACATCATCTTGTTGTGGTTTTATGCTGTGTTATTCATGAACCAGCAAACATGGGAAAAAAGGCAAAAGAGCAAATTTTAGCTGCATTTAATAATGTACATGGCCACCATGTTTCCTTCATGGGGGGAAGCTGCCACAAGAGAACTCCTCCTTTCTCTTTGGTATCTTGGGCCTGAGCATACTCTGTGCCTACAGAATACCAAGTGATTTTTCATTTTCAAGCTTCTAAGAAATCGTTGTCCATTCTGCTGTCTTTAGAAAAGAGGAAAATGTAAAGTTGGTTTTTATTCTTTCTGCTGTGTTGGAGCCAAAATTCCACAGTACATAGTATTTGTGCTTTTGCCAGTATTTGCTGAATAGTGTTTCTGTGCAGGAGAATACAGGATGTCTTAAAGAACTTTTCTTGAAGTTTCATTTTCAGTAAAGCCTTTCATCCCAAAAATACTTAATTTTATTTATTCATCTGTGTTTCTAAAGGGTCAAAAAGTTATCCTAAACTGACTTATTTTTCCCTGCTTGACTGGGTTTAAAATGGGATCTCCTGAAAAATTAGTATGTTCTTCTGAAGAAAACTTACAAATTTGAAGGTGTTCACTGCTTTTTTTTCCCCTCAAAGTATTTCCATGAGGGGATTTAGTAGTGGCTTTATTAGAGAAATAAATCTTCAGTAAATAATTGATGCATTTATTTAGTGAAATACTCTTTTATAAATTTACTTGTTCTACAGACCTTACTCTGGGAGCTAATAAGACAGTTTGCAAACAAATGTGCCAAAAGAAGAGTCAGTGTTGCCTCCAGTCATGTAATATGATCCTGAAGGTCTCAGTTTCAAGAACCCGAGACTGAGGAATGATCACTGTTGTGTTTGTATGGATTTTGTAGCCTGAGTAGGTATCAGCTAGACTTACTGACATCACAGATGTCATTTGCAGAAGCTGGAGATATGAAAAACTCCCATTGTGAGGTGTTTGTATGGATTATTGAATGTTTTTAAACCCATCAGGGTGTATGTCAATTTACTGGGAGTATCTTTTTTTAGAGCTTAAAGTTAGTATTTTCTTTAATTGGTAATGCTTTTATGTATTTTGTATTTAATGTTGATGTTATGTTTTTCTTTTTAAGGGAAAACTGCCTATGACAGGAATGACTATTACAAAGCTAGAAGACAGTGAAAACCATAAAAATGCATTTGAAATATCAGGTATTGCCCATTAGTGTTTTAATTTGCTAGTTATTCCAGCATGTAGTGTTTCAAACATCATATGCTCACTCTGAGCAGAGGAAAAAACTTTTTATTGGGAGGGTGACCAAGCACTGGCACAGGGTGCCTGGGGAGATGGCTGTCCTTGGAGGTACTGGAAAGTCCCCTGGCCATGATCTCAGGCAAACAGCTCCAGGTGTCTGTGCTTGAGCAGTGGGGACCTACAGAGGTCCCTTACAGCCTCAGCCATCTGTGGTTCTTCAGGCTTTGTAACACATCTACCCAGAGCCTCACCTGAAGGCTGCTTTTTACTGCTTCTCTTAAGCAGTTAAGGAGCTCTTTGCACGGGATTCATCCTGGAATTTCTGTATCTTAATGAATGAAGGCAGTAGCCTTGGAGAAGATTTTTTTGTGATGAAGCAGTTCCAAGTACACTATTTACTGAAAGAATAAGAATTCAAGAGGATCTGGAAGAGCTTTGAGCAAGATTTTTCTTCTAGAAATTTCCCACCTATTTCTGAGAAAACAAGATGCTTCTTTAGCATCTCTGATGTTAATGATTGTTGCCATTGTGCTTATAGGTAATTTCTGTTTAGTCATTCATTTCATCATGTATATTCTGAGACAATTTAAAGGACAGTGCAAGGTCCCCATTGTGGAGTTTTGTATCTTCATTAATTTCCTGGATCAGTTCTACATCCAAGCAGGTTGCATTTAAAGAAACTAATTTTGACTGTCTCAGGTATGATATCAATGCCATGACTCACAGGGGAAAAAATTGTTTCTATTGAGAAAAAATGACTTTTTTGTGATAATAGCTATGAAGCTGACCTCAAGGGGAATGCAATGGGTTAAATGGTGTCAAGTGCAGAAGTGAAAGTTATCTTTGGTTGTCATTACATTTCCAAGTGACTTTTGCCTTAGCTTTAATTTTATGCCTTCTTCTGAGAGAAGATTGGTGAACTCTTATTTTATAACTTTTCCTGTGTTGTAGTGTGCAGACTCAAGAATGACATTTTAGGCTATGTGCTGGCTTTGCTGGGGAGGATGGAGAAGCATAAGGCTAGTAAATGAGCCTGTGTCCTACTCTTGTCATTTAAGGTTGTGCTTAATTACTAGAGTTAGGGGAAAAAAGTAGAACTCCTGTGCTAGGCTAAGAATAAATACATGGAGGCGATGTGTGTTACAACCTGGAAAAGTGGGATGCTCTTGTACTGAAAATATGGTTCAAATTTTTGCTTAGTATTGAGAGGACATTGTTTTAAGAAATAAGTATCTTTTTTAATCATGTCAGATTGACTAAACTGTTATTTTTTTCATTTCCTATGTCTTTCTGGTGTCTATCACCTAGGAAATATGATTGAAAGGATATTAGTGTCTTGTAACAATCAACAAGATTTGCATGAATGGGTGGATCACCTGCAGAAGCAAACCAAAGTCACAACTGTTGGGAATCCCACCATTAAACCTCACTCTGTGCCATCTCACACGGTAAGAAATTAATGAGTAGAAATAGGTTATAATTAGATTGTCTGGCAAATATAACACCATGGAAAGCCTTTTTTTCTTTTAGCCATTAGTAACAAGAACTGAATTTTGTCACTGTATTTAATAGGTAAAAAGATAATTCTGTTTTTAATTGTATGAACAAAGAATAAAAGGCTTAAAACTCAGTGTAACAGTTAACTGGGGTGAAAGAAAGTTCATTATCATTACTTTTTCTGTTTTGACCAAGTGCCTACATCACCATCTTTTAAGTATACTTAGAACAGTAGGTTGTAATTGGTGATGTACTTGACAGGCTGTGGAGAAACAGTAATTTCTTTTGGGTTCTGCATTTGAATTGTTGGATATGAATGGTTCTAAATTTAGCTCCACCCTTAGTGGTGAGAGAAGTGGGAGCAGGGCTGCTTGTAGCTGTTCTATCTTTAGTTTGTGCTCTGTCTGTGGTAGACAATGAAAAAAAATTCAGCTTCTTTTTTCCAAAAAATAATTTAGTGTAAAATTTTTTGAAGGCTAGCTGTAATAAACAAGAATTCTATAGCAAATGGGATTATTTCACCAGTCCTTGATGACACCATGTCTCCATTATGATAATATGCCTCCTTTCCTTTCCCATCATGTTTGACAGCTTCCTTCCCACCCAGTGACTCCCTCCAGCAAGCATTCAGACAGCAAGCCAATCCCACTGACTCCTGCCTACCACACTCTCCCTCATCCCTCCCATCATGGGACCCCACACACCACAATCAACTGGGGGCCCCTGGAACCTCCCAAAACGCCCAAGCCGTGGAGCCTGAGCTGCCTGCGGCCGGCCCCTCCGCTGCGCCCTTCAGCTGCTCTCTGCTACAAAGAGGTGAGTGAGGGCCAGCAGCCAGGAACAGCACAGAGTGGCAGGCCTGCAGTGGGAAGTTTTAAATTTTTGTGGTGGCTGTGTGTATGTGACTTTCCTTTAATTCTGTAAATCTCGTAAACAAAAGGAAATAAGTGAGAGTTGATCTGCAGTGCACGATTTGTATTGAAACTTTGCTGCTGTAAGAGATTCTTCTGTTTGGCTGTACTATATGCATATTTTGTAATTTAACTTGAAATCCTTCTATGCTTTCATGTGTAAGCCACTAAATTCTCCAATGTATTAAAATTTCAATAATCCTTATACTGTTTAGCCTATAATAACATCCAAAACTTGTCTTGATCAACTTTGGTAGGTCCTGCTCTGTCACCTTTTTGCTTTCTTGTTCTGTGTTTCCACAGAACATGTATTGCATCCTTAAGGTAAAGGGTAGATCAGAATCTTCCTTTTGTTCATGAAACTTAGTATTATTTCTGTAAATTACCATGACCACATTTTGAGCAGAAATGCTGCTGGGTTTGCTGTTTGTTTGTGGGTTTTGTTTGTTTGTTATGTTGGTTTTGTTTTTTTTTTTTTCCTGTAGACCTCTGTAAAAATAGACCTAGACTTTTACAGATTTGGGCTTTGAAGAGTGTAGGACCTGCCCAGCTTCCTTGTTAGGTCCCTCTTTTACTTGCTTCCCAGTAGACAAGTGAAATGGGTTGTTTCTTCAACTGTTCAGGAAATATTCCTGCCTCTTCTCTTCACTCTAGCTCCCAAACAGGCTGAATGCCTTTGCAGCAGGTTTTATGTGTATTTCTCTTAATAGAACAGATGAAATATTTGGCTGTGTATATAGTTGGAGGAAGGGTAGAGAGGAAATCAGCCATTCAAGCAAATTGAACATGGCAAAAAATATTAGTCAACTGAATTTTGGTGCTGTTAAAAGGTTTTTAGATAGTAATTCCTGCATGCATCTTAGAAGTTAAATTTTTGAAATACTGTCTAGAAGGTCTACTTTTTATTTTTCCTGTACAGGATCTCAGTAAAAGCCCTAAAACCATGAAAAAGCTGCTTCCCAAACGCAAGCCAGAGAGGAAGCCGTCGGATGAAGAGTTTGCACTGAGAAAAAGTAAGAGAGACTTGAGCAAATATCTGCATAACACAAAGACTGGAATTAGCATCAGTTTAATTTCTGTAAGAGTTAGGTGTACAGTGTAAGCAAGTCACCTGGTTTCCTCTCTCATGTCAGGGGAGAGGGTAGGTGTGTCCAGGGATGGTTTCTTCTAGTCACCTTCTGCTGTGATGGCATCTGTAGAGCTTTACTGGTTGCTGCAGTGGGTGTCTACGTGTGAAGTGCCTATTTCTGTTTGTTACAGAAGGAAGGGAGGTTCACTAGAGAGCCAGGTGAAGTTCAGTGAGCTAAACATGTCTTTTAGTACTGTGAGCAACAAGGTGAAGATGCTGAACCACTCTTGCAGAATACTTTGTAGCTATGTTCTTTAGTTGGTCTTGGTAGGAGCTTCTGCTGTCCTGGGTGTTGGAAAGCTGGTTATTGGTGCTGATTTGAAGACAAGTTGCTTCCATAATCACTACTCCTATGATCCAACAGTCTTCTCTTGTCTCCTGTGAATAATATCTGTAACTAAATAAATTACGGCTGTTTAGGCTGCCTGAAGTCTGAAGAAAAATGCTGATCTGAGAGAGACTTAGTAATGTACAGAAAGAGAGAGGTCAAAATCTGGATGTTGGGATAATTTGAAGTGGAGGGAGCATTAATGTTATCAAGCAAGCACAGTATTTACTTACTTGTCAGTGTTGCTGTAATTCTTCCATAGAAATGTGTGTGGATGAATAATCAGATTACTTGTATCAATAAAAGGGTGTTTTATTGGAGAGATTTTTGCTGTAGCCTTTGCTTCTCTGAGTCTTTTTCTCATGGACTTATATTTAAGAGTCTGTGCCATGAGTGTTCAGTGCAGGAAGAGTGTTATTGTGGCAGTTGTCTCTCACAGGCTTATATAGAGCTGGAGAGAAAGAGCTTTTCCTCAGGGTGCTCTTGGTTTGTCTGAGGTGTTAGTCCTTCTGAATGTTCTGTGAATGTCATGTGGCAAAGGTTAAGGTAATGAGTAGAATGATTCTCTGTTCACGGATGAGCAAGTGGATGTTGTAGTTCAGGATGTTTTATCCTTACAGCAAGGTATTTGTTTAGGAAAAATGAAAGTACTGTATTACAGTATCATTTCAGATGCTGGAGAATGGAGATTCAGTAGTTGTAATGATGATGAAGAAGCTGTCAACTTGCAGGTTTAGCAATTGTTAAAGAACACAATGGGAAGAGTTTAGGATTTTTACTTGGGAGAAAGGAGGAGTCTGTAGCTTGCAAATACACTGTTCTACTCCTGATTTGATAACTTTTATTGAAAGGTGTTTTTTGGTGTGTTTCTTACATATTCTTGGTATTCATCTTTCCGAATCAGTAATTAGAAGATTCTGTTAGTGTTTCTTCAACTTTCTCAACTTTTTTTTGTGGAACTATAAAAGTTTCCTATTTCTGTCAAACTTAAAGCATTGGTAAAGAGGTCTGGGTTTTGTTACTTCTCTTGTCAGGAATCCAGAGGATTTATGGGCTATGTTTTGAGAACTGCTGTGTCAAATTAGCATTTCAACAGACAAAAGAACTGAGATGTTTCAACTGACTGCCCTCAAAATGCTATTTCAGAAGTCTAGTATTTGCCCTGCTACTGTAATTATATGGTGCTGCATTGTAACTACAAAATCCAATTATTTTTCCTGCCTTGAAAGAGGGATAACCCATACTTTAGAGTTCTTGCATCTCTTAAGCTGTAGGAAAATTATATTGGGTCAAGATAATTTCTGCAGTAGCTAGCTTGTCCCAACAAATGTTTGGAAAGTTGGCTTTGTTCTGGTGATAATAAATCACAAAACCCAACAGGATGCATTGGCTGGCAGAGAATCCAACTGCATTTTGATGTTGAAGGCTCCTCAGATTCATGAAGCAGGAAATCTTCAAACCTAGTTATTTCACAGGGGAAAAGAGGAAAAATGCTTTTAAAACAACAAATTGACTTTTATTGCATGTAGACTTCTGCTTTAATCTAAACTAATAATGGTAGAGGTAGAGGTTCACTCTATTGTCAGCGAACAATTTGACACTATTTTTACTGAGTCACCCAATGAGATTCACTGTGAGCTTTACCTTTTGGAAAATGTTGCCATGTTAAGCTTGAATAGTTAAATTTGTTCAGTAGTGCTATTTCTGTTGAAGTCTGACTAGTTTAGAGTTGTCACTTTTCACAGATATATGTACATGATAGCAGCATGTTCCCTTCTCCATGCTGCACTGAAGTTATGCTGTTAATTATGAGTTCTGTTTTCAGTTGTGTGCTGTTAGGGGGGTAAATATGATTTTATATATATATATATATATATATATATATATATACACAAACACACACATATATATATACACACAGAGATGCAAAAAGTTTTCAAGATGTTTTATGTGAATTAGTATTCTGTTCCTTGATCATTTGATTAAAATAATGGAATAGTATGGATATTGAATTGTATGTTTATATAAAAACTTCAATATACAGGGGTTTTTCAGTAAAATGACTGGATTAGAATGAGAGTCCTCACACTTCAAAACACATTCTGTACAATATCAGATGCTCAGAAAATTACTTGAATGTGTGGGTGGTTACTCTGAATTGAGTTATTTCTAAGCATTTTATAATAGTATTTGTCTTTTTAGACTGTTACTTTTGTTCATTGAAGTTTGATTTTTAAAATGGTATGATTAAAACAATTTTCAATGGTTGATTAGGCTGAACTTTGGACTCAACTGAACTGTACTTATTTACAAAGGCTTTTCTATATTAAGAAACATGCCCATGTTTAAAATTCTTTTTTTCCCATTGATTCTAGGTACAGCTGCTTTAGAAGAAGATGCTCAAATTCTTAAAGTCATTGAAGCATATTGCACAAGTGCCAAAACACGTCAGACATTAAATTCAAGTAAGTTAGCCATTTCTACCTATTTCAGTACGTTCTAGCTAAAACATCAATAAAATAGATTGCAAAAGAGAATTCTGTATATTCTCAGGCCTTTGCAAATAGTAAGTTGGACCTGCAAATAATAATAACCTGTTTCTGGTTTAACATCAATGTCAGGTGTTTATGTATTGGATGCCAAGGACCGTGGTTAGAGGCTATAATTTTTTTCAGTATTTTGAAACAATCAAAAACAACAAAAACCTAAATGTAGCTACTTGTCATGGTTTAAAATTTTACTAAAGCTTTACCAATGAATAAGAGATGTCTGAACTGAATATAACAGCTAATCAGTATACTTTTGGATAAATTTCAAGAAGCTGGTAAGTAGGAGGAATGATGAAGTCATTGTAATTTTGGAGGACTGTATTTTTGTTGTCTTCTGTTCAGCAAAGGCTTTGTCCATGGAAAAGTAACCTAGGCCGATAAAAACTTCTTTAATTTTATTGTCACTAGTTGTTTTCAGTATTAACTACAAATTTTAATCCCGTCTCATAATTTCAGGAGAAATTGTTCTCAGATGTGTGTTGCTTAAAGCCATTTTTAGTTTCTCAGATCAATACCTAGCATATTGAAAGCCTGTAACGTGCCTCTGGGGTCCTACTTCATTTAATCCAAATCAAGGTTGCCATGTGGAGTTCCTCTGTATTGTAAGTAAAACATTGCTCAAAGCAGGGGAGTCCACCAGCATGTGTTCCATTTACACAAGGAAGGAGAAAATGCTGTTGCCTTTGTTCCTTTTTGCACTGTTGAATACAAATTTAATTTGGAGATCCTTGGAACACAGTATAATGAATTTGAGGTACTTGGCTGGTTTTGCTGGAACTAGAAGGCTGAACATCATAACTTCTTGTCCACTAAAGATGTTTAAATTTTGCAATATTAATCACTCTTACTGCTGCCTACAGTGCTCTAGGCCTGTTTTGCTTCCAAGCAAAAGCACTTCGTGCTGACAGTTGAAGTCTTGAAACACAATTGCAGACTTAGTTATTGAATTTTCCTAATACACGTTTATTTGCTATTGCCACCTTGAAAAAAAAATACAGCTACTTTGTATTCCTATGTAACTTACTATGGGAATATGGTAATTATATTAGACTGTAAAAACTTCTCAAATAACAACAAAAGCCCTAATTTTAATCTTTGGGTCTTAATGAACTGTAGATCTCCAAGATCATGAAATCAGCTACTACTACTGTTTTTTAAATACTAATCTCTTTATAGTCCTACAGTCATTACAGTAGTCTGTTTAATTGGATAAAGGGAATGAATGAGTTCAAAGTTCTGAAGATATGCTGTTGTTCCAAACAAAATCAAATGAGATGATTGCTGTTTAAACACCTCAACTGTGTTCTGTTATTTCCAAGGATAACGTGACAAGAAATGGTTGGGAAAACATTTGCACTTGCACAGTAGTGTGTGTGTGCAGATATGAAGTGGATATGATTTTTTTTTTGCTTGCCTATTTTTCCTGTCTATGTATATTTAAGAAATATACATAGTGCTGTGGGTATCATTGCATACATCAGAAGTCAGCTCTTTTATTTGCTCTTAATTGCAGCAAGAAACAATTTTTATTGATTAGGCACACAGCTGCTGTTTGGAAAGCATAGTGTTGTCACCCAAGACTAGGTTTCAGAAGGTCCATTTGTAAACTGGAATTGGAAATGGGGGAAGAACCTATAAAGCTGAAATTGCTTCTGTTGGAGCAGTAGTCAGTGTAGAATAATAGAATGAGAGAGTTGCCTCTCATCTGTGAGGTATGCTGGTTTTTACATACTCCATTCTTAATATTCTGCCTGTCCCTGACAGCACTCACTGGGTAATTCCCCTACTGCACCTTAATCTGCTGCTTTTGGCAGTGTCAGTACAGCAGAGCTATGGCATCAGTGCAAACTGGTAAGGTGTGGTATTAGAGGTAGCAAAGCAGCTTTTTATCAGTTTTTTTAGGTGGGAAAAGGTGGGATTTAATTTGGGTATGTAGATGGAAATGAAAGAGCAGAGTCTGACTTTCTCGTGCTTTTTGTACACTGAGCTTATTTTGCATTTCTGCTTCAAATGAAGACTTAAAATCCTCTGCAATATCATATAACAGGGCTTATAACAGGGCCACTTAGATGGCTTCAATCCTTGGATATTGCCAGGCCTTGAAAAATTGAAAAACCTGTCCTTACTATGTTTGACCAATGACCCTAGAAATCTAAAAATATTTAACTGGGGGGGATGGACTCAGGCATGTAGGAAGAGGTGTGTGAGGGGTCAGAATGGGCTAGGCTGTGCCACTGTTAGACTCTTGGCCATGTTTTTCTGTGAGTTAATTTGCCATGTGGTTTAACAAATAACAAGGGGTATGGGCACAGAAAAAAATGTGCTTTTACAGTCTCCTTCAATGGGTGCAAGGTGTTGCTGCTGATTTAGTAATCAGCAGCCCTGCTCTGCATGAGAACCTTTGCTTTTCTTTTTTCCCCCTTCATTTTCCTCTTCACAGTGGTGACACAAGCGCTTCTGTTGGCTGTGTTGTGAGCTGGTGGGAAAATTACCTGCTTGAAAAAACTAACCCTGCAAAAGATTTTTTCATCTGAAGCTGTTTCCTGACCTGGCTCATGAAGCAGCTGTACAAAAGACTGTGTCATTGCAAGGGAGGGAAAGGATGAGGTACAGATACGTGATGGGGAAGGGGCTGTTGCTTTTCACATTGGTGCTGGATCATGCTGGCTTACTGTGTTTGTTTACTGCTCTGTGCCCAGTCAAATCCTCCCCAGACCAGAACTGACTCTGTATTTCAAAAGAACCTGACTTCCTCTTCAAAAATTCTACTTTCAAACAATATTTTGTTACTCAAAATTCTCAACTGAGACTGCCTAGAAACTTAAAAACCACTTCAAAATTGTATTGTAACCGTTCAAACATTATGTGCTGAGTGTAATTTATACCTAAACCCCAAACAAATTTGAAAAAAAAAAAAGAAAAAACCAACTTTGGTGCCTTTTTAACAATATTTTCTCTTTTCCTTCTCTTCCCATCACCTTTTTGCTTTTATTTCATGTGTTTGGTTGTGGCTATTCCTTACGTTCTCCTCCTCATCCCACCTCTGCCTATCCACATCCACCATTTCATTTCACCTATACATCCTTAGCATGGCAAGGCACTGACCTGATGCATAATCACGTCTTGGCTGATGATGACCAATCAAGTCTAGACTCCTTGGGTCGTCGCAGTAGCCTTTCTCGTTTGGAGCCTTCAGACCTCTCAGAAGACTCTGACTATGACAGTATATGGACAGCCCATAGTTACAGAATGGGGTCTACATCTCGTAAGAGCTGTTGCTCATATATCTCTCACCAGAACTAATGCACTTCTGAGCTTTTTCTTAACAAATGCTTGTTGTATCACAGCCTGCTTTTCTTAGATGTTTTCTTGCTGTTCCTTGTCTCTTTAATGTGATATTTTAACAACTTCTGAGGGAGCTCCTGAAACTTCAGTTATACCTGGTGGAAGGCTCTATTGTCAATTCAGTACACGTACAAAAAAGTCATTCTAAAAAGTGTATATCCTGTTAAGGATGATACTTCTTGAGGGTTTTTTAAACTGACAGATGTTAATTTGTAGCTCTGAATGGTCTTTTTTTTCTTTTGACTTGGTCAGTGTAGTAACAGGTCCTTTGTTTTGTTTTTATTTTGGATAAGCACATTTTTATATTTTGTACTGAAGCCATACTGGTTTGAGAGCTGAGTGCCAGCTATATGGAAATACCTTAGTGGTAGTGGTTGGATTTTCTACGTATTATTAACAAAATACATAGCTGGTAGAGTAAGTGAAATGCAGCTTAAGAATAAGCAGTACAAGAGCTGTAAAATCATTCAGATACTCACATATCTGGCCTGTTTGTTTGGAAGAGCATTTGCTAATCCATAAAAATTTCTGGTTTTATACTGCTGTCTTTTGCTCATTGCTTAAAACGTTTATATGAAGGACCTTGCTGCTCTTTCCCCACCCCAGTCCAGCAATTGTCATGAAAACCTGGCAGTCCATGCTCATTACATGCAGTGTTTTGGTACTCTCATGTTACCTGTGGTCATACTGTCACTATACTGTGTGCAGTAGTGTGGCAGAAAGCAGGGTTTAGATGTTTACTTGCCTGTTAAAATACCCAACTGTCAACTCTCAATTGACCATTCTTCTTGAAAAGACGAGAGGAAAATGATTCCCCTGATGGAGGCTCCAGTGTTCAGCATCTGAAACTCTAGGTACAACTGTGATCAAATTGGCTTGCTTGAAGTTCTGAATAATAGAATGCTTGGCTTTTGGGTTGTACTGTTTGGAGCATGTCTGTGACAGATTTTATTGTGTCTTGTAACTTCTCTCATAAGCAGGTTTGTTTTCAGCAGCAGCTCTTCACTTACAGTCACGTTGGCTTTTTCAGAGAACTGTGACATGCTGTGCACAGCTGAAGGTCTCAAACCTGCACCTGGGGCACTGCTGGGGTGAACTGTGTGTGTGTGCTCTGACTTGTTGTTAAAGTAATTGGCATCAAAACAAAAATGGCATGTTTTCCAAATCTTTGTAAGCATTAGGGAAAAGTGTGGTGAAAGTGATGAAAGGACAGAAACAGTTCTCAGTTTTGCCAGAGCTCCCAAGTGCAACACCCTTATCACTTTTCACAGAAGCATGCTATCCAGTGTTCAGGTACTTCTCTATGAACAAGTTCAGAGTAATTGTGATGAAATTTACCTGCAGCCTGGCAACTTGATCACACTGTTTAAAAGGTAATCAATACCTCTCTGCAGGTCACATGATCAGAAAGTGGCAATTGCTAGGCATGCATGATTCCAGAACGTGGTCAATGTGGAGAAGATGTTTCAAGGCATTTCATGTCTTCAGTTTGCCTTCAGTCTTGTTTGATCCCCTGCTTTATCCTCTCTCACTGTTGCTGGCATTCTGTAATGTGACTAACAAAAGCAGTAGTGTTTACCAAGGAGGGTTTTCAGGGGTGCATTTTACTGCTGGTCATATATTAATCTAATGACCAGGAACTTGTGTATGTTGAACCTTTTGCAAATGGAGGAGTCTTGCTTAGAGAAATGAGATAAGTATATCTGCTCCATATCATTTCACAGCACATTTGTAACCCACTTCACTCCTTTCTTCTTTTCAGTCAGTTTTTTTGTTTTGTTTTTTTAACATATATGGAAAGTACGGATTGTTTTTTGCCCTGTTTCTTATGATGTGGTGTTCTAGTTGAATAATGTTTTCTGCACTGGATAAATGATAATTCTTTTATGTCTGTTTCATGTTATGTAGTGTAAATATGAGTTTGTAATACAGTTGTTGCACTTGAACTTACTTATCACACAGAAAGTTTTGTTATCCAGATCTGAAGATTTTGACTTTTTATGCACCAAAGCTTTGACAGTTTACCACCTTTAATTATTGTAGCATTTATGTCATTAGGTACTATCATAATTAGGATCTCTCATATTGTGTACTCTCATATTAACATCACAGCACATTTAAAACCATTCTACATCTTCAATGTTACAGGCTGTAAACTATTGTGAACTGATCAGAAGTATTAATTCAAAATGTTTGAAACAAAAAAAGGATAAATGTGGAAATGATGGTATTCAGTCCAAAGGTTCAGTGTTTCTATTTTTGTGGAACTTTAGTCATGGTAATAACAGTACCTTATGTTTATGCAATTCTGTAAATTGTATGTGTACAGTTACAAATACACTGGAAGGATGGAGAACCTGAATTGGAAGGTAGGTTCAAGCCATTGTCAGGCCCTCTTCTCATGGCTTATGCAGTGTTCCCATATCAATTAGTACTTACCATAAGCTGAAGCCAGCCAGTATTGATTGGGTGTTTTGCATAATCTTGCCAAAACACAGTAATGTGTACATAGTGACGTAAAACATAGAAAGAGTAATATATATTGTGCACTTCATTTGTGAATGAGAGAAGCCATCTTTAGTAGGTGACTGCCTTTGGAAAATGCAAAATGGATGTATATCTGAATGTTTCATTGTACTGTACAGTAATGCATATTGTTTGTGGTTGCATATATCAATTAAGTGTTTTGTTTTATATGAAAAGGACATCTGTTATGTACAGTTGAAATAAATTTTGCATTTGCTAGACTGTGACTTTAATATTTAATTATTACACAGGGGGAAAGGACATCAGAACTTGTAACTTAACACATCCTCTTCTCCCTATGCCTGCTTTCTCTTCCTCCCTTCTTCCCAGAGGAATCAAATGCTGACGTGAAAAACCTTTTTTGACATAAGTGTGTAATCTTTGTTTAATGTTGTTCGCATCTACAGGAAATTCAGTGTAATGGGAAGTATGTATTCTTCTATATCCCCTTTTTTGTAAAAATAATTTCAGAGACATTGCCATCTATAGATTGTTTTTCTGTTGCCTTCCTCTCCTGTTAAATTGAGTTTATTTTGGTCCTTTTAGTTTTTGTTTCTTTTTTTTTTTTGTTTGGTTGGTTGGTTTTTTTTGGTGTGCGGTTTTTTGTTGTTGGTTTTTTTTGTGGGGTCTTTTTTTGTTGGTATATTCTCAGTAGAAGCATGGGCTGAATTGTTGGAACAGTCTAAAATCTACTTCTGCAGGTCCTATTGCCAGAAAGAAATGTTATTAATATACTAAGGGTGTATATAATGTGGTTTCATGATTTAATATGACAACATTTTTGTGTTTTCATGATTTAATATGACAACATTTTTATTTTAAAAGCAAGAGTTATTTGTAGTGTTTCTGCTTAAAAGTTGCATACATATGAGTGAATTTAAACAAATCAGTAAGGTAATATATGTGCTAAAATGTTTACATCAGAACAAATTTAATAACCGCCCCTCTCTATTAAAAGGTCATAACTTTGTTTTGCTATGATTGTAGCAGCTCTAGTCCTGCAGCCATGGGCTTGGAAGTTTTTGCATTGGTTAGTGAAATACAGGCAGTTTAGTGGAGAAGCTCTTTGCAAATGTTGTCTCAGGGATCTCCCATGTCTTCAGATGGTGTATCTGTCTTCTCAAACCATTCTGTTCTTACATGAGTAACGCTTACATATGAAGTTGTACTTTGGTCCACCTTGATTGTTTCCATTATACTCATCTAAGCATATTGCTGTAAATTGCCTGAATCAGTCATCTGAGTCATGTGGGGTTTTATTCCTGTTTGTGATCTCTATTAGTTAAAAAAAGACAAAACAACTTCATGCCCAAACCTTTTTTATAATTCCCAAGAATTTGAAAACTATGGTGTATGTTACACAGTGAACTAAATTTTAGCTGATATTTGACTTCTGATTTGTGTTTTCTTTACAAAGAGAGTAAAGGATACCCTTTTGATTTTGACAGATCTGTAGCACAGATTTTTCCAATTTTTAAATCTCAACACATGCAGAATCTAGGGAGGAGCATTTTTAGAATTGTTTGTATTAGGACCTCATGAAAAATTTATTAAGAAAGAGAAGGTTAATTTGTCAGGTCTGCTCATCTGCTTTAACATATTTAATATAGCAAATGCAGTGACACACTGAATATTTAAAAATGACAAGTAATTTTTTTGTCTAACATTTGCTTCACTAGGAAATGTACGTGTCTGTACATGCCAGTGTTAATGGTAGATCTAAACAGTTCTGTATGCACAAACTTGTTTTCAGTGGCAAGTCACACTCCTGTCATTGAAACTCAAGTAAATTCAGTTTCTGAGAGCTTCTTAGCTTGTGAAGTTGGTGAAAAACAGAATTGTATATTCACAAGTACCGTTTCAAACTTTTGGCCTTTATCCCTGCCTTGTTCCCCTACTTACCTCTCCTAATCACAGGAAAGGTATGAAGCAGTGAAGAAAACAGCAGTACTTAAAAGCTGTGCAACAGAGCCTTTGCTCATGGCCTCAGATAATGCTGTGCACTTCTTGAAATTACCACCATGCCCACTCATCTCACTTCCACACCTTAAATTAGGACACTCATAGTCTTCTATGAGCCTTCTCCTCCCTTTCACCAGCTGGAGGAAGCTGTTCTTGGTTGACTGGGGAGAGCTGTCTTTTAACTGATGCCCTGAAATTAGCTGCTTTAGCAGATAATGTGAACAACCACCCCCATTTTTCTCTTTGCTTAAATGTTTCCTGACAGACATGGTCTTTGGACATAGGCAGAGATTTAATATCCAGTTAAAGCAGAAAGGTTTCTGAATTTCATCACTCTTTTCTTACTTCCCTCCTGCCAAAATTCTAAACTGCCTTCATATTTGTCTGCTAAATGATTCAAAACAAAGGACCAGGCTGTTTACAGCTCTTTTTCTGAAGCCTGGCTTCTGTCAGGAGCCAGGATGGTGCTGTATAAAAATTGCATGGTGCCCAGAGAAATTGTGAATGCCCCATCCCTGGGAGTGCTCAGGCCTGTTTGGATGGGGTTTTGGGCAGCCTGGTCTAGGGGAAGGTGTCTCTGCCCATGGCAGGGGGGTTGACTCTGTGTCAACCATTTTGTAAGATGTCATGCTCCTTTAGGGGGAGAGTGAATGAAAGGCTGAGGCTCTGAGTTAGGATTGCAAACAGACATCAGTGAGAACCTCTGTGACATTCAGTCTCTGCTGTAGTCCCTTCCTGGTTTGGTGTTAAGACCATACTCCAGTAACACTCTCCCTGTTTTAGGCAGGTGTAAACTGAACTTTTGTTATGAAGTCTTTCAATCATGGAAATACCCAAACAGGTTCCAGCTTTCCTTATTTATAGAAATGCTCAGAACTGCTTGCTTGTTTTGGACTGATTGATTTAGCTGGAAAGGGGATCAGACACTGAAAACCAAAAGCAGGGGGCTGTTCCTCACAGGCCTGTTCTTGTATTTCACCTGTTCTACCACGTTATGTAGGGGGTATTGCCAAGGCCTGTAGCCCTGCTCTTATTGTCAGGTGGGCTGTGTTGTTGCTGGCTTTACTTTGGAGGCTAAATTTGCTAAACCTGTAATTGAGGGTATGGTTTTGTCAAAAAGCATTGTAGTTCTTTATTCTCCACTCTAGTGCTGAGAAGTATTGATATTGAATAGATAGCTTTATTTTTTGTCATGGAATTTAATTTATGGAAACTTAATTGACTCATGATTGTAGTGGTCAGTTATTTGCTTTAATTACTCAACAAACTTCTGAACAGTGGGGTCATTCTTCCAAGACCCTGGTTTTAAGAGTTTCCTATCGAGAAGTTATGGCAACTTACTTGGCCTTGGTATTTGCTTGCTAATCTTGAAATAATGGTTTGGGTTTGTCAAACATAGTTTCTCCTCTCCTTACTTCCTTCAATACCTACCCCCTCCAAAAAAAAAAAAACCCAAATCAAATGAAACCCTGTTTTGTGTAGCTTGGGGTGCAGGGTGTCCATCTTTAAAAAACAAAAAAAATTAAACAAACCAACCCCCAAACCCAAACTAGTCCAAAACAACAACAAATCCTCACGTGAAAAACCCCTACAAACTAACTGACTAGTAACTTGTGGTTATGTTGTCTCATGTTGAATTGGGCAGTTGAGGTCAATTTAAATACAGTCATTTGGCCTTTTTGACTTGGAATAGTGTCTTGTAATGAAATTCAGTGTCAAACTTGGGTGCTTAGAATTGAGGAATAGCAGATATGGCAAACTTAAGTAACTTGATTCTTCCACCCTATTTCATGAAAATGTGGAGTATGTCTCAAAGGTGTTCAGGATTATCTGAGCTGTACGAACTTCCCAGACTGTCCTGTCAGTATTAATTCAGTGGGAAATGCCCACTGTACTGTAACACAACCCTCTCTTCATGTCTAAAGCTGTAGCTTTTGTAGAGGGAAATGCTTGTGTAGGGGGTAGGCCTGAAGAACTTCATGATGGTACAAGGTGGAATTTAGGGGGTATTGCTGAGTGACAGTGATGACTCTGCTTGAAGTTACTTCCAGATTGAAGTTACTTCCAAAAAAAAAAAAAAGCTCCTGGCATAAATGATGCAGAAAAGCATTATTCAGAAATAGCATTTTTTTGCCTTTAGAACTTGACACCTCATGTCTGATGTTACTGTGCATGTACTCATTTGATGACTAGGTCCTTTGTGGCAGGATTAATGTGTTGTGTGTTTGTACGTTTGATACTCAGCATGTGCTTGTGGGGTTTAGGAAAAAAAATCTACAATAAAGAAAAACCCTCCAAAGCTCACAAAACCCAAACCATGATCAGGGAAAGAAAGTGTGGGGGTTTTTACAAAAGTATGAGCCATAAGAGCAGCAAGAGTTCTGACATACAAATAAGGGTTTGTATGACCAAGGGTATTGGAGCAGTGAAGGCAGGTGTGGAACTTGTGTTCCACAGTGTGTCCTGTGGCACAGGAAGGTCAGTGTTGGCAGCAGCAGTGTTCCATTGGGTGTGTTTGTGTAGCCTGAGGTCTCCTTGTGTATAATAATGTTGGTGAAGTGTTTTATGTGTCTGTGCAGTGTTGTGTGCTGTGCTCTGCTGTACTTCCATCAGGATGTGCTGCTGTAACATCTGCTTCACATGCATGTGTGTGTATAACTGAACAGCTGGCACATTGTTGTTGTCAAGCTGTCTCCTCTCTGCTATTTGTGCTTTGCAAGGACCCATTGCCCTGCCCAGGCTGGCAGCTGGATGCAGCTCTGTACAAAGGGAAAAACGTGTGCTCCATTTGGGTGATGGAGTCACGGGTGAGAAACCTGTGCCAGTTCTCTCCCCTTGGTCAGTGTCCCCTTGGCCTGTGCTGGGCTGAGGTGTGCTCCACATCAGTACAGAGACCCAAAATGCAGTGATCTGGTAGCAGCTGCTGCCAACTCATTCCTAATACAACATTTAATTCAGTTCTGTGTTAGCTGCCAGGCTAATAAAGCAGAGCAGTAAGCAATTAACTGAAATAAACATAAGAGAGCTTTTTACAGAGACTGACAGCACACACAGGGAAGTGTCCTTGAGCTCCCTACAGAATTTGGATGTGTTTGTTTTATAGGTTGTTCCTCCTGGAAAATAAGTGGAAGTGTATTAACCCTTAAAAGATTTCTTCGCTCTGTAAGAAGAATTTACAGCTTTTGAGGACAAGATTCTTTCTCAAATCTGCTGTTCTCTTTAGTCTATATAATTTTGACAATCACATTACTGATACATTAGATCTTTACTGTAAGCTTAAGGAAACTTTTTTCTGCATTAAAGACATTTGTCATTGTTTGCTAAAATAATTTAAATAGCTAAACATGTGCAGCTAAGATAGGATCCCTACAAGCTCACTGTTCAGAACTCAAGACTGCAGCTGTTTGGGAAGTTAATATTTTGCAGTGATTGTGATTTATTTAACATTTTTGCTTATTTGTTTATATTTTGTATTTTACCATGAACCTTAAAAGAAAAGTGCTGCTAGCACAAAGCAACTGTTCAGCAACTGATTTCTCTGGGCAGGCAAGTGCTCTGTAGTACCAAATTATCAGTTTCAACTGTATGAGACTTGAGAAATTCCTGGTTAATGGAAGTTCACTACAGTGAATTTGTGACAGGTGTACCTTGTTTGTTAAAACCAATGTCTTAATTAAAAAATGTAAGAACTTCAGTGCTTTATCTGCAGTGTTTGAATTCTGAACAAATGCTTAGACACCAATTTATTTATAGACCTTCTTAAAAAAAACTTTGTAATTTGTTGCAGCCCAATTGAATAATGTTTATAGAATTATGGGTGGATGCACATTTCTGAGTTGTAGCTCTTCTAGTCAGAACTACATTTTTATGATCTATATGTTTTGTCTTGGTGTTATAAATTGTAATATGTGGAAAAAGTTCTGAAGATGTTGGAATGTTTGAGTTTTTATCATCAAACCATGAAGTGCTTTTTAAAACACATATTAAATACAAAGAGTGTGTGTCATTTGGTAGGAATGTATTGTAGGACTAAAAGGTTCTCTGTAACAGTGTTTGCATGTATATGTGTGCACACACAAAGTGGGATGCTTACAGTGTTTTGGGGAAAACAGTTTTTACTTATTTTTCTTTAATTGCTGTGTCATTTGATACCACTCTTCTGCTCCGTACTGACAGAGTCGTGGGTTTAGAGCAGAATTATATCTTGGATTTGTATCAGTGTGAGATCAGAATCTGTCCTTGACACTTAAAGCTGTTATTTAAACACAGCTATGTCTTTCTCAGTCTGCAGTGGGGAATTTGCACAGCTTTTACTGATGGTTGAATAGTGCACTGTTCCTTGAACAGTGTAACATCCCCGTCAGTGACTCGGGAGTTACGTCACCAGTGGGGTAGGGGTGTCACACAACCTTTTGTTGTTTCAAAAGTAAAAAATGTGCTAGTAACTCATGTGTAGAGGGAAGGGGGAAATGGAAAGTGGTATACCTTGGTCATGGGCGTGTATCATGCGGTGAATGAAAGAATAATCTTTAAAATGCCTCAGGGATATTTGTGAGTTGCTCACTTTGTAATTTATTTTTACAACAGGTTCCCGTAAAGAATCAGCTCCTCAAGTTCTGCTTCCAGAAGAAGAAAAAATTATTGTAGAAGAAACTAAAAGTAATGGTCAGACTGTTATAGAAGAGAAGTAAGAAAATGTTTAATGAATGATGAATTAAAGTAGTAAACTTTGCACTCTTCCTCCTCGTGTCTCCCATTATAGCAGGGGGTGTGTGGTGTGTTTGCAGTTGGAATAGAACTGTTTGGAGTATGCTGCCAGTCCTCTCAGTGCAGCTGGCCTTCATTTAAATGTCTGGTTCTTTGTATATGCTGTGCAAGCTATTCCACCCATGCCAAGAAGTGATGTGCTTCACTTACAAATAGTTTTTCCAAGTGCTGTCAGATTTCAGTGTTAAATTTGTGTTATCCTTCTAGTTAGCCTGTGGTGTCATTCAACTTTCTTGGTAAAGTGTATGTTGGAAGTGAAACTAAACTTCTGTTCTAGAAAGCTTTAATACAGAAACCAGCAGAGGTCCATAAATGCTTGACAGGTGTTTCTTGTCACAGAAGCTGGTAACAAGTCCTTGCCTTACTGAATATAAATAAGGATCACAGACAGTTTTTTTTTTTTAACACAGGTCTGAAATCACCTATTAGGTGTGGGGTGTTTTTTATTTAATTGCATTTCATTAAACAGTTTTGTCTAATAATAGATTTAGATGTGTATTTCTGAAAACTGTTGTTACAGATGATCTTCTTTTTTTCATTTTAGAAGCCTTGTTGACACAGTATATGCATTAAAGGATGAAGTACAGGAGTTAAGACAGGTTGGTAACTTGCTACATTTATAGCAACATGGAGAAAGAAAAGATGGAAGGCTTGTTATAAAACTAAATATGGCTTGCAAGTTCACTTTGACAGTCATGAGCTTGAATTTTGGACTAGATTTTCTTTTAAAAGTAAAATATCATTTGCCAAAAATGCACTCCCTGATGTTGTTATCAGTCTTTTGAGAACAGCATTGAGGATTGCTTCTGTGAAGCGAATTACTAAGCTGGTTTTGGATGTTGCAGTTTCTGAAATGGTGAAGGTGTTAAGCAAATTCAGTTGTGCTGTATCACCAGCAAAGTAAGATTACAGAGGCTGAGATATCACAGTTGCTCGAGAACACTAATAAAGGCCTAAATAGAAGCAGATATTTATAGTTCTAAAATTATACAGTCCTAAAGTTACCTGAACACCTCTATGGATCAGTTCTTAAAACTGCTCATTTCTAGAGACAAGAGTCCTTTCCAGTGCCTGTCACATGTTGGTTTTTTTTAATGAGAGCTTCACAATAGCTCTGGGTGCTTTTTTTGTCACTTGTTCTAAATATCCACCATGATTAAATAAAAATATCACTTTATCAGGGCATAGCTTGTTTTAACCATGTTAATGGTGCTGCAGGTAGACTTGGCTTAATGTATAGGTGAAAAGAAGCATTGCGTTTTCCTCACTATGCAAGGTGTGAATTTGCTTACCACGCTGACACCAGAAGTTGGATAAAATTTCTTGTGTTAATGTAAATAGGATTTGTGTTCAAATTTCTTCAGGTCTGGGACTATAAATGTGATTTTTTTTTTTTTTGCCATCTGTAACCATGCCTAGTATTTCTAAGGATGTCATGCATGTTCCTTGAAACAGGACAGTTGATGTGTTGCATACTTAGATTTGCTGGGTTCAGCATATAAAGAATGAGTATCCCAGGTTAGAGCTGAATTTGGCAGTCTTTTAAAAAATACAATTCATATAATAAAAGCAATAATAAGAGCCCACTAATAGTCCTGCTGGCCTCCTGCTTTTGTACAGAGAATAAATGTGCAGCCTCACTGAAGCTCTGCACAGCTCCATGACCCTTAAATAAAAAGTCACCTTCTCCTGAGCTTCATGCAACAGCTCTCTCTTTTCTGGTGCCTTTCCAAATAGATGTTCTTCAGAATCTTACATCTTCCAAGCTAAAACATATTAAAGCCTGATTTAATTTTCTAACATATCAGGAATTCAGGAATCTCTTCTTAAAAGCATTTATTGGTCCACTGCACTGATGCTGCCAACCAAAGAAGGGGCAGAAATAATCTCTGAGCTGGCAGGGGCTTTTTGGATAAAGGCTCTCTGGGAGTACATGGTGTCCTGGCTGGTGTAGACACCAGTGGGATCCTTCCTAGGGCAGCTTCCATCATTTATTCATAGCTGCTGTTCCACAGGCAATACACTTGAGCTGGTCCTGAATTGGCAGACTTGACTTAAATCAGTTCCTACATAAAATAATGAACTTTCCCAATAATGAAGTTTTTTAACAGACTTGAGGAGGGAATGCAGTTAATGAGGTGACAGACCATTGTTGTGTGTACAGACTAGAGAACAAGAAGCTGCAGAGCAGTGCCATGGAGAGATCTGGAGGTCCTGGTCAATGGCAAGTTGAACATGAGCCAGCAGTGCCCTGACAGCCAGGAGGGCCAACCCTGTCCTGGGGGCATCAGGGACAGCATGGCCAGCTGGGCAAGGGAGGGGATTGTCCTGCTCTGCCCTGAGCTGGGGCAGCCTCACCTCGAGTGCTGGGGGCAGTTTTGGGTGCCATGATAAAAGAAAGACATTGAACTGTTAGAATGTCCAAAGGAGGGCCATGAGGATGGTGAAGGGCCTTCAGGGGAAGCCATATGGGCTGAGGTCACTTGGTCTGTTCAGCCTGGAGGAGGCTGAGAGGAGGCCTTATTGTGGTCTACAAGTTCCTTGTGAGGGCAAGAGGAGGAGCAGGTACCAATCTCCTCTGGTGACCAGTGTCAGGACTTGAGGAAATGGCATGAAATGAGTTAGGGGGGGTTCAGGTTGGATATTAGGAAAAGGTTTTTCACTCAGGGGGTTGTTGGGTACTGGAACAGGCTCTCCAGGTCCCCAGGCCCAGGTCACAGCACCAAGCCTGTCTGAATTCAGGAAGCATTTGGACAATGCTTTCAGACACATGGTGTGATTGTTGAGGTGTCCTGTGCAAGGTCAGGAGATGAACCTAATGATCTTGATGAGTCCCTTCCAACTCAACTCATTCTATGGTTTTATGATCCTCATCCTTTTTCTAAAATGTCTGTAAAGGACAGATAAAGGGAGTCCAGTTGGACCCTTGGATTGAAGGCCTGTGTTTGTTAAACCTTAAGACTTGTCTTGGGGCCTTATTTCCATGTGATTTTACCTTCTGGTTGCTTCCCTACTATTCCCTTGACCTATACAGGATTAAACAATGTGAGCATTCCTGTGGATTGATCCCTGTCATCCTTATGGTCCTGTTGTTCATTTATTTCAGTATTGCCTCATGACACTAAACAGTGAGAACTCACTTGTTAATATACATGTGGAAAGATGGTGTTCCTTGAAATTCAGACTTCTCTTAGACTGCTGGAAATCATCAGTCTAGTTTAAAATCTAGTCACAAAACACTTTTCAGAGAATGTATGGGTTTTCAGGATACTGCTTTCAACTATTTACATTCCTAATGAAGCAAGTTGATTTGCATTAAGTTTTAAGCTCTTTGGAGATTGAAACCAGTTAAAATCACAGGAGGTTCTTACAGGGGATATTTAGTCTGCTTACTGCTCCATTTCCCTTCTCCATTAGCAACAAATATATTCTACTCCTCATTGATCAGATTTGAGCAGAAGAATTCATGATTAGCGGCCATCTGTTACTAGAACTTGCTGTGTAAAGGCTCCCCAAGTATAAATAGGAAGTAGCTCAGTTTCCATTTGGGAGCTTTTGTTGCATTGTGTGAAATAACTGTGTGTAACTTGTGAAGTTAATAGAAGCTTTGCTTTTGTACAGCTAATATCAGTTTTATTGGGAAAAGTCTTCAGAGTTTGTAAATGACAGTGTATGTGTAGTTAGATCTGTTAAAAGCCCCCAAAACCAACCAGTAATATCTCTGTCTCTGTTACACAGGATAACAAAAAGATGAAGAAATCATTAGAAGAGGAACAAAGAGCTCGCAAGGACTTGGAGAAGCTTGTTAGAAAAGTTTTAAAGAATATGAATGATCCATCTTGGGATGAAACCAACTTATAACCACTTTTTCTTTTCCCCTTCTTTCTATTGAAAGACCAGTTGTAGAACTGAGCTGGGAAGCCTTCTGACATTAGTCAGTGTTGCATCAAGAGCACTATAAAACAGGATTTAACTGGATCTAGTGATTTCTTGCTCTGAACATACAGAAAGAGTCAAGCCATTTACTGCAGCAATCTGTACTTTAAGCATGGAGACTGTGGATCCTGAACTCTACTACACTTAATTTGTTTGCATCCAAATTACCTCATTTTGCATAAAGTGCAGCACCTGACTAAAAGTCCATGTTTTTCAGTGGCTTTTTAATTAAATATATATTTTTCATGTAAATAGCTGTAATTTAGAATGCATATGTGATTGATGTATCAGGGCTGATATGTTGGGGTTTTTTCTTGTGTTATCATAATGGTCACAAGTGTTAGAAATGATGGCAGTACTGTCTTACCTAAGAAAGGTCAGAGTTCTTTGTGGATAATTATGAATTAGTTCCAAATTACCCACTCACCACACATGCAAATTTAAACCCCTGATTTTTCTATTTACCACTATATTTAAATCCTTTACTGTTACCTGTTACTTTAAACAGTTTACAGTTCCTTAAGGACAGTATTAAAATACAGGAAATTGTTTATTGACAGTAGAAACAATTTTTAACAAATCTAATGCCCACAATTGACATTCACATACACTTGTTTGGCAGACTAATCCATTGTGCTTTGGCCACCAAAAGACTGATGTACTTGCCTGCTTTTTATGACTGTGATTTTTAGGTGTTTATGTACTACATTTTCTATTGTTGTGCTTAAACATGCAGCTGGCTGATAACAGATCATACAGTTTCTTAAAGGAAAAAAATCAATCTAATCCAGAATTATGTGAATAAATTGTTGCTATTTATATTTTATTGTCACAGCAATTAAGTTTTAGCTAACCTTTGTGCAAAAGACACATGGGCTAGGCCAAACTTCATTCAGAGTTTTGTTTCTATACCACTATATAATTTTTGAAGTTCCCATACTGTGGAAGCAGTCATTCCTTTCCCACCCTTTTTTCTTTGCATGTTGTTGCTGATTTTTGTCCTACTGGGATTTAAATGGAAAGAAATGTGGAAGATTTTTTTTTAATCGTACTGTAACTCATAATTTGCACTGCTGACAGATTTTAAAATACATAAAGGAACATTAATTCCCTAGTCTGATAGGTGCAATCACTGCAGTTTCTTGTATTTAAGATAGGAGATGGATGATACATCACTGCAAACGGTGAGCTTCAGATGAAGCACTTAAAATACTAATCCCATAAAAGCTCATTGTTTTCATGGATTTCATCAAACTTTGGATTTGACTCCAGACAGTGCAGCTTTCTGAGGGGTTTGTGTTCAGTTGAGTCAGAAGTGCAGGCATAGCACAGACTTGAGTCACACCTTTTGTCATTCTGATTTTCTACTGCTCTTTTAACTCCTGCTAAATGTAATGCTCAGACTTCAGCAAATGTTTGTACGAACTTTAGTGAGTTGGAGCCAGGATGATTTGGGTTGTAAGAATTGTAATGCACATTTTGAATCTAATGAAAAATCTACTTTTAAAGCTACCCACTTTTTTCAGTGAAAACCAGCTTTTTTAAATAGGAAATTCTGTCAATGATTACATACTTGAGAAACAATTCTGTGGGAATGGATGCTTCATAACCTGAATAGACAAAATGTCTCTTTTAGGAAGCTGAATATATTTGTAGGTGTCTTGTGTTCCTGCAATTTAGAAATGTTTTCCTTTAATTCTAAAGGAGGAGAAAATGAAAAATATCTACATTACCAGTTTTATATCTTCACAGAACTTGAAATTTGTAAATTATTGTTACCAAAATCTTCCCTTGATATTTGCACAAAATTGTGGACTGAAGTTTTATCTTCACATTTAGAAAATATCCTTGCTAAAAGCTAAGTGATACTTAACCCCTGCAAATGCATACTATCATGGCCAAATTTAGACATGGGAAAGTCAATACAATTAGAATTTTGCTAACGTTTTCGCTTTGACATCTAGAGTATTTTCAGAGTGATTTTTAATTTTCAATCGAGCAGATGTGAAAGGACATTCCAGAGGAAGAGGTATAAAAGGAAAACATTAAGCTTAGCAGTATTTAGCAAATTTTAACTCAGGAACAATTTCCATCATAACAATTTGTTTTGCATTATATTGTAAAGAGTGGTGTTGCTGTGTAAATCTGCTGACTCTTAGTACCTGTGATATTCTAATTTCTGACAGTACCCCTACATTGACATCTAATGAACATGCCTTAAACACTGGGATGAAGCAGTTGTTAAATATGACCAGGACTTAGGGACTGATTTTATTCAAGGTGGATTGAGAGGACTAATTTTTACACAAACACACACACACACAAAAAGGAGGCAGTAAAGAAAACTGACCGAATGTTGTAGGTAGCTTTTGTCTCTAGTGCAGAGAGCAGCTTCCAGCTTTTGGGAACCAAGAAGTACCTGAACTTGTTTTCATTGACAATTTGTTACAGTGTATATAGATTGTAAATGTCACCATGGACCTTCTGAATTGTTGGAAACTTTACATAAGCATGGATAAATGGGGCACTGTTTATTTAACCTATTAAAGGGTTGTTTGTTTGCTCTCATCATTTAGGGATGAGGAGATGAAGCCATTTCTTATCCTATAGATGTGAAGCACTTTCAGTTCTGAACTGTCCAAAATGTAGCATAACATTTCTCTGTACTTACTGATGTATGTGTGTTTGTCTCACCATGTCATGACATCCTAAAGATTGAATAACTGACTGCTTTTGTATAAACCTTTTTAATGCAAATCATTTAGGGAATTTAGAGTATCTGTTTACAGTGTCTGTGAAGAACTCTAGTTTAGATGTCACAATAATATCCTGGTATCCACTACTAAAGCTTTTATGCTACATTGTAATTAAACCATGAATTTTTCCCCTACCCTATGAAGTGTTATGTTTCATCTAATATGTGGGCTATGAGATAAAGGGAAATTGCTTTATTTTTTTTTTTTGCCATTCATATAAATAAGCACCTCTCCAATTTAGTAGCTGCTATACTATCTTGAAAGAGCTTTTTCATGGTCTGTTATAATAGTAAATTGATGCCTGGAGAAAAAAAAAAGCACAAAGCAAGGGTTGTTTAGAGGGGTGAGGAGGAGGATCTTAACTGTCTTACATTGAGAAATGTTCACTTTATTTGGCAACCTGACCTGCTCAGGTAATGTAAGAAATGGAGGAGATCAAAGACAGAAAATAGTGAAAGGAAATAAAGCAGGAAACAGTAGAAACTGCATCAATTGAGTCAAAAAATGCCTACATGCATGATTTGAATGGACAGAAATTTGTGATGTGTGTGCCATAGATATTTTTTCGTGGTTGGTGCTGCCTGAAATGGGAGGAGTGGGGTGATTTTTATGGCAGCAGAATCATCAGTGTGGCTTTATGCCAGATGGTGGGATGGGTTGAGGAAAGTGCAGGGAGCCATTTGTTTGAAAAGATGGTTTCAGTCTTTGGACAAAGCATTTGAAGGGATTAGTAACATCTTGTGTGTGTGAAATGATAGATTTATTCCAGCTTAGTTCAGCAAGGAGAAATACTTGGAACAGAGGACTTTATTTGTAGCAGTTTATAATTATTCTCAGAAGTCTCACTTTGCAACTTTTCTCTGGGTTCATCACTGTAAAGATGAATATTTTACACAATTTGAAATGGTTGTTTCCTTGTTACCTGAAGTGGTTTGGAGATTTTTCTTTTTGAATGCTTTTTATTGAGGCGGGTTGACCATTGCTGGCTGCCAGACCGTCACACAGCCACTCTTACACCTCTCCCTCAGCAGGAGATGAGAGAAAGAATAAGATGGAAAAGCTTGTGCATTGAGATAAAAACCACTGATTTCCTATTGTTCACAAACAAAAAAACTAAGCCACCTTTCCCTTACCCCACTTAGGCTGGACTTGACTCTTCCATTTCTGTTCCCCCTGTCTTCCCTTCTCCTCCCACCAGCAGTGCAGGAGGGTGGGAATGGGAGTTTTGGTATGTCTAAAACAATTCCTCCTTCCTGCTCCCCCTTCATGCTTTTCCCTGCTCCAGTGTTGTTCTTCTCCACAGCTGGCAGTCCTTCAAGGGTAGATATGCTCCAAGGTGGGTTCATCCTGGGCCACAGTTCCTGCCAATGGTCCTGCCCCACTGAGGGCTCACTATGGACTGCAGATTGCTTCAGTGCTTCTGCTGCAGTGTGGAGTCCTCCATGGGCTGTAGGGGAAACCTGCTTCACTGTGGTGTTCTCCACAGGCTGCAGGGGACCCTTCTCTGGCACCTTGTTCCCCTCCTTCTCCAACCTGGGTGTTTACAAGAGTTTTTGTTGCACTTCCCCCTCACTGCTGCACTCTAAAATGGGTGTTCCTCAAGGCACTACCATTTTGTCTGAGGTTTAGCTGTGTCCTGCTTGTTCAAGGGATGTCTCAGTTACATGCTGTTGAACCTGCTACACCTACCAGGCTCAGAAATTCAGGTGCAGAACTTGCTGTTACCCACTGTCACACCTTCATTTGCTGTGATAGGTCATGAGAAGGGAAAAGGAGCATGTAATCCTTGATTGTGGGAGTGAGGGGCCTACAATAGGCAGAGGTTGTGTGGGTTAATATGTCTATGTGTGTATCTGTAGATACTCCATAAGTCCCACAGTGCTGATGCTGAAGGGTCCCAGAAAAGGGGAGTTTGCACTTTGGAGAAATGCTGATATGAAATTTGAGATGAATTTCCTCTGCAAGACTTGCTTCATCATCTGGAAAGGGATAGAGGCTTGTCATGTTATACCTTGTGTGGCTGCCTTAAAGCCACTGTCCAGGCCTAAATCTAACTCTTGTGTCCTTAGGAAGACATGAGAGCTACAGTTGTGCAAGTTACTAGGAATAGTTACAACTTTGGTACCAATTACTTAGTGCAGGTCTTCACAGTCCAAAATTTGCTCAGGTGCTCCCATTAGTTCCTGCTCGTTCTCACTGATCTCACTGTGTTTCTCTGTTGAATGTGCACAGGCTCTCCTTTGTGCATGGCAGAGCTCCCTTCTGTGGGATTCTTTTCCACTTGGGGTATCTGCTGTCTGGAATCTGTCCCCATTTGTGTGGGTGTGCACACCTGCAGGCATATCTGCTGGCTTTCCAATAACATGGCAGTGCTAACCAGCCTGGGAAAGGAAGCACATTTTGCTGAATTGAAAACTTAGCACTGCACCAGCTAGTAAGACAAAAATTAACTGTCCCAGTCTAAACCAGGACAAAGCTTTTCCTAATGTCCATTCTACTGTTGTCATATGCAGGCCTGGTGAGGTTCCCCAAACAGTCAATTTTTTTCTTAGTGTATTGCTGGCCACCTCTTGTCAGTCAAGCAGCCTGTGATAGCTGTGTGTTTGCAGTAGACAGAGATGAGCAATACAGAAATAGCATGTTTTTGCAATATTTTTCCAGCAGGGGACTGTGTTAGCTTCTCCTATATCAGAAACTACTCCTTCCCTGAATTTGTTAATATTTCTACTTTTGTATGCTTTATAACCAAATGGAGTTAGCTTTTTGTATATTTTGGAGCAGATTTCAAGCTGCAGTAGGCACAGTCTATTAAATATCTTTTGTCCTGTAATGCAGAGGTAGACAGTCACAGTTGAAAGTGTTTGTGTAGCATTTGACCAGGCTGTGCCCATGGGATTTGTGTGGGGTTTTTAGCACTTCCCCATGGCACACATGACTTGTTATAGCATCTGTACATTCAGCATCACAAGGGCTCTTTCAGCATAATGCAGTGTGGAGGTAACACAGGATCAGATTTATTGTCAGGCAGAATTAAGCAAGGAATTTTCTGTGATCACTAACTCATTTAAATCTCTGGTCTTGGTCTACAACAGGCAGAATTTCACAGGGACTGAGAAAAATCTACTGCTACAACATGTAATACATGAAATCTCCATTCTGAGATTGTATTGAGAAAACTGGTATGATGCAATGCACACTCCATCCACTGCACTTGGTTTCATCACTGCTGGGAATTTATGATATAGGATTTTTAACAGTGCTGGGAGGGGCAAAGAGCAGTGCATTGAGGGAGCTTGGTAACTTCCCTATGCTTGAAGATAAGTGTTTGAAAACACAGGTTCAAGAAAGTGCCCTTGCCCTGCCATGACCACCAGATTTTCAGCAGGATTTCTGCCACTGCATCCAGACCTGGCTGCTTGTTCTACTGTCTGTCCCATCTTTACTTGTCAGGTCCCCACTGAGCCTTCTTTACCAGGCTAAACAGTTCCAGCTCCCTCAGCCTATGATTCATTCTCCAGACCCTTCACCAGGTTCATTGCCCTTCTCTGGACACATTCCAGTGCCTCAATGTCTTGCAGTGACGGCTGAGAACTGAACACAGCATTGGAGGTGTGGCCTCACTGGTGCTGAGTACAAGGAGACAATCCCTGCCCTGCTCCTGCTGCCACACCATTGCTCATGCAAGCCAGGATGCCATTGGCCTTCTTGGGCACCTGGGCACTGCTGGTTCATGTTCAGCTGCTGTTGACCAGCCCCTCCTGGTCCTTTTCTTCCAGGCAGCTTTCCAGCCTCTCTGCTCTGTAAAGCTGCCTGGGGTTGTTGTGACCCAAGTGCAGGACCTGACACTTGGCCTTGTTGGACCCCCTACCCTTGGCCTCAGCCCATCAAACCAACCTGTCCAGATCTCTCTGCAGAGCCTTCCTGCCCTCCAGCAGATCAATATCCTGCCCAACCTGGTCTTGTCTGCAAACTGACTGAGGATGCACTTGATCCTCTCATCCAGATTGCTGAAGATATTAAACACAACCAGCCCAGTGCTGAGCCCTGGGGAACACTTGTGACCAGCCAGCAGCTGGATGCAACTCCATTCACCACCCTTCTCTGGGTCTGGCCATCCAGACAGTTTCCCACCCCTTGAGCAGTGCACCCATCTGTGCCATAAGCAGCCAGTTTCTCCAGGAAAATGCTGCAGGAGACAGTTTTGAAGGCTTTACAGGTAAACAGCAGGATGTTGGACTAGATGGCTCACTGGTGGGACTTTTAAATCCTTGCCTGTCTGTAACTCTGTGAAATGATGGATAGTGTCTCAATGAGGACTTCCACCAGTTCCCCCAGTATGCTCAGGTGAATCCCATTCAGCTCCATAGGCTTGTGTGACTAAATGTAGCAGATCTCCTTGGGTTATGGGAGCTTCGTTCTGCTCCCCATCTCCCTCTTCCATTTAGGGTACTGATATTTTGGAATCTGTTTAGATGAGACTTTAAAACAATTCAGATGAACTGGGTTCTATTAGGAAGTAAAATGCAAGAAATTTCTTCAATATTTCTTCAATGCAAGAAATAATGCAACATTTCAATGTATTTCCCACTAATAGGGAAGCACTGGATTGAAAGAAAAGGCATATAATTCTCTGGCTATTCTGAATGATTTTCTGCTCATTAAGAGCATCAGATTTTATCAACATCCACCATGAAACACTTAACATGAAGAGTTCTGTGTTCTGCAAGTCTGTATATAAAGAGCGCAGATGCATCTGTGTAAGTTGAGAGGCACTGGTGCATGGCAGGAAGAAAAGTAATTTTTTACCTTAATCACTATACACATCTGTAAGGCTGGAATGTGGTGTGTGCCAGGAGGATTCTTCTTGGCAGAGACTTTTGAAGGCTAGTTCAACCACCCTGTGGAAACAACAGCTATGCTTTGAGCTGCACTCCAAACCAAAAGCATGATGGAAGTGGGTTTGCACACAGGAACGTGGATTTGCACACAGGAAAGTAGGCAGCCTTGTGCAAAGGTGCGCTGTGGGGGGGACATGACAAAGGAAACAGGGAGCTGTGACATGGGGCTGCCTTGCGATGTAAGAAAACCACGGTGAAAATGCCGTCTCATGATCCTGACAGGGGAAGTGCACTGTGCTCCTCCAGCAAGGCAGCATGTCCTGTGTGCTGTGCACACTGGGAAGAACAGGAGTGTGAAAACTTGAGTGGGAAGTGGCAGACAAGTTGTTGCCTGGCATTACTGAAAACCCTGGCTATTGGAAGAGGTTGGAGTGACAGGCTTTCTTTGATGGGGAAGCAGGACTAAAAACACTGTGCAACCCACAGGCACTGTCCCCGAGGAGGTGGGAATTTTTGAGGGCTTTTGTCCACAGAACATGAGCTCCTTATTCTGCTCTTTTCTACTAGTGTTGTCTTTATGTTATGTCTCCCAACAACTATGATGCTATGTGGAACACCATGTGACCTCACTGAGCATCAGCCCACAGTGTGGGGAAAGAAGGGTGCGATGCAGTCCTGAGCAGCTGGAAAAGCTTCTGCCCTGAAACTTTAAGTTACTGATTTTGGTTGCACTGAACACTTCTTTTTTTATCAACCACATCAGAATCCCTTGTGCCTTTTTTCTGTTTTATTTCTAACTGAACCCATGGCTTTCCAGAAAGTCCTCTTCATAGCTTTGCAAACAAACTCAGCAGACTGCCATGAAGAAGCACTTTTTGCTAGTGTGATTCCTCACAGCTTCCCTTCACCTTCTAGGCCTGGACTTTCCCTCTAAGTCTCAGGTCATCATTGACTGTGAATTCACTGTGTTCAGGCAAGATCTCCACAGGGGAGATCTGGATCTCTGGGAACCTTTCCAGTAAGATTAGAAAGCAGAGATGTAGTTTACTCTGTGCATTCATGCATTGTGCAGGCAGCTACTGTGCACATTGTAATACATTAAACTACTCAGTGAGCTACTACTTGGTTCCTAGGCAGAAACATGCTGCTGTAAGACTGTTCTGTGTCCTGCCTTGACTGTAGCTAGCAGCATTTGGAAGTGCTCTATGATTAGCCTTAATAAGTAAAATCTTTAATTTTGAATTAGGGAGAATAATTTGCAGGGCTTTTTTGGTCTAATGAGTGTTGGTTTATGGAAAATTAAAAGAACTCATTCCCTTTGTCAATCCCTTCAGATTTGGAGGGAGTGTGGAAAGCAGAGGAGCAGGCCATTTTCACCAGATTTTGTGGCGTTTGTAGGTACCTTAGGAAAGTGAGACAAAAACTGTGTACAGACTTGTAATGAACCAAGTAATTGCTTGTCAGTCTTGAAACAACTGAAAATAACACAATGGAGCTGTGTCAGACACCTCAATGAGACACTGGCACAGGATGCCCAGAGAAGCTGTGGATACTCCATCCCTGGAAATATTCAAGGCCAGGTTTGATGGGGCTCTGAGCAACCTGGTCCAGCAGAAAGTGTCCCTGTCTACAGCAAGGGCTTGGAAGTAGATGATCCCTAGGATCCCTCCTAAGCTAAGCCTCTCTGTGTTTCTGTGGGATGCTGGGATGTGGGTGCCTGTGTGGCAGTGGCTGCTGCCCAGCACAGCTGAAGCCTGCCAGCTGCTGGAGGCCGTGCTGTGGACAGCCATAAGGTTCTGTGGATGTTTTCAGTTCTGCTAAAACCCCCTCTCCAAAGCCAGTTACACTTTGCTTGTTTAGTTGCCAAGTTCTGTTACAAGAACAGCTGCCCAACAATTTTGGAATGTTGTTTCTGGTCTTCTGTCCCCCTATTCAGAGTGAAGTAATGCTGTGGAAATATGAAGGAAATAAAAACATAACAAGTTGAGGCATATTGATTGAGGGAAATCCACTGACTTACAGGAAGCATCTGCAGTTTGAACAAAAGTGACTAGAACAAAACTACACTTATAAATCCCACTATATGGACTTGTCACAGACTTGCACCTCCTGTGTCTTTGGTGCATTGTCCTCCTGCTTGTGGCTCAGGGCCTGTCCCTTCCATCAAACTCTCTCTCCCTTTGATTGCTGGCTCTTGACTGCAGAGTCCATGCATTTTGTGCTGGCTGATGGTCCTGGATAAACTCTTTCACCCAGCTCAAGGCCTCTGCAAGGTCTGTTCTCCAGGCAACCTGATCATATCTCTTTCTGAATCTGCCTCTTTTTCATCTCTCCATGAAAGCCCCTGGTCTGAACCAAACACTCACAACTGGCTGCTTAGATGCTGCTGATTTGCTGTCCTGGAACAGTAATTGTAGGATGTTGTTTGGATGTGTTCTACAGTTGTTTACAGAAAAATATTTTAAATTTATCTGATTAAATGGATATGAAACCAACACGACTGTCCACATTAAGCTGAGAAGTAAGTGAAAAGTTGTGTAAAAAAAAAAAATAAAACCCCTCCTGTGTGACAGATGTCTTCTTGTCTTCTTTAGCCCCTGTTTTGTGGAAGTGATACATGTACAGGTGAAAACTGCAAAAATGGAATATTTGAGGGACTGAATCCAGCCATTTGCTGTAGCTGATACTGTTGTGCAGGTAAGTATTTCCCTCTCCTCTGCCAAATTTGGAGTATTAAAACATACCTGGAATACAATGACTGACAATCTTGTGAGTTTCCCTTCCTTCCAGGCTTTGGAAATGACTCAAAGTTATCTCTGAGCATTTGGCTTTGAAATAGTGATAGATGGGACAAGTTGTTACTTCATAAGTTGAGGCTTAGGAAGCAAACTGCTTTGGATGAAAATATTTACTTTGGGTTTACATGCCTAAAGTGCCAAAAGCAAATGCTGTACTTCCATTATGTGAGGAGAATACACAGGAGAATACACAACCTGTCTTCAGGGCCAGAAAAAACCACACTGGATGAGAGATAATTCTGAAAGGTAAACAGTCAATATTATAGCACATCACCACAAAATGGTGCATATTGTAAATGAGTCATGCCACTGTTCTTAACTGTGGTAAAGCACTAAACAGGATCCAGAAGTGCAATGTTGCAGTTGAGTTCTGTACTCATCAGAAAAACAAAAAAGGAGAGTTTTTGCAAAAGCTGAGTGCTTCTGAAATCTGGTGCAATTGACAAGATTTTGAAACATGACAGATCAGGTTCAGAGAACATTTCAGCAAAGTCTTATTTATCTTTGTTCACTGTATGGGACATTGCTTCATGAGGAGATTGTGTGGTTCAGTGAGTAATCCTATAGAATACATTTTCAATGTGGACAAATCTGTAGAAAAAGAAAACCAGCTCCAGAGAAGCTTGTCATGTATGTTGCATTATCTTTGGGACAAGCACAATCCTAACAAAAGCCATGATGTAGGGATACAGGCTGGGGAAGCTGGAGCTCTGCTAGCCCCTCTTCTTTCATTTGCACTTATCCCAGTGTTGTGCCATTTGTGTCTGAAGTAGACAATGAAATGCGTGTTTTATTCTGATTTGGGGAGCACTGAGCCAGCATGAATTACCCAGAGCTCGTGGATAATGCTCTTCGCTACCTGGATACCTGCATCCTCTGAAGGGCAGCTCACCTGGGGCTCCGGGAATGGCTGCAGTGAGGAGGGGACTCCAAGCATGGCTATTCACCACCACTGCAGGAATTTGTTTCACTACACAAGGATCAGGAGCAGTGGTACATAGGAGCCGTGGCGGGAAAAGAAGCCCATGAAGATGTAAATTAAAGACAATTCACAGAGTACAGGCAGAACAAGGAAACATCCTTGTGGACTCATACTGAGTCCCCAGAGGACAGAGAACAAGCTGCTGTAAGGTTTTCTGTGTGCAACGTGAGGGCAGTGGGACTTGGAGGAATCACATCAGTCAGGAACAGCAAAGCAGCATCATGAGCTGTACTGTACCAGTGCCTTCAAATTAGACGCACAAGGCCCTAAGAAACTCTGAACTCCAGAAGACCCCTTCCCATACATCTTCCTCCTGGCAAGTCTGGCAAAATCCCACCTGCTGGGCTGCATCCGAGTGTCCTTGGCACGCTGGGCTGAGGAAACAACGCGCTCTGCTTTTGTCATAGGTGTTTCCTATATGTAGATTTTCCCCCCTCCTCGAGAGCAGAGCCCAGCCTGCCCGTGCTGAGGGGGGGACGCGCTCTGTTTTTGTCACGGGTGTTCTCTATGTACATTTTCCCCCCTCCTCGAGAGGGGGAAAGCCTCCCGTGCTGAGGGAAGGAGCCCAGCCTGCCCTTGCTGAGGGACGGCCGCGCTCTGCTTTTTTCACAGGTGTTTCCCATGTGTACATTTTTACTCCTCCTTGAAGCAGAGCCCAGTCTCCCCGTGCTCAGGAAACAACGCGCTCTGCTCTTGTCACGGGTGTTCTGTACGGACATTTTTACCCCTGCTCGAAGCAGAGCCCAGCCTGCCCGCGCTGAGGGAGGGCCGCGCTCCGGGCGGGCCTTCCCGGGAAGGAGCCGCGGGTCCATGCGCGGGGCAGGGGCGCCCCCTGCCGGCCCCGCCGCGCTCTCGGGCTGAGGCCCAGGGAGCGCAGCGGCCGTCAGGGAAAGGAGGGCTTAAACAGGACCGTGCCTAAAATCCTCCCGAAAGATCCCTTCTCTCAGCACCTCTTCCTGATGCTCTGGCATTGTCTTCATTGCTCTCTGTCTGCCTTCCTGTGGTCAAACCCCAGGCGGCAGCCCAGCCCCAGGCAGCCGCTCATCCTTCTTCCTCGCTGGGATTGAGGACAGAATCAGAGGGGTAAAAGTGAGAAAACTCGACTCGTGGGTTGAGATAAAGACCTTGTAACAGGCAAAGCAAAATCCGCACACACCAGCCAGGAAGAACAAGGAATTCATCCACCACTTCTGTGAGCAGGCTGGTGTTCAGACATCTCCGTAAAGCCAGCCTGCCCAACCCTAATGGTGACCTCAGCAGACACAGATCATCTCTCTGAATGTCCCCCTGCCCCTTCCTCCTTCTTACCCCAGCTTTAAATGCTGGACATGGCACCATGTGGTGTGGGATATCCCTCTGGTCACTTAGGGTCAGCTCTTTTGGCTGTGTCCTCTCCCAGCTCCTTGTGCACCCCCAGCGCCTTTGCTGGTGGGGTGGGTTAGGGCAGAAAAGGCCCTAGCATTGTGCGAGCCCTGCTCAGCAACAGCCCTGTGTTAACACTGCTTTCATCACAAATCTAACATAGCACCACCATACAAATTGCTATGAAGAAAACTAGATTCTGATCAAACCAAGTACAGCTTTCAGATACGTCACAGGTTTCTAGAGACTGCATCTGGCTGGATCCAACATTTTGCATGTTTACTGTCCATTTTCAATAGAATATTCTTTTGTTGGTCCTCATGAAATTGGAAGATCTGTGGTATTGTGGGGTGGTTTCCATCACCATAGCTCTCATTTTCCCAAAAAAGATGATCCAAATTTTTTCCTGCAGCTATCATCAAGGATAGCTGCAGCCCAGCAAGTGATATTGAGAACTACTGGGAAGTTTTATTCCTAGTTGGAACTGGGATTTGGAACCACTATCTCATGTTAATAGTGAGGTGCAGAAAACCTGAACCATATTGGAAAAGACAAATGTCCTTCCAAACTATGTCCCCTGTTTTAGCTCAAGGATATTTAAATATCTAAATCCTATTAGTTCTTCAGAAAATTTCCCCATTGGCCAAGAGAAAGACTGAGCAAGCTGGTCAAGCTGGTCTTTTAATCCTTTTTTTTTAACTTAGCTTTCCTGTTTAGTCAAGATTTGACTCCAGGAAGACAAGCATTAAACCCATACCAAATGTGCTCCACTGTTAGGCTGGGTTCCCAGGTGCTTGCTTTATGAAAAAAAAAAAAAAAAAAAAAAAAAAAAAAAGCTGTGGGCCTTTGCTGATATTTGCCACAGTCACTACATTTCAGAGCTCCCAGGCCTATATTAGGATTAGAAATTTGACTGTAGCAGAGAGGAACAGGCCTGAATTTCCTCATCTCCACCTGAACACTGGTGGTAGGATCAGCTGAAGCAGTACAGGTTCTGTTATGGGCTAAGCACATTACTAAAAACATGCAGGCTAGAAGAGACCTTGAAAGGTCTTTAGTCCAGCCTCCTGCCCAGAGAAGGGACAACTCTGAGGTCCGGTCTGATTGCTCAAAGCTTTGTCCAGTCAGGTCTCAAAAACCCTCAGGGATGAAAAACTCACCAGAGAAGCCAGTGGGCTTGAACTGCTCATGCTGCTGAAGGAACTTTACTCAAAACAGCAGGAGTACAGATAGGCTGGGCACATCTGTGAGGCTGCAGTGTAGCTGGTGCTGGTCCTAGCTCAAACAACAGTGGGCTGCTCTCTTGGCTGCTTCGTGTTGAGCATCAGGGTATGTGCCCCTCTACCACAGCCATGTTGTCTACTGCAGCATTAAATACCCTGGGATGGTGCATTACAATGCCTCTATTTCCATAATATACATTTAATTTTTAAAATGGGACAGAGCTAGTTGGGAATGGGCTTTCCCTTTCTTCTTGGTGGTTATGGGGAGACAGGTTTGCAGGTCATGCCTATGGTTCTGGACCAGAGACACCTCCAAAAATGCAGATCCAAAGGGCTGTTGTAACAAAACCCTTTTAAAATTTTGATCCATCAATGTTCGTGCTCCATTAATATTAGCTCTGCATCTGGGAGGTGTCCCCTGATGTGGGTTCAGTGTGTCCCTTCCTGTTGCAGGCAGTGTCCTGTGTGAGCCCTTCAATGTGTCAGCACATGGCTTTCCCCCCAGTTTTAGTCTTTTACCTGGTTGTGCTGATTTTTCAATTCCATTTCCACTTTGTATTATAAAAAGATTTCTTGATTAAAATGTTGAACTACTTGTAAATATATTGAAATTGGTCAGTCACAGAGCAGTACTTTTCTTTATTCTTTTTCTGCGGTACATATTCATTATCTTCCTCCTTTCCTGTCAGAATGGGAGTAAAAATTCTATTCTATAACACAGACGTGAAATACTAAAACCTCTGATGTGGATAATTTAAACTTACAATACAGTAAAATGTGGAATAATTATATATTACAAATCGAATCTCAACATTTCTATTGTATTCAGTCTGTCTTGTGTTCCACTGGACTATTCAGACTGGCATCAGCAAGAGTCTTCCACTGAAGTGTATTATGACTTGAAGACTGTGTTGTTATGAATAGTCAATTCTACCTTTATTTTGTTTGCTTCAAACTTTAATTTATTCTACATATGCATTACAGATTTCACTTTCCGTGATTATGAAGATAATGCAGCCACTTGCAGTGAAGTTAAATGAAAAGCTAATGTTAAATCCACTGCCTTTTTTTCCTCTCTTCTTTTTTTGTTTTCTATTTTGTACTTTTTGAACACCATACTTATGAAATACATCACCAAACAGTTCCAGGAGAGGTGTTATGTACCACAGACCTGCTCCTTCTGTGGGTGAGATGGTTATCAAATAACTTATATTGTTCACATGCCAGACTTTACTTCTAATTTTGGGATTAATGTCTTTTCATGGACCAACTTTGTGGTGCTCATTTCTCAAGCAGAAGGAGATGGACCTGTGCCCATGAAGCCCACCACAGTCTTTCTGCTCTTATTTCAAATTATTGATGCCTTTGTGCCCCTGCATCCTCCTCTGATGACTGCCATCACATTGCTCATACTAAAGTAACCAAGAGAAATTCATCAACTCTGTGGCTAATGTGGGAGGAAAATTTGCAGGAATAATACCCAGATTCCAATAAAAAAATATTTAGAAGTTCCTTATAAAAATGTCCAGGACAGACTATGTATGTTAATCATTGAGCAATCAGTCTGTGTGGAGGCAGGTAAGAACTGATAATGTTTCAGTTCTGTCCAAACTGTAAACTGGTGTTCATAAGCTGACTTGTACTTGCATTTCAGAGGGCTGGTTTCAGCTTCCTCTCATGGAGCCATGGGACAAGGAGACATATGAGAGAAGAGAACAAAACCTTTATGAGTAAAGGGGCAGAAATAAGTTTACTCAGAAAGATCATTGCAGATGTTTGCAAAAATGTAGATCAGGCATGTTTTCTCCATGAAGGAGAAAGAAACCTGCAAAAGAGCACCTTCAGAGGGAAGTGGGATAGACAATTTTCCCTTACCTTTTCCTTTATCGGTTATGCACATCTAAGTTAAATCTGTATTTATGCAATTCTGTGATTCTTTAAATAGTGTGTTGTTAAAAAATCTCATTGTTGAAAATACCTGGTTTCCATATAACAAGTCTACCTGGACTGACTGGAGAAAGTTAACTAGATCAGTGCAAGAATTCCTCCAAGGACTTCCAGGGTACTGAGCAAGTTCACAGATGATAAAAAACTGAGAGGAACTATTGACTTCCTTAAAGCCCCAGTAGAGAGATCTCAATAAATTAAAGGATTGGGCAAGCACCAACTGTTCATGAAGTTCAACAAGCGGAAGTGCTGGATTTTGTGCTGGATTGTGCACTTGGAATGAGGCAACCCTGGATGTACAGACTGGGGAATGAGAGGCTCCAGAGCAATGCCACAGGAAGAGACCTGTGGTTCCTGGTCATTGGCAAGCTGAACATGAGCCAGCAGTGCCCTGACAGCCAGGAGGGACATCCCTGTCTGGGGGCATCAGGGACAGAATGACCAGCTGGGCAAGGGAGGGGATTGTCCTGCTCTGCCCTGAGCTGGGGTGACCTCACCTCGAGTGCTGGGGGCAGTTTTGGGTGCCACAACAAAAGAAAGACATTGAACTATTGGAGAGTGTCCAAAGGAGGTCACAAAGACGGTAAAGGGTCTGGAGGGAAAACTGTGTGGGCTGAGGTCACTTGGTCTGTTGAGCCTGGAAGATGCTGAGGGGAGACCTCATTGCAGTTACAGCTTCCTTGTGAGAGGAAGAGGAGGGGCAGGCACTGATCTGTTCTCTGTGGTGACCAGTGACAGAATCGTGGGGAATGGCCTGAAATTGTGTCAGGGGAAGTTCAGTTTGGATATCAGGAAAAGCTTCTTCACCCAGAGGGTGGTTGTGTTCTGGAAAGGCTCCCCAGGGAAGTGGTCACAGCACCAGGCCTGAGAGAATTCAAGAAATGTTTGGACAATGCTTTCAGGCACAGGGTGTGACTCATGGGGATGGTGCTGTGCAGAGCTGGGAGCTGGGCTCAATGATCCTGACAAATCCCTTCCAACTCAGCATATTCTGTCAGAAGCTTGGACAAATAATAATGAAGAATAAAATTACAAAAGGTATAAAGCCAGAGATAGGAAAGGAATTTTTATAAAAAGTTATATTAAAATGAAGACAGTATCTGTGTGAAAGTGGGTAATGGGATAAAGGGAAATGCAAAAATGAGAAAATTACTGACCTATAACTCTTCATCCTGGAGAGCCTTGCAAGTGAGGAACTCATCTTTGCTCAACAGATTTTAATTTCCCACTGAAGAAAAAGGTTTCTGACATACAATTTAGGGTATTCAAGAAACACCAAACTGAGCTGCACAGGCATGTTTTCATTTTCAGAAAAATGTCCCTGCCTATAGCACTAGGATTGGAACTAAAAGATCTTTATGGTCCCTTCCAACTCAGGCTGTTCTATGATCACAGCATTACGAGCTTACAAGACCCAACGTACCCCTCATTTTATTTTTTCCTCCTCCTAATTCCTTTCTCTTTGTGAAACAAGTGTGAAACATCACAAAAGTGTATGCATGTCTTTCAGCACCCATTTCTGAGATCGGGGTTATCTCACTTGTTACAACATTTTCTTCTCTGCATTTCCCCATTTATTGTAACTGACTCACTGTTGAAGTAGCAGGTTCATGCTGAGTGCAGGGAAGATGGTGTGTGGTATTGTTTCTTGTGGCATAGGGCACCTTTAACTCAGACTCAGTATGAGGCTTTGCTGAAAGAACTGTTGTACACAGAAAAGGGTATTGTTTTTCATACAAATCTCTTTGCCAAAAAAGTGCTGCTTCATTGTGGCTGCTCAGAGTTTCACATCCTGATTGAATCACATGAATAGTTTTGGCCAAAAGAGGGGAAAATACGTGACATTTTGCAAGGCTTGATTCAAATGACCCATAAAAAAATCACAGTGCTTCAGGATGGGTTCACAGTGCAGGTCTGTGCTGGGAGGGTGCCATGCTGCTTTTCTCCCTTACTGAATGGTAACCCTGGCAGGGATCTGCTGGGTGGTGGGGACACAGGTTCAAACCTTCCTTGTCCTGATGCCAGTGAGTCTGTAAAGCAGGGATAGAAATCCCTTAATCCTTTGCCTTGGCTGGGTAAATAGAACAGTGAAATGCTTCCTATTTTATGTAAGTTTATTTACATGCCAGTACAAAGATATTCAGGGACTTGATTCCTTCATGGAAAAGGAAATGTGTTTTAAGGTGCCTTTGTGACTTTGCCAGTGTTTCAGCAGTCAAACTCCAGCCTTTAAAAACTGGGTTTTTTAAATGTCATGGCAGTTATGATAACAATATTAACAGTACCTCTAGTGATACATATGGGGGCTCTTTTATGAGGCATCTTACCTTTTAGTATAAGCTGGTTATTTTTTTCCTCAATGAACAAGGCTAAAAAGAATGATTTTGTGGAGGGTGCCTTTGGTAGAACTATCTTACAGATTGCAGGAAAAAAAAAAAAAAAGAAAAATCTTGTAATATCCCAAATCATTATTTTTTTGAACATTTTTTTTATGTCTATCTCAAATGAATCAGTCATGTAATCTTCTGATCAAGATAATTCCCTGCTTATAAGTCAAAGGTGGAGACCGGACTCTTCATTTAAGGAAAATGAGAAGGAAGTCCCAGTTAAGGGCCTAAATCACCCATATCTATTCCAATAGTACCCTACAAGTGTCTCAAACTTGTGAACAAGTGTCACATGTTGGAAGAGAAAAACTGTTCCAGTGGTACCTAATATTAATCACACCCCTAAGTGTGTGCTGTCCATGCCACTCCTATATGTAATGTGCAGGCTGCTGCCATTGTTATTTAAACGAGGAGGAAGAAATAATGTTGAGGAGTTGTAGATGACAGAGTGTAATTGTTTTTCAGCCTTTGTGAAAGTGCTTGCCAACTTGATAATACTTGTCCTGGGCATCTTCATCATATTTATGTATACAGCAGGTGAGTGCTTTTACTCCATGAAGAAAATGTAATTCTATTGACTTTGCCAAAATTGAATTAGTACCATACATAACTTGATTTCAAGCTTATAGGGGCTTTCACAGATATTGAATTCTTTTTCTTTTTCTTTTTTTTATCCCCAGGAAGGTCTGTGGTGCTGGCCCAGGGAATACCTAATGAAGATAGGGTATGTGAATTAACTGTGTGCTGTGGCACAGCCAGGCTATGTATATCCTGTCCTATAAGCTTGGGTGGTGATTTAATGCAACTCACTCCCTTCAGCCATAAGAAAAAGATGATGGATGGATTATGACTTTATCCCACTTGAGGGAGGGTTTGAGACAAATGATTTGTGCCCTTTTGGACAGTGCTGAGCTGCTCAAGCAGCCGGATCCTGCCCTGACTGTGCAGTTCAGCTGCAATTAAGAGATCCAAATGTGAGCACCCTTGTGTGTGTGCTAGGTGTCTAAGCTCTCCTGACAGCAAGTCACTACAGTGTGTGGAGCCTGGAGAGTCATTCATCTGATGTGGGCTTTAGGATGTGAGCTGAGCCTTGCTCTGGGGTCCCATTACTCTGCTGAAAAGTGGAACTCATTCCAGTTACCTAAATAAAATATAAGCATGTCTGACAAATCTGGTGCACTAGGGAGGTAAGACAGCTTCAGCCTCATGCAGATGTCTTAGAGGACCTGGGGGAAATCTCTGCCCTGCTGGATGCCACTGAGAAAACCCAGCTCATCTCAGTGATAGTAGTCACACTGACTGCCATCTGCATAGGTCCTGAAATATTCCTGACACCAATTAAACCTACTGAAAAGATTCTGGTCCCCCTCATTCATTCACAAAAGTAATTTGCCTATAAGGTACTGATCACCACCTCAAAGGGTTCCTATTTCAGTATGTTCTCTGGGATTTGTGTTAGTGATTTTGGCCCTGTGGTAAGACGTAACTTCTTTATGGACTTTTAGTACTCAAAAATGCAGAGATTGTAAACATTTTTATTTATGAAAATTTGGAGCCAGATGGATATTTGTTTTAGCAAAGGTTTTTGAGAATTCCTAGATGGGACAATGGGGAAAGAGGTTGTGAACTTGTTTGTAATATCTTCTCCTGGTCTTAGAAATAGTGGGGATTGTGAGGTGTGGGGCTGTGGAAAGGCTGAGTGTTGTGATGTTTGCTTATGGCTCAACAGTGGCTGAAGTCTTTCTTCCTGTTACACAAGTTAAACCAATGGAAACAATATTTGGCTTCTCCACATTGTTATTTTTGCTGCATTATACATTGTGACTAAGGTCCAAAGGCAATATTTTTCACTGCTTTACCCTATGCCTTAGGCTTCCACTCATTAATATCAAACTCCCTGTGCTCCATGGGTAGTAACAATTGCTTTACAATGACTGCAGGAATGGAGGGTCACTATGGGGTGGGTGCAAGGTAAGATCTTGCAAATGTTCTAAGTTCCAGCATTTCTAGAGAGGGTTTCTTGGGCCTCCAGTAGGATTGATTTTAACTTTGTCCTTCCTGACAGAGGTTTTAGTTTTTAAAGTCACCTTTCTTTTCAAAGGAAGATGCCTATAACATGTTGTTTGCTATCTTATATGAAGAGGTCCTATGAAAAATGTGTCATTTTGGTTAAAATACTTTGACCAAGAATTTAGAAAAACACCTGGGCCTTGTTTTGAGGCTTATCATAAATACATAAGCAATATTCATTTAATAGAGGCAGGCTTTAACAATCATTCCAATGATATACTTTCATCAAACATATTTTGATGTTGAAATAATCAAATTATCCTGAGAAATTTAGAGCAGTATCAGATAGAAGTCAAACTAATATGGGACCATTGGCAGCATGATATACTCTCATTATAAAGTGGTCATTAATGGCTGGTTAAATGATATACAGAGACTTAGAACATTTATCCAAATAAATTGTTGTTTTTAAAGTCAGTTAAATGATAGCTGGAAAAGAAAACAATGTGATTGCTGTTAAAACACTGGCTTATATTAATGAGATAATGGCCATGTCATTCACACTGCCTGCCTGGTGAATATCAGGGTTTTTTTGTTTTATATATTTAGAAAACTCACATGCTTTAAAGACATGATGAGATATCAACATAGAAACTCTTGTTGTGGGTCCAAAAGCACAAATATATATTATCACTAGAAAGCAGAGAGAGTTTTCAGTTTCTTATGTTCCTTAACTAGGTGTTGCCCTGTATTTGCACAGAATGCTTATCTGTAGAGTCACATCACAGCTGGATGATGTAATTTGTCGCCCCTATGAACAAGCCTAAGCAGACTTCTTCAAGATTGTAAGCATGGAAGCAGCAGAAATAAGGAAAGAAAGAGCATGTATTTAATTTCCCTGGTGTAGAGAAAATCCATAAAAGGAGGGCCTTTTTTAGCAACAGGTTTGAAAATAAAGATGAGGAGTCACCTGGTTGTCCTTGTTTCCCTAAAAGCAAGGGCCAGCTCAGACCCAGCCATTCTGAAACTGGTTCTGCAGCTGGTACCTACAACAGAGGCTTTTATCACTGTTGGATCCATTTGAGGTCTGAGAAGAGAGATGATTCATCTGACCAAGGGGGAAAATGCATCACAGCCAACAAGCTGACCAAGCTGGTATGAAGAGCTTTATGAAGGAATAACAGGATTGAGAGCTGATGACCACACTCAAGTGAAGTCGTTGGTTGTTGGTGGTTGGCAAGTAAAAGGTGCAGGGTGATATTGTCAAGACAAACAGACCCTGCAAACAGTAAAAGAGGACTTGAAAGGACCTCTGAGTGTATGCACGTAAATGAAGAGATACCTACAGGACAGCATGGTGGGCAAAGCTCTTACCTTCTCTGGGCTGTCAGTGCACTTGGGTGCCTCTCTGAAGAGCCTGGCATGACAGACAGGCATGCAGCTCAGGAACAAGCTGAAGGTTTAGAGGTCTGTGTGCACTTGCACAGAGATGTGGTGGGGTAGCTCATGCTCCTGGAGTGCTGCAGGGGAGGGATACAGGCTCTGCAGAGGGGCAGGCAAGGAAGACAAGGAGAGAGAGAGCATTTGTGAGAGAGGACAGCCGGACTGCATAGAGCTCTGCTAGGAAAGGATGATGAGCCAGCCTGGCACTCACAGGATCAGGGCTAGTGGATGGTGTTGCAGTGGGTGTCTGCTGCACGCTGCCTGAGCAGGAAGAAGTAGATGAAACAGTTTTTCAGAAAACTGAAAAAAGTGGACTTTGGGATCCTCAGAAGAGGGAACAAGTCAAAAAGCCAGACAGTAAGCTCAGACTTCAGAAGGGCAGAATTTGGCTTCTTCAGGGATAAGCTTAGAATAATCCTATGGGAGATGGCCCTGGAGATAAAAGGGGTTCAGGAGATTTGGTTGATACTGGAGGATTGCTTCCTTCTAGTTCAAGAATACTCTCTGACTATTTAGTATTCACTACTACTAAGTGCATACTTTTTAATAGTAAGATCCTCCTTCAGAAATGTGGGGACCCAGAAGAAAGTTTGGAGCAAGAAAGACTTTCCTTTGGTAGAAAAAAAACCAGATTAGAGAATACTTAAGCAAACCAGACCTGCATAAACCCATGGGGCCTGATAGGATGCACCCATGAATGCTGGGGAAGCTGCTGGATGTTTTTGAGAGATCACTGTTTATTATCTTTGAATGATAATGGTGACTGGGAGAGATGCCTGAGGACTGGAGGAAAGCAAATGTCCCTCCTATCTTCAAGAAGGGCAAGGAGGAGAGCCCAGGAAATGATAAGCTTAAACATAAGTTTAAAATGCCTTAAAACAAAGGAAAAAGTCACTTGACATATGGCACTGCAGTGCTGGGGTTTGTAAGACATGTTCCAAGCCTTGAAGGTCACAGAAGGAGGAATTGTTCTGGGCCTTACATGATTTCAGGCTGCAGCATCTTGCCGTGGCTAGATCTTCTCTGAGTAAGGGCAGGCTTGTCACATAAGGCTTCCAGAGAACTTCAGCATGGAAAGGGACTTGTTCATGGTTTTTCCCAATGTCAAGAAACAGTGAAGAAAACTAGACAGTTGAAGTTTTAGTACTCTAATTTAATAGTCTGAATGTCAAGTTATATGTTTTTTTAATGGATGATTTGAAGTTCCTGTCCTTAAATATACCAACATTACCAGGACAGGCAGGCTGAAAATGTTTGTGGTTTTAATTTGTACGTCTAGTTGCAGAAATGTTTAAAACTGTAGCACTTCTTTAAACTGATTATTTTCCAGGTATCCTCCAGGAAAGGAAGAGAGTGAAGGAGGCAGAGGTCCCTATTTACCATCCCCAGTTGCTTGCTGAGTTTTTCTTCTGACTGGCTCAATACGGTATAGATGATGAAGTAATTTCTAAGAAAAAATTATCTATTGTGCACTAATGTAGTTTTCAAGGAAAATCCCTTCTGAATCATCACAAATGTTCTATAATAGTTATTAGAGGACCTATTTTGCATCCATAAATAGTTTCTTTTATACTTAACCTCAAACCAAGTGTCTTTCCAGCTTGAATTAAAGTGTTGCTTTGTCGGACCATTTGTTGTTGCAGTAGCTGGTTGATTACAGATGTACATCTTTTTTTTCTGGTCTTTTTAGAGGGCAAATCACTATGGTAACCACATTACAGAAAATTGCTTGTTCTCCTTAAAATACCCTTCAGAAAAAGGTCATTTGTTATTAACATTTTCTGACTAAATCCAAAATGTTAACAACATCAAGAATATTATCACTCTTTCTATACTCACATGGTTTTTTTCTTTACCATGCACCTATCAGTTAACTATCAAAACAGGACATAATATTAAGACTCCAAAACAATTGTGTAGACTTTTAGGTATGTTTGAAATATCAAGATTCGCTCACCATGCTGTTGATGTGTGTGGCTTTGTTCAATTGTTTTCAGTTCTCTGATTCTGAGAAAAATGCAGGCTGAAGTTGCTCTTTCAACCTCTGTGTGCTATGATGGAAAGGAAGGGCAGGCAGGCATGTGACTATTATGGGCAGCTGTCTGTTGTTGATTTATGAAATAGATGTTCTGGGTAGTCGTTCAAAAGCCTGGAAATGGCTGGTTAAAGGTTTCTACTCTCAGGGTAAAATGTGTCCAAGGGGTGTTAGATGGGAAAAATCAGGTCTGATTGTAAAATAGAGTCCTAGCCCGTGAAGTGAGAACATACAAAGTTGTTCTCTTCTTGGCATATGCCACTTGTGTTCTGCCTGATTGGACATGTTGTTTCTTTGCCATTTCACATTATCTACATTGCCTGCAAAGGATCCTCACATTTGTATAGTTTTTTGGTTTGCCGATAGCTATTTGCAGCTTTTATCTACGCTCAGTAAACAACAACAACAAAAAAATCCCCTTTCTTGGAGTTCCATCATTTTGGAATTGACAAACAAGTTAAAAAGGCTGCCAAAAGAAAGCAGGAGTTGGAGGAAGTTAATTCACATTGATGTGTGCATGCCACTGATAGCAAGTTATGCCTATGACATTCTGACATTGCCTCTCAAAAAAGAGAAAGAGTGGAGTGGAGTGAAAGACTAAGAGGATGTTCATTTAATTGGAAAGCCTAGTGAGATCTGAGACAGCTGAGGCAAAGGATGCACCCTTTTTCTGCACAATGGCATTGGCTGAAGGTTGTATATAAGGTGGCCTTATTAAAGTGACAAGGCAATTTAATTCTTTTGTGCACAATGATTCTACTTCATTGATTTACAATGGGAAGGATATAATTTTGCTAGTGTTGGCAAAAAGCTCAAATGTCAGGCTTTTCAAATTGCCATACTTGCCTTGTTCAGGATGAATAATGAATAAGTAACCTTTTGTCTACAGTTAAATATTCTTGAATAAATACAAAGAACATAAAAGACATAAATGATTGCCTGATTTATATTTAAAATAAAGATCAACATTGTGATAAATGGTTGAAAATGCTTAGTGTGAAGTAATATGACTATGCTGATAATTACATTATCAATTAAGGGGCAGCCCAGGTGTGGAGTGTTATAGAATGGATGCCAGGGAGAAACCCCCAGTGTGGAACATGCCAAACTTGTCTATCTGCAAACTGTGGGTGAGGGAGGGAAGAGACCCTTTGCTGTGCAGGGGATCACATGTTTTAAATTGGACCATTTCATGTACTGAAACATCCAGTCTCTCAGGAATCTGGGGCTGTTGCTTCTTGCTTTGTCATTAGCAGGATGCTCTGGTTTCATTTCTGGAAACCGATATTGTTTCATTTATTCCTGGTGGTTTGAGTGGTCAGAGAAGGCTACGCATCATTTCTCAGGATCTGTCTTTAGTCAGAGAGGTGCAGATCTTAAAAACCTGCTGAGTCAAAGGCTCATAGCTGGCAAAGTTCTCAACACCTCAGTAAAATCTGGAACAAGTTTGAAGAAAAAGAGATGCAAAAGTATACTGAATACTCTTCATCATGTGATTCCTAGACCATGAGTGAGCAGCAAGGCTTGCCTCCCTCTGCACAAACATACAAATTCCAGTTTATCTAAAGTAATTGTGTTAACACTACATCTACTCCTGATCTGTTGTTCTTTTTATTTTAGAAAAATTTCTTTGTCTTATTTAATTTCTCAATGTCTTAAGATGATCAGAAAGATGGTGCTGGCCACAAGAGTGTGGTAAGATTCCTCAGCCTCGTGCAAGGGCAGCATGTGCTCTTCTCTTACTCTCTTCTGTGGCAACTTTGATTGTACCTTGACCATCCAGGCTCTCCTGATCTCGTATTCTCATTCTTCCCCACTTTCCTTTGTTTAGTGGGTAAAAATAGTCTCCTTTTAACCCTTGTCTCAAATCACCAATCTTCAGAGTTACCCTTGCTTTCCATGTATATATGCTCCCATTTCTTTTGTCCTATCGCATTTCTCACTTTCATGGGATATGTCACAATGCAAAGTAGGAAAGAGCTGTTTCACCCTCGTTCCTGCCCTTTTGCTCTAAAAGCCCAACAAAATCCAGTAGCTCAAAGTAAAGTGCTCCTACCTTACCCACTATCAGTGTATGTAGGCACACAGTTTGTGGTAATTGGGAGTGGGGCTGTGGCTGAGCCTCATCCCCAGCGGGCCACAGCTGTGAGCAGCAGGTGAGCAGCATTGACAGCAATGAGCCATGGAGGGCCAGGGGCACTGACCAACCACCAAAGGGAGCAGAGGGCACACAGGTGCACTGCATCAACATGAGGGTATAAAAGGCTGGGCTAAAGGACAAGAAGGGCAGATGGTTGCAGTCTTCTGTAGTGATGTGATGTTACTTGGAATGGGTGGATGCCTGAAGCCTTCTGACGAGGTATGGTGTTACTCTGTTTGGGCAAATGCTTAAAGATTTCTGCTCTTGTATGGTCATATCTGTGTATTGTGGCTGTCTCAACTGTGTCATATGCTGTAACAAGTGTGCTGCTTGTGTAGCTCCACGTGGGGTGACAGCAATGGCCAGTACTAGTCCAGAGCCAAAGGTGCCTTCTTCCACTCTGTCCTGGAGTTTTAAGCTAGATGTGGAAGAGGGACTGGTTTTTCCCTTACTGTTAAGAGTTCCTGTGGGTATCCTTCAGCCTCTCTATCACAGGTTTCTCACTACTTGATTGTTTTCTGAAGGAGTTTGTGTTTTGGCAACTGCTATGAAAAAGCTTAAGGTGTTCCCTGTATTCCTAGTGCTTCCTGCTTTTTCTAAAATACTGTTGGCCAGTGATTCCTGTATTACCTATTTCTGATATGGCTTTTAATTCCTAGGCCTGAGTAGTTTAAAAGTTATGTTAAATAACTATTTTCCAGTTGGTCACTGTTAGAAAAGAAAAAATAATTTCTTGTGATCTAATCTGAAAAATATATTGATGGGGATTTATCATTCTGAAGCTGCCAGGTGTGTTTCTTCCTTTGTATTCACTCATCTGCCATTGAATAGGATGAAGTTTTGCTACAAAGAAGCACGTGATAAGAACATGAACATGACAGGCTACTTTTAGAGATTCTGAATGATTTTAAGCTACATATGGCTTAAAAATCTTTATTGGGCGAAAAATGCATCCACTTAACCATGCTGTATGGAATATCATAGCCGTGGCTGTGCCTTTTTGATCAAAGTTGCTGCTGCAGATTGAAATGATTGAGAAGCCGCTGTACTTCTAGAGCTGTGGAAGCAAACTGCTTTATGGTTTCTTTAGGTTCTGTGATAACAGTACAGTTGCAGGGGCTTTTACTTGCAAAAGGAGTCTTGTATGAGTAGTGTGGTGAGCTACAAGGGGCAATGAAGGTAGATTGGAAAGCACAGTATGCAATAACATTCCTCTTGAACCCTGGGCAGTGTCAATCAGTGCTTTATCTACAGCAGTTGTGACATCATTCTCCCAATAAGGCTGCATGGTCCAGGTTCTGCTCAAACCTTGCTTCCTGTGGCTGTGTTCCAGGTCCATCTGAGATCCTAAGTTCTTCCTGAATTAGGAGATTTTGATAAGTCTTTTTCACTGCTATTTTTGGGTAACTACAGCTTCACAATGTGACCATGAGACAGAGGAGTGAGGTGTTTTTTTCTCTACAATAAAACATCAGAATTTTCATAGAAAACTTGCAAGAGACTGAAATAATATGTCTGTGTTCACACACCCATTAGTTATATTTCATAAGAACCCTCATGGGATTGCTCTTGTTTTTGAAGCAAATGTAAAATATCATCCTGGACTTAACTGGTAGTTCAATCAGAATAATACATGTAGTTTGAACACTACTTCTCTGCAGAGGGAGAATGGGCAGATGAGACATGCACCTGCTATTCCAGTGAGGACCAAATGGGGACTAAATTTTCATTTTCACCCAAAAGGAGACTTATAGAGGGAAACGATTTCCAAATCAAGATCCATTAAGCAAGAGAGTCTAGTATACAATGACAATTTCACAGAATCATATACTAGCTTATGTTGGAAGGCATCTCAAAAGATCACTTGGACTAACCTTTTGGTCTAATGCAAAGGCTGATAGGAAAAATAGCATAATTAAAATTCTTTAACTCCAAATACTTGGCATGCATCCAGAAAATGTTGAAAGAATGGACTGTTTAAAAGATTCACTTACCTAGAAATATGTTTCAGGACTTTGCTGGGTTTGTTTTTACAAGAATAGACACAGAAGGCTATCTTTTAGTACTGGGGACTATTAGTGCTAAGAGCCCAAATCTGAGCAAAGGAGTTACATCAGTTTCTGCCATTCTCACCTCTCCCAGCTCCATTCATTAGTCATAAGAAATGTCCTATAAGGTGCTTTAAAAAAAAAAAAAATCCAAACATTTGATAAGGTTGTTTATATTTCAAAAATAAAGATGAATACTGGTTTTTACTCACTTAAGTGATTCTAGCAGCTCTTTTTGTTTTGACATTACACTAAGTCTCCCAAATAGAAACCGAATGTTATACTTGCAAGATGCCATTTTTAGGAAGGATTTATAAAGCACTGTTCAGGTAAATGGCTCTCCAATCTCTTTTGTGTGAGAAACCGCTGCAGTAACAAACAGAAAGTGGGCTATGTTTTCTCCACTCTTTTTAAGAAAAATTCTGATAACTGTGCAAACTCCTGGACTTATGTGAACTGCATTTTTCAGGTTATTTAATTACTCTGACCTGTCAGCATAGTTTAGGTGTAATTTGTGGTCTGGGAAGAGATCAGTGATTGCTGTGTATACAAAGACTTCTTTATAACTGAAAACTCAGGTTAAAAATAAAAATTCATTCTGTTCAAAATAGGAAGTCAATGTATCTTTTTTCCCCAGATGGGAGTGGGTTGTTTTCTTTGTGCTTGAAGAATCTGCTGAAACAAAGCAGTGGATGCTGCATTGATGTTTCTCAGCAATTGAGCTGGGTCTCTTCCTTGGGGCATGATGAAACACTATGCACTTGTGGCCCAAATCTTTTAGTTCCTCATCTTCAACTTTTACTGGAGTGTTTTTAAGGTCAATGTGATGCTTTGCATCTTCTATTTGTCCCTGTGGCTGACTTGTGATAAATATTTAATTTTTTTTTTTTTGCAGGAGAGGTAATGTACATATATGTCAGGATGGGAGGCCCCCAGAAGCAGCTCCTGAAATGCCATTGCAGAAGGCAGTTCTGGCTGTTGTGAAACACTTCTGTGAGGAGACTGTAAGCAAATAAGTGCCCTCCCAGCCACTCTTTGCTAGCCTATCTTGTCCCCTCATAGTCCTGTGTGCTTCATTTCTGGCCCTCACAGGGGCATGGGCAGGAGCACGGGTAGAAGCTGAAATTTCTGGGAGAAAGAGAATATCTGTCTGTGACTGTCAGGCCCTTCTTTTGTGAACACCAGGTGACATGAAGGTGTAGTCTGGGTGAGAGACAACTTAGCTCCCTACACGCTTTGTGCATCATCAGGACAATGAGGGATTGTGCTCTGCGGCCACTGGAGGAGCACAGCTCAGGTTCTGGATTCAACCTGTTAATTGAGAGACAATTTTGCACATAGAGAAAAGTGGTTTTAAGGCTCTTTTTTTTGCACATAGAGAAAAGTGGTTTTAAGGCTGTTTGAAGGTTGCCTTAGGCTGATGTGGTGCAAGTGTTAGTGCACACATTGGCTTCTTATAAGACCACCATTTGTTCTAATTTGATTTGCTTTTAGGAAGCCCACACAAGATTTAATCAACTTGCTTATCTTGCCAGCGAGTAAAGACCAATGGGAGCAGATATGCAATAAGCAGGAGGAAAAATAATGAGCATCTCCTCCTTTACCCAAGAGTCATCTGTAAATTCCAGCCTGGGCACAGTTTTCCATGTTTTCTGAGCCTGGTTGTTAGAGTAGACTGTCAATAGGGTAGCCTAAAAGATGATTTGTTAGCAATGAATTCTCTTCCCTCCTTTTCAGTACTTGCTTTGCCTTCTGCCTTTTTTTGGATTTAAATGTTTGTGATTTTCACCTCTTTATCCATCATAGCACACCATTGACTGAATAATACACTTTTATTAAGCTGCCCTCTTTCTGTGAAATAAATGCCAGCAATAATCAGTCAATCATTCAATTCATATGAATGTGGAATTTAGATGTGGCTGTTTGAATTGGATTTATAATATACCATTTCTTGGTACAGCATGTTCTTTGATAGTATTCTTTTAATGACTGTTTCCAACTGCACTGGAAAGCACCTATGAAAGAAATTGTTTGTGATGCTATACTTAGTTTAAACGTCCTTTTTTCTTCAGCATTTCTGTCTGTATTTCATTTCTATGCAAATTATATCTTTGTGAGTTAGTAAAATTTTACAAACCACTTGAAATGCAGCTATGGAATGAATTATCAGAGAAAATTTGGAAAATATGCCCATGAAAGGAAAATTGAGGAAAACATTTAAATCTAATTGTGTATTATTCAAAGAGAATTCCAGAGCAACTCTTGGGCGAATATTACATAAATGTATACCTACATTAAATGATTAATTTACCACAGGTAATATACTTCAAGGTTCAGGGACTATTTTCCTGTTAGCCTGTGCATGTAGCACTGCTCAGCTGAAATACAGCCTACGTACACCAATGCACTTCACTTGCTCATGGGGAATTGCAGAGAAGGAACTGTGAGTGTAATGCTGTCAGCAGCTACAGAGCAGTGGCACTGCTCCCCATGATCCAGTGCTCTGTCTCCATTACAGCAACAGTGACTGAGTGTAACCTTGAAGGAAGTCAACCCTTGATGACCAAGAATCATTTCATCTCCTCCCAAATATCAAGTATTCAGCCCCTCTAAATTCATTAGCAGCTGGCAGATCAACTGTGAATACTCTGAATAACTACCAGAGTGAGCAATTGATCTCCAAAATGGGAGACTTGATAGCTCTGTATTTGTCAGCCAAGAATAGTTTCCATGATTTGTGCCTCCATGAGATATATGCTTCCCCTCATGAGGCAGACTGGCTTTGTGAGTGGTTTCACTCCTCACTTTACCATTTGCCTAGGAAGACTCTGGGCTGATGTGCAGAGGCAAAGGCACTAAAGAGCCTTCAGTGTTTTCAGAGCTACCAGGGAAGAAAGCAACTGCTGTCCAATCCAAAGGCTGTGTTGGTGTCTCCATAATCCAAGAGAAACTGTAGCAAAGCTCAATGTGAACTTTTTTAAACATGTATTTTAAAAATAGCTGATTTCTACTCGTGCCTCTGTATTCACAAGTCCTGAGCTGCATCCCCAGAGGGCCTGGCTAGAGCAGGAGGATAATGGGTGCCAGTTATCTTCCACTCCCTGGATCTGCTGGGCTTTTCAGCATGAGATTGACAAGCTGAGGTCACCAAGATGTGCCTTTAAGGAACTGACTGCAACTGTGGTCTTTTCAGACATCCTGACCCCTTTGTGTAACTCCTTAGTACTTGTTCCCTTTTAGATTGTTTGTCTTAATATTCCAGCCCTGCTGTCACCCTTCTGGCATCTCCTCATAATGCACACTGTCTTCTATTTAAGTCTAGGTACCTCCTCTGCCTGGGTGCTCTTTGGAGATGTCAGGGTGCTGGGAACTTGCTTATCTGGGTACTGTTGACACCTGCCACTGTTACAGTTCTGCTTCTAATTTTTTTTCCCTCCTTTTCTTCCACTCTCAGATATGCCCATTCACTCTCCATTCCTACCAATCTTAATACTTTTATTACAACTCTCTTTTTTTTCCCCCACAGATCAGTTTAATCTGTTTGGGTTTCTGCACCCAGCAGAATATCTCCTCATTTCTTGTAGACTGTTTGTGATGGCCTGTTTCTTCTGTAGTGCAAATACACCCCCCAATTCCTGAATTTTCTGGGGTACCCATGTAGCTAAGGACCAGATTAAGTAGAGCACCTGGGGACAAACTGAAGTACAGGAAGATTTAAGGTGCTGAAGGATAATACTGCACCCCCAGCTCCCTCTTCTAGTAGCCCCTTCAGCCTGGAGGCTTATATGGTGCTTTCAGCTTGACTTCCAAGGTTCTTTGATGGCTCCTAGATTGAGCAGATGGCTGCTTAGACGATGCCTAATATGGCTGAAGGTCTATCAGCACCTGTACCTGCCTCTGAAGAACTTGGTCTTCCAGGAACTGTGCCACACACACTCAGACAACTCAGCCCCTGGCAAAAATCCACAGGAATTCTGCCTTGAGAGGCTGGTTTGGAGCTGTTAAGGTCATTGCTTGGGGGCTCCCAGCTCAGCCCATGGCTCTGAAAGCAGCTGTGGTGCTGAGTAAGGCATTCTGGCTGATGCTTCAGGGGCCAGGTACCCTGCACTGGGCCTTCCAATGAAGCAGAAATTATGTACAAAGCTTCCACTAAAAACATGTGCCACATCTCTGCAGTGCAATCCATCCATTTATGAATTGTTGTCAGCTGTAGGAACACTTATACTGAACAAAGCCAACATGAAGCTTACACATTCCTCTTTTTAAATAGTCACAGTAGTCCTCATCAGCAATAGCTCTAGCATGGTAACTTCTGTATTTTTGTAATGAATGATAAAGGAAATTTAATCTTTACTTTGAATTTCCATGAAAGATAACTTACATTGTAAGCTAGCAGTGAGGCTTCAATGTCTGTCAGTATGTGAAGGCAGGGTGTCAGAGGATGGAACCAGGCTCTGCTCAGGTGTGCCAAGCAATAGGAAGAGAGGCAATGGGCAGAAACTTTGGCACAGGAAGCTCCACCTGAACGTAAGGAATAGGTTTTACTGGGAATAGATTGTCCAGAGAGGTTGGTTGTTGTTCCTCATTGGAGATATTCAAGAACCAACTGGACACTGTCCTGTGCAATGTGCTCCTGCCTGAGCAGGGAGCTTGGACCAGGTGACCAACTGGGGTCCCTTCCATCCTGACCCATTCTCCAATTCTGATTCCATAATACAGAATAGAGCGTTTATGTGCATGTATGTGTGTTAGGGTTTTTTCTACAGTATTTTCTGCTATGATGGGTGTGAAAAAAGGTCATGTTTTTAAAAAAGCTCATAATTATGTACTGAATACATAAGTTTGTACATCCATATATTAATTTTGTGGTGAATACAATGCATAGCAACTCATAGGTATTAGACTTTATGTTAATTTCCAATGCTCTCAAAAAACCAAGGGGATTCATTAGTTGGATGCAATTCAACAAAATCATAAAAATTAATGTGTTCAAATAATAGCCATATTCAGACCATATTTTTCAGGACAGTAAAAGATAGGATTAATTTTAGTAAGTTTAAATTAGATGTCCAAGTCCACCTTCAAGGCTTCTCCAAGCCTTCTAGATTTTCTGTAGGAAGTGTTTAGATATGGTCATATCCAACTGAATTGGAATGGAGGACTATAAGTTTGCAGATGATCTAGGAAGATGACAAGGCAATTACTACTCATTATTTTTCACAAGAGAGGGGCTAAGTCAACATCCTGTCTTTAAAATGAACATAGTGTGTAATTAAATCATCTGTCACAGGATCCAGTAAAATAATTTAAAAAATTATTTTAAGATCTGTAGAGAAGTTTAAGAATAAGCCCATTGCTGGGTTATTGCATGCACTTATTTGACTGTGATGCTTGCCTTGGAAAACCCCTGTGCTTTTCAATGATATGGGGAGGATATACTGGGGACAAATATTTCCAGCTACTAGCCAGCATCATAAACAGGATATTTTACTGAATTGATTTTTGCCCTGATTAGTTTTGGGGTTTTATGTTCCTTTGTCTCCTTAGGTCAAAAGAGTATCACTGAAATCACACTGCAGTAATACTGAGTAATCTCAGCACTGCAAAAATCTTTGTAAGCATTATGTTACAAGAACAACTTATTGTAATATTTCTAAAGGCAGTTTTGAGGTTGTTTCTCCAAGGGGAAGAACATGACAGCAAGAGCAAAAGCTGACTTCCTCAAACACAGTGACCCTGGACTTATGGAATGAACGTATGTGGTGGGTTTTGATGCCAAGTTCCCACCAAAGCCTTTCTATCAGTCCTTTCTGAGCTGGACAGGGAGGAGAAAGTAAAATGAAAGGTTTGTGGGTTGAGGTAAGGATAGGGAGAGATCACTTACCAGTCACTGTTATGGGTAAAACAGACAAGACTTTGAGTAAAACATTTAAATTAATATATTACCAATCAAATCAGAGTATGATAATGAATAGTAAACCTAAATCTTATAAACAATAAATGTTACCCTCTCTCCTTGGACATAAATTTCCTCTTGATTCTCTGCCTCATACTTCTTCAATGTCTAGATGGGTAGATGGGAAATGGGGCTGCAGTCAGTTCATTGCATGGTGTCCTGCCCTCCATGGCCTGCAGGGTACAGCTGCCTCACCATGGTCTGCACCACGGCCTGAGGGTAATCTCTGCTCTGCCTGGAGCACCTCCACCCCCTCCACTGACCTGGGTGTCTGCAGGGCTGCTGCTCTCACCTATCACTCCTTGCTCTGTCGATAACTGCTATTGTGCAGTAATGTTTTTGCCTACTTAAATCTGTTATTCCCAAGGTTCTTCCACCATCACAAATGGACTCATCCTTAGTCAGTGGCAGGTCTGTCTTGGAGCCAGTTGGCACTGCCTGTGTTGGACGTGGGGGAAGTTCTGGCACCTTCTCAGACAAACCACCCCTGTAGCCCTCTGCCTACCAAAACCTGGCCACACAAACTCAATACAAAGGAATATGTAATTCTGCATTGGACATCTGATTGTAACTGCAGTTTGCCTGACTGGCAGATGACAATGTTTCCACTTGGAGTGTTGACTCTTGAACAAGATATGGAGATGAGTTGGGAAAAGTATTACAGACTTTAGAAGAGCTTTCAAGAGGGATATTTTCTATGCATAGTCCTTGGTTTCTCACCTTGGAATAGGAAGTGTTGAAATGGAGCAGTCACTCACATCTTGTTCTGGACATTCCAAGGTATGAATTGAAGATTTTGGTTATTCTTCTTTCCTGGTCCTAAATATTCACACAGAAACGGGTGGGATAGTAGAATAGCAGGATAAAAATCTGCTGAACTTTGACTACTGTAGTTTGAGTAGTTCTCTCTGTGACTGTCACTCTGGTCTAACCTGCTGACAAAGTCTGTACCTACAACTTTCACTGTCCTTCTGTGACATCTGACCTTGGGGTAGAGTCCTACCCTGCTATGTACTTTGCAATTGTATGAAGGAAAAATCCAGAATGGTTTGATAATTCAGGCTATTAGAGCAAAATATGCCATATCCAGCAGCTCAGGGGAGGTACAGAGCTGCAGAATCCTGTGCTATGTGCCTGCAGCTCCTCCCTGTTGTGAGGCAGGAAATGCACTCCCAGAGGGTGCAGGCACATGGAGCACACATATACACAGATGTGATGTATATACACCACATCTGTATATACATGGCTGGCCACAAGGTCACAGACAGATACCCAGAGCACTCACACAAACACAGGCAACAATGACAGCCTCATCCTGCTCATCCCTGAGCAGAACTGGGAGGTCTCTAGAGAGAGACCTCCTAAAGAGGATGGATCACTCCAATGGCTCAGCTCAGACACTCAGTCTGCCTCATGGATGGCCCCTGGGTCCCAGTCCCCCAGCTGCTGGCCTCTGGATGTATGAGACCCCCTATGTAGTTGCTAGCAAAGACCATGTCACTCATCCCCCCCAGCACACCCTGAGCTGGCTGGGTCTCCTCTGGGCCCACAGCCCCCACCACACCCTTAGAGACACACACAAAGTGGGTCTTGCTCCTAGAGACCCCACTAACTCTGGGAGCTGATAGGGCTCCACTGGTCCCACCTATAACCTGCTTCTCTCATGGTCTCACCCTTACAGACAGACTCCTGGCTTGTGCTCTCACATCCCCCACAGGTATCCCTGCCTGTGCTCACACACTCACCAGCACACCCACACTCAGTGTTCACCATGGACATACAGACCCTCTGTAACCTGAGCTCACCTCAAATTTCTGCACTCAGACCCCATAACACACATGTGCACAGAAAGCAGAGAGCCTGCACCCAGGAAAGGAGTTTAATTAGGGAATAAACCATGCTGTATTCATCAGGCAAAAGGCATGGACGGACAAGTGTGCTGACTAGCTCCCTATTTACATGTATCCAGTCCTTTTCACCTGCCTATCCCTCTATTTTCCCATGTTTGTTCCTTCCTCAAATCACCTAGATGCCTTCTTTCTCCACCTTTGTTTTCTGACCTAAGTGTCTCATGAAAAATCCCAAACTACTTCTTCCCTGCACCCCATACACCCCACCCCTGGCAACCCCTCCCCTGAGTCAGAAGGGTGACATGGAGGGCTCTTCCTGATGGCTCCTCCCATGGACTCCATGTCTGGGCACCTGGGTTGGTGGCTCTGCTGGGTCCACTTGGGAGGATAGGGTATCTATGCTTTGGGAGTCCTTCACTCAGGATCCCTGCCTTCCATTGTCTCTCTCTGTTCCTTTGTGGGACCCTAATTTGTAACACTTTGTTGTGCAGCAGGAAGCAGTGGAAAGTCTTCTTTCTACCTCTCTGCATCGCAGCTAGGAAAGTTGGAACTCCAGGTCTATGCAATTGTCTAGCCAGGCTGTTGTCCATCTGCCATGTTCCAGTTTCTCCTCATGCAACCATTACATAGGCTCTAGGTACCATAGGCCATGCTTTGTATGCAGAGTGGGACAGGACCAAGATGTTTTTTCTAGAAATACAATTATGAAGAACGTTAACACCAGAATATGTAAATGTCTCAGAATAGAAATGGAAATTTTTGCTCTAGGCCCCCAGCAGAGTGCTATTCATTCCAAACAGCTGCTCTTTCACCCAAATATAGATAAGGAGGTTGATAACTTGATTTACTATTTTAGATAAGTATTGAAACTTTATTCTTCTTAGGAGCATCATGGTCAGTTTAGAGTTCTTGGAATCTGTACGCGTAGGATTTGTTAAGTTGCTCCACCAAAGAGAATTAATGAGCTGGGTAAGGTTGCAAAGGGAATCCTTTGCTGTGTCATTTTCATGGAGGCAGCTTTGCAAAAATGAAAATTCCAGTTACCTGTTTGCAAAATTGGGTATTGCCAATGCCACACCACATTTCTACCGTGCTGCTTGAGGCCTTCAACTGGCCAGCTGCCAGTGGGCTGGGAAGACAAGTGGCTAATTCAAGTGTACTGGGGATATGTGTAATACAGAAAAAAGAGTGAGCAGCGCTGCTAGTTCAGATGTATTTGTCCTCAGAATAAGAACAAAATCAGGACACGTTCTTGCTGCAGAGGCTTGAATAGAGCCTTTCTCTTTACAGTGGCTGAAAGACAAATTCAGCCTAAAAGTAAGAGTATGATGAAGGAAACTCTAACAGTACAGAAAAGTAACCATTGTTATAATTTATCAAGGTCAGCAATGCCCTTCATTGAACAAATTTTAGCTCAGTATTCAGGCATACATTCCAGTACAAGAATGTCTTTCTATGTGTTATTTCAAGCTCAAAAGACAATCTTATAGTGCCATAATGCACAAGGTTGGACTAGATGATTTTCTTTTTTTCCTTCAGGTCTGTGAGTTTTATATAGTTCCTGTCTGCAAAAAAGATAAGCCTTTTTAGTATGTGCTAAAGGTGTAATGTTTTTAAAATAAGCACATGTGCAAATGGGATGACTGTGATGGGAAATGGGGAGACTGGTTGTAGGGTGATAAAAAGCAGCTGGTGCTAGGATATTAAGACATATTAAAAATACACCTTTCTCCATTACTAAAGATAAAACAACTCAATTTGCATAAAGAGGAAGCTAATGCAATGTGGTAATGACCAAATACCAAATGAAAGAGAGAAACACAATAGAAGACAGGTGTCAACAGACCAAAAAGGGATTTAGGATAGTGGAAAGCAGTAGAAAGAAGCGATTGTGTTTGCTGAAGATGCTGCTGTGATACCTGTGTGTGCAGAGTCCCATTCAATGAGAAGAACTGGATCACCATTCTTTGAAATGTCTTTCTTTTTTTTCTTTCTTTTTTTTTGGGTGCTTGAGAGCATCTCTTAAGATTCACATGTCTGGTACATCACATACATACCTACTTGAATGCCTTTCTCCGTGAGAAAAATTGTATCTTTCATCAAGGTAATGTATTTTTTTTAAACTGTCAGAATCATTCGAATGAAATGCATGAAGAAATCAATAGCAGAATTGTATTAAAGAAAAGCCACAGCTTTGCTCACAGTTAAAGGTTTCAAGTTCAATAATGTTGGACTTTAAAGAGAAGGAAAGAAATTTCCTTCATTTTTACTATAATGCACTTAATGCACCATACAGAGAAGAATAGAAATGCTGTCCAATAGATCCTTTGTGTTTTCCTCAACCTTTGCTGTCAGCCTCCTTCCCCATTTCTTTTTAGTTCTTATTCATTTTCAGAAAAGACCCCTCCACTGCGAACAAATTTAATTCCTTCCAGTGGCACTGCACCAGATATCACTGCATCCTGTCACAAACCATATCTGTGATGTTTAGAGAACTATCTTTTATTTTGAAATATTGGTAGAAAATATATTCCTGGTTCTGTTCTTCTTGAGGTAAGAAAGAAAAAAGAAAGATAAAAGAGTGGGCTACTGCCACAATGAGTACATTTTTTTTTCAAGCAAACCTGTTCTCAGTATGTTTATACACAGTGAAGAAAAGAACCAGATAAGCAAGATGTAATTTCCTTCTGTCACAAATAAGACTATTTATTGAGAATTGTTTTCTTAGGCAAAGAAAACAATCTTTCTTTTCCTTTTATGTTAGAAATTCAGGACTGCCCTAAACCAGCTGCTTCTGTTTGGAACTGTTCTCAACTACCAAGCTGTGTTTCCTTGCTATACTTTAGGGATTGTTGTCCTCAGTGTTTGTCTCTTTGGTGTCTCTAAGTTGTCTTTTTCCATTTAGGTGTACTTCAGGCAGTCATTTATCACAACCTCTCTTTGAATTGAGCTTGCTTTTTTCTTTTGCTGTCTTTGAATATTCCTCCCACCGACAGCTACTCTTTCTTTACATTCTTTTTACATTACTTTGCGTGGGCTTTTCTGCCAGCTACCTCTTACAAGAGAGTTTTGCTTTCTGAGTTGAAATAGCATTTCTGATAAATATTATTTATTTTTCTAAAGTAAATACTTTTCTTGTGAGGGAGAAAGGATTTCAGCCATGGAGCAGACAATTGCCTGCATCCTTACAAATCCTTAAACTGGGGCTTAGGTTTGCATGGTTTAGGTTCTGACTGTCTCTGTGTTAATAAATTGCATAGTGGCTCAATACTTCCCTGTGCCACTCTAACTGAAAAACTGGTTAATTTCCACCAGGCACAAACTCTGATCTGGTTTCCAGCTGAAAATCAGAGTCTCCAGGAAAACTTATGAAAACATGAATGAGATTAAAGATCTGATGTCCAGGGAGAACACAGTCCATGGGACTGACTGACAATAAAGCCTTATCTTCATTTGCTCCCACATCCATGGTATTGCTTTGGGCTGTTCACTCCCCATGCCAGAGAACAGTTTGATATAATGGGCTCTGAGTCCATCAGCAGCTTTCCCACATCCTGCTATAATGCAAGCTGCAATGACATGGTACCTCTTGGCTCTTTTTCCAAAGATCCCATCAAAATCCCCCTCCTTTTGGAGAGGGGGCAGCAAAAAAAGGCGCTGGTGAACCCTTATTTACCTCTTCATGTGCACAATAGTAATGCTGTTAGCCAGTTTGTACCAACTTCTTCTCTGTCCATGGACTTAGACTGGATAGAAGCATGATCTCTGCTTGAGATTGCCAAACGGGGGAAAAAGGGAAAAGGCTGCTGGAAGGTTTGCCTATGGTAAAATTATGAAAATTGAGAGGATGCTTACTTTTACTTTAGTAGTAACTCTAATGCATTTCCTAGAGAGCAGGCAAAAATAAAAAAGTGTGAATAATAAAAATTCAATAAATTAATTAATCTGACTTAAGTTTATCTGATCCTAGCTGAATTGGAGATAATATCAAAAGAGAAATTTAATTTGTAGTTATAAGTTCTGCAGTGCCTATCCCTCCCCCTTCTCCTGTAAAAAGCCTCTGTGGTGTCCCATGTGTAACATAGCATCCAAGTGCTGAAGTGCAGGCTGAACTGGGGTCTGGGAGAGCAGGTGCATGACTGACAGGGCTTTGAGCCACACTTGTAAGGCAATGATGGAACAGTGAGCCTGTCTCTAAAATGCTGACACTTGCCTAGTACTAGCTGGTTCAAACAGTTTAAAATGCACTGTGTCACCTCCTTTTGCAAAGCAACAGTTTCTCAGTATTGGCCAAGTAGTGAATTTACTACTCCTGTTCTAACAGGTCAGACTCTCCAGTTTTTTTTCTTTCAAGGTAAGGGCAGCTTTTACATCCTAGCTTTGCACCCAGAGACTTATTCCCTGTCTCTCCTGTGCCTGCACTCTCACTGCAGTCACTTAAGAAACAGGAGGATCAAGATTTGCAGGGAGAGTCTAAGCACAGGTTTTTCCTGCAAGGGAGGATGTGATGGAACAAAGTTTAAGGCTGCTGCTGGAGTTAGATGTGACAAGGAGCCCACTGGTCTGGTGGAAGGTGTCTCTGACCACAGCAGGGAGGTTGGAACTAGATTATCTCCAAGGTCCTTCCCAACACAATCAATTCTGTGATTCTATGAAACACTAAAAGGGCCTACAGCAAAGATTTGTGGAAATATTAAAGATCAGGAAGCCACTTGGAGCAACAGAGTGTCTGCTAGAAACCCTGGTATTGTTCTTCTCTGTGCCCAAGGGCATCTTGATCATATTTTGTCCAAGAATGAAGGCATAGGAGGGACAACTCTGTATCATCACTCTTTTGGAAAGCTTAATGATGAAGACTTGATACAGGCAAGTCCACTTGTTTTAAATACACTCTTGTATTTAACTGGTGGCTTGGCAGCTTCCCTTGTTTTTTCCTGTGTAATGCTCTAATGAAATAGAATGGACAAATCCTGTGACTATTTCCCTAGTTACTGTTGTCCTGGCAGAATACTTAATGCACATTCATAACCATAGCATTCAAATCTCCCAGCTCCAAAACATCAGCCTCTTGTGGGTGTTGAAGGATGGAAAACTATTATGGGTTTCCACCCCGGTCTCTTACACGGGAGCTGTCCACTGGTGTAGCACCATGCCAGCCATTCCTGCATTCCTGAGTGGGGGTTTGCCAAGGAGACAGCAGGCTGTTTGCTGCTGGTTTGCATGGTGCCTTGTGTGAGGGACTTTTTACACCTGCCCTGAGCATTACCTGTCCCAAAGGAAGATAGCAAGTGTTAACAAGTGAGAAGAGACACAGAGTGCACCTATGGATTATTAAAAGGGTCCAAACCCACTGTCAGCTCAGCCTTTCAGAGAGTAGCAATATATTAAAATGCTGTCTATTTGTAAGATTTGCCTGGTCTGTCAGATCCTCTCTGTTTAAAAAATGTGGGATATGAGACAATAGATATTTTCAGAAAGCATCTGCTGTAAACAAAAACGTGCGTGTGGCTGCATATAATGGTTGCACACAATTTCTGAGAATGCTGCAAACCCAACTAGATTTTGTGTGCAGATACATATGGAGACCGCTTTTATAGTCTGCATGTGTGTGCACACACATATAAATACACAACAGTAGGAGTTCTCTTTTGGTGCTCAATACTCTTCTGGTCTTCAGTAGTTTTTTCACTTAGACATGGTGCCAAAAATAACTGAATTTGTGGTCAAAAACTGAGTGCCTGGGCAGTGGTATTGTACCAGGTGCTCTTAGTGCCTTCGTGTGCCAACAAGCCTTGTGAGTAGGAACTGGAATTGCTCTATGTAGACAAATAGCTTTTCCTAGTTGCAGTACACTTCCCTAAAAAATACTATTTTTCGGAAGGCAAGTGGTTGTAGCCCTCCTGTCTTTACTTGGATATACCTACACTAGTGAATAACATTCTCAATGTTTTATAGGTGCTAAATTACTGTGGAATTAAACCTTCTTGAATTTGAAAACTGAGTAATTTTCATTCTCTTTTATTTCTTCCTGTTTTTGGGGATTTTTTCTTTCCTTGGTTTGGATGCACAATTTTCCAGTTTCCACATCGGTTTGCCAGAGTTTGGTTGTGTCTCAAGCGAATGCATAGCCATTGCCACCAAGTCTTTAGAAAAGTTTCAAACACAGTTAAAAAAAAAATAAAATGAAAGAATGAGTACACTTGAAGATGTGAGATGAGACTGTGTAGCAAGCTGTATGTTGGAATTTTGAAACACTCCTATGTGCTCAGCTCCTGTGAACTGACAGTGGTCTGTGAGTACACTGAATTTTGTAGTGCGCTACCCGACTGTCAGAAATAGCTGTAAAAAATCCAAACTCCACTATTTCTCTAAAAAATCAGTTCTTTTTATGTACATGCTCTTTCTTTCCGGCATTGAAGGAGGGGTTTTCAGGCTTCTTTGCTTTTATAAACTTACCAGATATTTTTTAGTAAGAATACTCACTGAAATGTACAAGAACAGGTTATTTTTTAATCTTATTTGCAATTCACAAAGGACTTTTGCAGTCAGACCATCCCAGTACAGAAACTCTGACTCACTGAAATGAGCATCAAACCCAAACCCTTTTGGACCTAGAGATGAACCTCAGGAGTAACATCTACCTTTAGCCAGAGCTTAAACCCTTCAGCTTTTCGGTGTGAGCTGTGCCCATTCTGAAAGAGAACCACAAAGGAAGTTCAGATTATTCTGAAATTCCAGGTTTGGACTTGAACAAAACCTAAAGATAATATTTTCTTTCCCTCTGAAATATATATGAGATTGAGAGGAAAGCCTGAAATGTGAATCTCTGCTTAGGACAGGTAATGTTAAAAAATGCACAATGAAGTAAAAGGAATAAACACAGCATGAGCCAAGTCTTGTTGGTTTACTTGCAAAACTAATACAGTTTGGGAGTTTAATTCAAAGTTTCTGTGATAGACAAAGAGTCCCAAATGGGGCCCTATGGTAGCAACTACAGTTTATTTTCCACTTTAGCTTTTCAAAAGTAGATGTCCAATAATTGAAAGATGAAAATGATTTCATGGCATTTTTATGGTAGCTATGAAAATAGAAATTTTCAGAATTAGTAGCTGTAAATTTGCTGCATTTGAGTAATTCCAATCTGTTATATGTGAATTTTTGTGCAGACTTCTTAATTTAGTGACTGAGCCAATTCAAATTGTAGTAGTACAGAGGCTGCTCTCATAATGTGGCATCCAGGTGTCTCTGGCAAAGTCTATGCCCTAGCAGTTCAATTCCACTCTTCTATCATATGTATCCTACAGAACATCTTAAGAAAATAAATAATTTAAAAATCTTTCTGTCCAATACAGCAAAACCAATTTATGCCCTTTATGGTCTGACAGCTTAATTTTTATTTCTTGAAGAAAGAAAAATTATTCATTTCCTAAACCCAATTTGGAGTTATACAATTTGTTAAAAGCCTCAGAAATTAGCCAGCAGCTTTTAGAAATGTTTAACTTAAAAACAGCCAGGAAGGTTTGGTTTTTTTTACATTTGTTTAAAAAAAATTATATTCCCTCAAAATGAGACCTTTGTGCCAAGTTTTATTCTGAAGCACAGCTTTACAGCTGAGCTAAAACCCCCTATAATAGGAGAAAAGTGACAGACCCTTAACTATAGTAGCATGAACAGCCCTGCTATAATTCCTGGGTGAACTTTGTCCCTGGATGTGTGTTTTTGGAGTGTGCCGGGGTGACATTCAGCCTCTACATTCATTTTTATGATAATTCAGAGTAAATTGTGGTGCAATAAACTCTTCAAGCCTGTCTTTCTTGTGAAAGCCATGAATCAATCAGCTGCAGGCTTTTTTGGGTCTTTTCAATGTATAGTGATCATTTAGATTTGACATGCATTGTGAGACCTTGGCTTAGCTCCTCTCTATGGTCTGTCATTAATTCCAGCCTTTACTGTTCTGAAGTACAGTGAAGGATGACTGAGAAATCATTGCCCCTCTTCAGCTCTGTTATTGCACAAAATAGCAGCGCAATAATTTTTTGTCAATGTTTTACTCTAAAAGCTTTCTACATCAGTTTTGAAAAGGAAGCAATAAAGCCCATTCAATGGTATGAATAAAAATCCTTTGAGGTTTAGGCGCAGGGCTGCTTTTCTTCAGCTGGTAATCAAATTGGAGCTAAAATGAAATTGAGTTTTCTTATGAAAATAGCCTTTGTTGCTGGGAAGGCTGGTAATTCATAAACAATAACCTGCTCTTTTGTGTGGATAATAATATATTCATGTTCTTTCAATAGGGTAAAAGCCAGACCTAGTGCATTATGGTACAGTAAAAATAGCAGAAGGAGCTTGCTGGAATAATCTTGAAGAAGAGATGTAGCATTCGGTGACTTAAGCTTTCAGCTCCCATCTGAAATTGTACTTTGCTTTTATTTGCGAGCAGGGTTTTAGTTGTTGATTTGTTGCCGCTATACAATATTTGGTTAATTGTGGAAGATCTCAAGCTGTGCTCATCACTGCTCCTGCGAAAGCTGCTGCCAGCTGCTAGAAACAGAGCCTGCTGCTACAGGATGTACACTATTCACAGGAGCAGCCTCTCAGCGCTGATTATCACTGAAGAGTTGCCTGCTCTCCATCACTGTGCGCCCTGCACGCAGCCGGAGCGCGGAGCGCGGGGAGGCAGCCTGCCTGCCCTCTCCTCAGGGTAAGCAAAGGCGTGCGCCGGGACAACTTGGCTGGGAATTCTCCAAGCGCTGGTGGGGAACGGGCTCCCAGCCCCTGGGAGGGTGGCGTGGGCTCAGCCACTTTGGAGCCGAGCGGGGGCTGGAGGAGGATGTGAGGGGCAAGGAGTGAGGGTTTCCAAGTGCTCTGTGAGGTGCTCTTGGAAATGTTGCTTTGGGGTTCGGCGTTCTTTTCTTCTTAGGCGGGCGAGACTTTGGAGGTTTGATTCGGCACTGCTTCTGGTTGAACTGGCGTACCTCGTTGTCACATCTGTGTTTTGTGACTCGATGCTAAAGGTCTTGGTGTGGCTGGAGGTTGCTCCCCAGATAGGCTGTGTGAGCAAAGGCAAGAGACTGGCAGAAAACTCTGGGAGCATGTCCTGTCTGGAGTGACTCTTTTTCTTTGCCTCAGCTTGGGGGGAGTGGAGGGTAAACTTCAGTCTGAGTACCTGAAATTACCTCCTTCCCGCTCCTCTCCATCAGTTTATGCTTTTAAATTGTTGATAGCTTTGATAGTGTTGAGCTCTGAGTGGTGACAAATTTGCATGCAGACGCAGACATGCAAAAATGCTGATTTGGAGTCTGTTTATGTGTAAGATGCAGACTTGATCAGCCTCACCAACGCTGAGGTGAGAGACTGCTTAAAAATTTAGCTGAATTTTGACTAATCTTCCTGGCTGGATTAGATATTAAAGCCACTCATCAGAGTGCCCAGGGAGAAGCAGGGTGAGACACGATGGCTGGTCAGAACTGTGCCGTTACTTGTGGATTTTGGTGGCAGGGAGGACTGAGCGTGTCTTGGTGGCAAGTCAGGAGCAGCTTTGCAAAGGGCTTTCTTACAGTGGAAGGGATTGTAACCCAGACTCTGCAAGCCATGCTCTTTTAAACTGAAATAAGGAATGGATTAATACCAGGTGTATTGTTCTCCTTATAACTTACCCAAGGGTTTAGAAAAGTTTAACAAACCCTACCCCCGCTCGCCAGTCCAGAACGTATCCAAAGCAGATAAAAGTAAATGAGAATTGTCAACTGCAAAGTCTTACAATGGGGATTATTTTCAAAGTAACATTGACATTAGATCTGTACCGTATGCAAGGCTGTCTTGAAGTAGTTGCAGAGGTTTTTATTCATTTTTAACAGTGAAATTACATGCTTAACAAAAGGAACTTTTAAAGGCACAGTGGTAACTGACAGTCAAAGCAATATATGTCATTATCCAATTAGTACACACAAATGTGTTTTTATTATTCACTTAACATACCTCTGTGTTTGGCTCCCAGAAATACAGTGTTTTATTTCTCAAAGTGTTTTAAGACTGGTATATGTTTCACTGCTGCATTTGGAATAATATTTGTGAACATTGCAAGTATTTATATTGTTGTTGCTTATTGGGTTAACTCTGTCTAGAGAAAAATCTTTAAAATCAAAAAATTATGGGTAAATGCTGGTTAGACAAAATGTAGCATGCACTCAATTCCAGTTTTCTTCACAATGGGAAAATTTGCTTTATATTACATTTAAAGCTGAATTGAGATAAATAATATTGCTTGTGTTTAAAAGAATGATAATATAACTAAATTTTCAAGTGCATTTGAATGGAATGTATGTTAGCATATAAAAGAGCATCTGTTGGTACTTACTAATATGAGAACAGAGAGTCTATTCAACAGAACCAATCTTTTTGTTTTGGTAAAAACTATCTAGCAATGTGGTTTTGCATTTATTTCATTGGGAAACTGACATGTGGTGGTGATATTAGCTTTTTAATTACAAGTTCTGGAACATAGCATTATCAGTTTTCTTTAGGAGGAAACATTTCAGTTGTAGTTGGACAGTACTGTTGTCCTAGCACCAAATACACACAATAGGTAAAACAAGTTTGTCAAGGAATCCACTCTGTCTACACCTTTAGAAAGAATTTTCCTTCTCTTGCCGTATTTGAATAAGATTTAGTGAATATGTTTGGAGTATGTTTCCGAATGTTTCTGATGTTGGATTCCCCTTTGTCATGGAAATGCAGGTTTTTTCTGGGTTTCACACAGAAAGGATGCTTCATTTAGGTATGAGGTGCTCTTTTGAAGCTCTGGTATGTGCACAGACATCCATGAAAACAAACCCCTTCTTTAAATTTCACTAGCATTAGACATTTTCCCCAGCATTGACAGCACCGGAGTGGGACAGCTGTACACTAAAGAAAGTACAAGCTTCCCATGAGAGAGCTGCTAATGCATCTCATGCCCAAGTATTATTCTGTTATTTAGCAGTGTTATGAATTAGGAATAAGTACCTAACAGAGAAACACTGTAAGACCTCCAAACTAATGTCATGATGCCTATTTTAGACTATAATATAAAAAAATATGATGTTTATCAATGTTAACTTTATGTACTGCTGTAACTCACAAAAGCAGATATTTTCAGTTGCAGTTAGCATTTCTAAGTTTATAAAGGAACACATTTGCAGTCTAGGCAGCCATAAGTTACAGGTCACTTATAACACACAAAGTTGTCCCCTGTTGACATAATTGGTTGGATGATGCTTTGTGCATTTGTCTGGAAATTTTAAGTTTCTGCTGATGCTGGAATCTAAATTCTTTGAGTATGGTTTCCCCTAGAGGTACAAAGCAAATGATAATTATTTTACAATAAAAAGCAGGTTCCAACCATTGTAATTAAAGGCCATCAAACCCTGTAGTAAAATAAAAATTTATATACTCAGGTTTGGCATATCTTACCTAATCAATGCACCCTACTATTGGGGAAAAAAAAGTCCTGACCTTTTACACAAGAAGGTAAACCAAGGGAATTAAGTATAAACATATTTTTGCATATTTACTGTCTCTGTACCAAATGTATTTAAATTTTCCAGCCTTGTTTTTCAAGTAGTTTGTGGTCACCTTGGCTGGATTTGCATGCAGTTGTTTATTAAAAAGGAGTCTTCAGTAAAGGCATATCTGGATAATTTATTCAAATTAGAACTCTGGTGCTAGAATAGCTCTGGCACCAGTTAATCTGGTAGGCTTTAAAATGTGTAAAAATAATATGTAAGATGAAAAATATGTTAAAGGATTTTCATCAATAATTATGATAATGAAGGTGACAAAGTGCAACCCATATTTTGTGGATGAATGTCTGTAGAGTGCTGTTTCATAGATCTTCCTGCTTTTGCTCTTCTGATCGTTATGTTTGCTTAAACTGTGTAGATTTTGGTAAGATGCTGTACTTCCTTATGTAAATTGCAGAGATAAAATTTGAGAGCAGCCTGAAGTTTCAACACTTTCACATCTGTCTACTTCAATCCTTGAAATCTGAGAGCTTGTTTATGGGTGTCTTTATTTTCAAGTTAGGTGTAAGGTTAGCAGACTTCAATGTTTATTGTGTTCTCAGCTTTCAATGCACTCTGCCTTATCTGTGTACTTGAATCCACGTGGTGCATATCAATGAAAAGCTTTGAGTATTTTTATTAAGACATCCAGCAAGAGCTCTGTAAACAAGGCTTTGCCTTCTAGAGCTCAGGTTTTGCATTGTCACCTGTTGTAAACACACTCTTACTTCCTCGTTATGAAATGTGGCCCAAAAAAAGAGCAGATCTCTGTGTGTGGTGCCTTCTTAATGTAGCTGTTTGAAGCCAACGTTCTGCTTTGAAATAGGAATTTTCTGCTTTATGAGGAGGGTTGGTTCCTCAGCTTATCTTAGTGTGATAGCCTGAGGGCTGTGTTATTTTACAGCATAATTCAGCTCATTTTATCCAAACTGCTCTAAAAGTGGTTGGAGCAGAACTTTTTGCTTTAAGGCTCTGAAACACAGTACAAATAAGTCAATAAACGTAAAATTTTTGCTGGCAGTTGGGCTGCCTAATGGGCTTCAGCAGTTGAAAGAAAGGAGGTATTCTACTTTAATAGCTTTTAGAGGTTCAAAATGGGCTGGAAGTAAGCAGAGGAAAATCCACTAAACAGTGAGCTGAAGCAGAATTCCTCCAGTTTGCTATTACAAATGGGAAATCAGGATCCTAACCCTCCCATGTCTACTACTTTGGTGTTTCTCTGGTGATTTCAGAGAGTAGGTAAAAAATGGATCCTGGCATGGCAGCTGGGTTACAGTTCAAAGGCCTGGGCATCCTCCAGGCTCGATTATGAAGTTGGAGGAGAAGGAAATGGTGGCTGGGCACAAGTTTCTGGGATTGCAGGCTACCCCACAATAACAGTGGTATAAATGGGCAAAAAGCACCCGCTGCAACTGTAGGGAGTTTTAGTCACTCTACACAGCTGTGAAAAAGCAGATTTTTAAGGAAGTAAGGTCTTGATGAAATGATCTCTCAGAATATTTCTAGCACCATCTCTGATGCCACCAGCCAAAGAGAATACATGTTGCAAAATCAGACCAATGCATATTGGGTGTATTGAGTATGTACATGGAGGAGGAAATAGAAACTGGCAGTGCTTAGGGATCTGGAGAAGACTACCACAAAGCATGAAACAGTCAATTTTTTTTTAAATATATGATGTGATGGCCTTTGTGATGACTGTATTTTTTTCTTTATCCATACATGGATTTTTTTTCCCCCCCACTGGTTTTCTCACCTCTCTGAAAACAATTAAAACTTTCTCTTAATTTTAGCTTTTCGTTGCTCAAAGAGCTGGTTCTAATTTCCCCAGAGCATTCCATCATTTAAATATCTGTAACTAATTTGAAATCAGATGTGAAAGTGATGGGAAACACTGGGAAATCAGGTGAGCACTCAGACTAAAATGCTAGCTTTGCAAAAGTTTTTCAGGTCTCTTTTTGTCAAATAGAAGAGCATTGAAGTTGAACAGACTTTCCCTTTTGCTCCTTAAGCCATCCATGTTTGCTAGTGTTAAGGTCATCTATAAAAATATGTTCTCACTGCTACACTGAAGCCAAAGAGATAGCAACCATTTCAGAATAATGGGAGCAAGGAGTAATTGGTGTGTCCACTACACAGTACCACAGAAAAAGCAATGATTTAGGGGTACTCATTACTGTAGCTGTTAGGGGTACTCATTTTCATGGTCTAGGCTTGTAGCACATCTGAAGCATTAAACAGCCTTCCTCAGACAATTTACACAGCCTTTTCCCAAACACTGCTTACACTGAAGAAAGAGCACAGTTTATACTTCTACCAATCAGCAAAGATCCAAAACTTAGAGTGTTACAAAAATGTCATTACAGTCTCCCTAGGAAATGGAACATCCAGCTGCAAAGCATTTATAAAGTACATCAAATACTTCATATTTCATAGCAGCTAGCAAAATATGTCTTGATTTATCTGTTTGAGAGCTCATCTCCAGCATCTCTTTGGAGTTGGTCTTAATCTTTCATCAAGGTCTTTCATGAAAGTTTTTAGCCATATTGGAATAGTGAAAATGTTGCATTTAAACCATATTGGAAATGTGGCATTATGTTGCATTAACTGACAGTTTTTTACAAAATCAATGTAAACATGCCCATAAATGTTAAAGGATAAAATGACATTGGACTCTTCAGTTGTTTTATTAGGCTGAGCTGCAAATATGTAAGATGAATAATGGACTACTGATTAACACTTGACTTCATAAGCTGACATAACTGTACTGAAATCATTAAAATAATTTGTCAGTTCATAAGAAGATTTACTGTAATGAGTTTTTAAAGTGAATTGAATAGTTTCAATAGGTCTTCAAACCAGAATAGCATTTTAAATGAGACCACTGCCTGTTAATTTAATAAAGTATTTCAGCACTTAAAATCAGGTAATACTCTGGTTAGTCCAACAGAATAGGAAAATGTGAGTTGTTACTCAAGTCTGAGACATGCATCAGAGACTTTGACATTGATGGCCAGCATCCTCATCAGTCTTGTGGCTGGAGTGTAAAAGTACTATGTTGAATGGATAGAGAAAAAGACCAGTTGATATAGATCTCTGATCTAGTGGGAACCTTCCCATTTCAGGTTCAATTCTGGCTGACCAATTTTTGTCTTCTATTGACAGTGAAAGCACATTTTGCTGAAGATGCTTCCTCAATGTCTCAATACTAGTCTAATTCAGAACAGAACATATTTTTTTTGTGGTACTAGGTTGATAAACATTCAACTTCGGAAGTGTCTGAATTTTTATCCTCCTCAAAAACCATCTGGAACTCAATTTTTTTATGTCAACCTACTCCAGAATAACACCAGTACATCATCTTACAGAAGTTCTGTCCAGTTAGGTGTTTGTATTTCACATTGTGTGAGTAGGGGAAAGAAGGCATTGATCCTCTTTCAGTATTCCTCTCAACATTATATGAAAGCTTAGAAAAATGGAAATTTAATTATTTAATGATAAGACCAAAGTTTTTAATGTAATAAGAGATCTCATTTTCTGGAACACTGGATTTCTGCTGTCCCTAGAGATCAAGCTTTTGTGTGTGTAAATGCTGCTTTGGATGGCAGCACAGCAAAGGGAAAAAGTCCTGTTCAAAGAAGTGAAAGAGTCATGAAGCTGCAAGAGTCCATGTTTTCAAAACAATGACCTGTCTGAAAGCAGGGGTGTAGTTGTGTGCAGAGGACCTGGATCAAAGGACACACATGGTGGTGACAGGCTGCTGACAGTCCCATCCAAATGCCACTGTAGAAACTGGCAAAGATATGCACTCTGTGAACTTTTGCAAGCTTCCTGCCACATTTTTGGGGACGTGTCTTTTCATGGGCATTACGCACATTCTGTGGATATACTGTGTGTTTTTAAAGGCTCTCTCTACTTGGTCAGATGTGCTCAAGCACAAGTACTCTGTTATGTAATTCATCACACAAACAAGATGTGGTGGGTAGTGCAGGCTTGAGCAGGAAATCAGGAACATCACTGCACAGTTTGTGGCATGGATCCAGCACTGAAAGGGATAAGGAATTTTCAAAATACTACTAAATAGAACATGAGAGAGCTTGTTAACACAGGAAGGAGATGTGTCAACTCTGTGATTGAATAATTGTATTCATTTTCCAGGTAGCTGGGAGAGGGCGGCTGTTGCTGTGCAAAACTGACACAGTATAAAATCCTCTGAAGACAACATTAGACTTGTTTGGAAAGGTGGACCTAACTGTATCTTTTGTGTTATAAAAATGTGTGAATTTAAAGCCTATGAGTTCTTTTCCTTTTTCAACTTAAAGTCACAAGTGACTGCTTTCCTGGCTAATGTTGACAAATAGAAATGCTTTGAGACTAGCTGTTCCTAAGGGATAGCCCATGGCACAATCATAGGTGGCCATAACTTACAGCTGCTCTCATTCCAGACTGGATATGACATAGAAACCTAAAGATAGAAAGATATTTGTTCAGTTACTAAGCTCTAGCAGCAGTGACATGCTGTAGGGATTCTGTATCTGACCACTGTGTTTCTTTTCTGAATGTCCAGGGGACATAATGCTTCCCATGATTTTCATTCTGCAAGGGAGTGAAATATCTACTAGCTTTATACAATAATGCTTCTCTCAGGAGATGATGGGCTACTGTCTTATGCTCCACTGAAGCTGATTGTCAGAAGCAGCAATGAGGGCTTACCAGTTCTTTTTGGTAGCCTGTCATGTGGCTGCTGACCTTGTGCAGCAGTGGCATTGCATCATCTGGGTACAGATGTAACAGGAATTAGCACTCCCTGGGAGGCTGATGCAGACAGAGCCTTGCAGAGCACTACTGTGGGCTCCCCTCCTCACTGGCACCCTCCTCACTCAGGGCTTTCCTTGTTTTAGTTTGTGCTGGATCCTTAAATGAAGAGCAGTAATGCTGTCAGGGCTCATCTCATTTTAGTGTTGAGGAAGAAGAGGAAAAAGCAATGAGTGTCTCTCTTTTCTGCTTGACTTCCACTGTGAGGAAAGGGAAAGCCAGACAGCATAAAGGACTTGGTTGAAAAGGGAACAATCACCTCTCTTAATCAGGACAATCTTCCCTTTTTTCTTTGCTCTCTCTTCTGTTGCTGGCTTTGTTACCTGTTGGCAAGGAAGTGTTGGGATCCTTTAAGCTCCACAGAGATTATCTTTCTTTTGATCTTCTACCTTCTCTGCTTTTAGCAAAGGAAGAGAAATATCTGCATTGTTTTAATTTCCTTTAAATCCCGCTAGGTCTTTCTAGGCCATTAAGCTGTTGACAATCTAGTGCCATTCTAAATTCCTGCTGCCATCTCTAACCTGCTGGGAAGATGCTGTGATCTGGGGCTCTGCAGTGACATTGGCAGAGCATCTCAAGCTTCTTTGATATGTTTGTGGGCATGAGTTTCTGGAGTGCCTTCAGCTGTTCATTGATAGCAAGAAGAGAGCTCTCCCATGCTACTGACTCATACTCTGGTGTAGGATGGGGCTCTGCAAAAGCTGGCTCCTGACTTGTGCAGAGCTGTCAGTCTGTGAGGCACCAGGTGCAGGATGTTTTGCTTGCTGACCTGATAGAAAGGCCCTTGTTTCACAGTTAGTGTGCCTGCTTTGGGTTCATATTAAGACACTATTAGGGCTGAAGTTCAATTTAGTACTTTAAGTAAGCTCTTAAGTGCATGTTTCAACAGAGGCATCTGCTAGATTTGCTGGCACACAGAAGTGAGTTCAGATAAGGAATGTGATCTTTAAATAATTTTCCAGTGAACAAAGCAACTGAATGGGTTATCTATAGAAAGCTTGTAATATGATGTCACATTATTACTATTATCATCAGAAATTAAAAATCTCTAAGTTACTAGCCTTCAAAACTTTCTTTAATCAGGTTTTTCCAAAAACATCTATCTGAGCATCAGAAACATCTTTGTACTTCCATCACACTGCACAGCAGGCACATGACATGGCCCATAAAAGCAATGGGGAAGTTCTGTTTTTCCCACATGCTTATTTTTGTCTTTTAGTATTTTCATTCCCTAAAATCTGTGAAGAATTAAATACAGATGAGGATGAACTCACATCATTGGAGATGTTTCATGTTATGCCAGTAACTTCATTTTTCTTCACTGAGGAATAAAACTTGTTCATCTCTCTTAACTGAATTATGTGCATTTGTCAATAAAAATTTTTTTTCCAGTGATCTTGTATATTTCTGCAATCAAAAAAACTTGACAAAAACAGCTAAATGACATAAATGTATGCATATCCTTGCTTGCTCTTGACTGAGACTAGATGTTGTGCTGACTCTCTACTCAGGAGAAAAGCAGATTTGGGCAAATGACTTGTCTCATCTTCATTCCCAGCATAGCTTAACAAGGTGTAGCTAGCTATCTGTTGTTTTCCTCTGTACACTGAAGCTAAGTAGTATTGCCATGTTTTCACATATATTGGTTTGCAGTGCTAACTTTGCAAGCATGTCTCAATGAATTAGGCATGATGAAACCCAGCAGCAGTTAGAAACAAATACCTGTGACTTGTGACTGAAGGTGTGTTACAAGTGACAATAGGAATATTCCTGAAACAGTCTGATTTTCATCAAGTCAGTGTAAGATTCAACAACATGAGCCACATGATCCAACAATGGTGGTTTAATAATATCACTATTATTATAATCTAATTAATGGAAGCCAATATATTAAAATAATCAGTAATTGCAATATATTAGCTGCAAAGATAGTAATTTGGAAATATTGATATCCCATACTTATGTTGTAATTCTTGTAGAAAGATAAAATCCACACTATCTGAAAGACAACACTAAAACAATTTGAGAAATATGAGAAACTCTTAGTTTATTTTGGTCTACCTTTATAAATGCCTCCATTTGATTACAGCAAGACCTTTAATTTCAAAATTAAAAAATTATATGCAATTTAATTTTTTACGCCTGAGTATTTCAGCAAATATTTTCATGAGTGCAATATGAGCATATATTGCTCATATGATATTCCAATATCCTGGAAATGGATATTGGGCAGCAATATTTTCAAACAATCAACAATTTTACATCTTGAAAACTGGGACTAAAACTGGTGAATGTAAATTACCATAAATACTTCAATGAAATATGGTAGATGTTAGCTGAAATATTTTAAATTAACATAGTAAAAAAAAATCTTAAATATATTCAAGACTTCCTATTTTATGGATTATGACTGTTTTTACGTTCATTTTATGTTTAACAAGTTTGAAAATTTATGAATAGTAACTTGTGCATCCAGTACAGAGCTTTTGTGCAACACTGTGAAATAGTTGTAATAGCATTTACCTAAGGATTTGATAAAATCAGAACCACTGTGCTGCTGAGGCCATCCAGTCAGGGGCTGATGTGTGTGAGAAGAGAGAGCTCTGCAGGTCCCTCTGCTGTCTCCAGCTGCTTGTAGCAAGGCAGGTACTGTATTTGTCTGGTCAGACAACTGATTTTAGGGCTTGTGCAGTGTCATATAGGATGGTTTCAGTAAGAAAAGAAGCTTGAAACCCCTGTATAGTGATGGAGAATAAGGTTTGATGGAGTGTATTTTAAAGTAAAGGTGTTCCCCTGGTGTTAATCTTCCTTAACTTCTGCTCCTTTTAGCTTTTTACAGCGTCAGAAGAATGTTTCACTTGCTCTTGTGTTGAAGTAAGGGTCTGTGATATTGTCTGCCCTATTCCTTCACAAAGCATGAAAAGTCCTCTCCACTCTGAAGTTTTTCAAGCCGAACTTTTTAGAGGCGTCTATGAGCTCACTTTTTATTTTCTGCTTTGTTCTCTGCTTCTCTGGTAGGCCTGTCAAAGAGACAGTGGTTGGCTAGAATTCTGTTTTGGAGGTTATTGACTGCACAGGAGTGAAATGTATGGAAAGACAGGAAAAAAATAAAATACAAGTAGTTTTGTTCTGTTTCTGAGGAATCAAATATAAACCTAAAGATGGAGGTTTATGCTAAGATGCCATCCTTGTTTCCAGAATTGGAAGTGCTTGGAAGCTATGTTATTTAATACATGAAATCCTATATACTTTGAAGGCTTGACATGAGTCCCTCTCTGTGAGCTTCTGTAAGTTTGAGTTGAATGTTTGCTGTTGAGGAATCTCTGAAAGCCAGTTTGGTTATCAGGCCACTGTGCAGGGTCCTCAGAGAGATGGCAGGTGGGTTGTAAAACGGGGATCCAGGATGTGAGAGGGCCAGGACAGTAACCCTATGTAGCTACCTAAAAATTTTATATACAAGAGAGGGTTGGACTGATGTGTGTATGAGGCCAACAGACCTATTCTTCAGATAAACTAGGAGAGACTATTAGACTAGGAATAAAGTTCATTCTCATGGAGAACCAGTAGAAAGGCAACTTGACATTGTAACACTTGAATATTTATGGCTCATTTCTGTCCCTTGCTCAGCTTCACAGTGGAAAAAGTTAAGTTTGCAAGGAATATTTAGATCTGTAGAGCTTAGCAGAGTCTTGTGTCCTTTCAGTTTCTGTGTTTGTGTTTTTCTGAGGGGAGTTTGCTTAGCAATGCAGTACTAAGGTTGGTCTGAGATAAGAAAACTTAGAAATCTTTCTGTAGCTGAAATGCTGTGACAGATCTGAAGTGGCTCATATAGTGTTGTGCTCAGCCTCTTGTCATATAATAGATGATTCAAGGCCTTCATAATTTCTCTGGCCCTTTTCTGTGCTCACCTGAGTAAGCCTATGTCACTCCTGCACCAAGGAGCCCAGCCCTGGAGCCAGCACATCACGTGTACCTCACCAGTGTGAGCTGTGGGAGAAGGATCTCCTTCTGTTACCCACAAACATGCAGCCCTAATGCTGTGCAAGATGGGAATATTGTCTTATTTCTAGAAAAAACAGTGATCCCAAAACACTGGTCCACTACCTCCCAGTGGCTGAATTATTTTCAGAAATTAATGCTTTAAAATTTCCTGTGCTCTGTTGCTGCTCCAGGTGCATTACCCATGCAAGCCTATGTACAGATGCTTATTAGTGTTAGGTGGAAGTATTGGAATGAAGCAAATCTACTGAGTTTGTACTGAAAAGTGTGCTAAAAGTAGAAAGCTGATTATCTTTCTCTGCTTATACATAGTAAAGCATGAATGCAGGCCATGTCTATGCGCAGCAGTTGCATCTTCTGTGTTGTCTCAGGCTCTTCTGTGTGATTCAGAAACCAGGGATTTTAATTTTTGCTTTCCTGATTATATATCAGTGCTGATTTTATATCAGTGAAACTTCCAGAAAATTGATTGGAATTACATAGAGCAGAATGTTCAGCTGGCCTCCAAAACCCCACCGAAAGCATCCTCCAAGACCTCATGCTGTCAGCATTGTAGGACTAAGAAGCTATAGTCAGTGTACCTTAATTTCTTAAATAAAGTCTAAGCACTTGTGTTTAAATGTAAGGCTGTCTTGAACAGAGGTGCCTCAAACCCAGTTTTGGATTCACCAGAACACACATAGTGGTCTAGCTGCAATAAGGAGGACAGATGTCTGGAAGAAAATGACCTCCAAGCAGATGTTCCCTAAGATTATCCTTCTGGGACACTGTGAAATGAGTCCAGTATTTACATGGGAAGCAGGTATGGATCTGCTGACAGTGTTTTGCCACTTCTTGTGCAAAATTGGAATATGCAGCTACATAATTTACAGTCATATGGTGAAAAGCAATATTTGGAAAACAAATCATCATTAGAATGTGTTTGAATCAGTTTCAGCCTTCCTTCTCAAATATTACAGTCTCTTGTTATAGACCTGCAGTATTTAAAAACCTTTGTGTTTTATCAAAACACTATATACACAGCAGCCATGTACACGAAACAATGTTGGAAAGACAGCAAGAAATAACCTGCTGATACTCCTCATTGTGTGTAAAATATCGAACTGTGAGGTGGTGGGACAGTAGCAAAGCACAGCGTGGATAGCTGCTGATTTCCTGGGAGTGTCCAATGGAGGATGTCCCCTTGGGAAAGAACAGAAGGGGGTGACCATGTGATTTGGACTCAAAAAATAGTGGTTGACTTTTCACAGGCCTTTAGGAAGGCTAACTGGAGATATGGCTGATTGGGTGTATGTTGTGGATGTTGCTGCAGTCATAAGTAAGCAAGAAGACAGACCTTACCTCAGTGAACAAGTGAACTGTGTGTAAGGGAAAGACAAGAAGAAACAGGAAAATTAGACTGGAGTGCAGGAGAGCATAGGATAATGAATTTCACAGAAAAGCAAAGATTTCAGCTCATATTTTGCCTTGTTGATGTCAGGTTGATGGTTTTTAAGAGAATGTCAGATGTACTGAGAGACTAAAAGCCAATAAGGACATTTAGGACAGCTTGGAAAAGTGGGGGAATACTTTGGAACAAAGCAAGAAAATGATGTGTACTGTGGCATTACTGTCAGGGGTAAGCAAGGATCAGAGGTGTGCTAAGGTATTCCATGGGGTGCTGGTTTTATTGTGAGACCCTGTTACTGAGGTGATCCATCACACTGGAAAAGGAGCTGGAAGAGTGGATCACAGCAGCTGGGATAATGAATTGGAAGGCTGGTCCTTGTAGTAGAGATGTGAACAGCTTTAAAAAGGCCTGAGGTGGTATCAAGTGCAGAAAGGAGGAAATTCTTAGAACCCGGACAAAAACTAGTGCAAAGGAGGAGACAGAGACTTGAAGGTGCAGCTAGTCATCAGATGTAAAGCTGTAGAGACACACTGAAGGCAAGCTTGATCCAAATTTAAAACTATGCTTTATCTTCATAGACAGGCAACCCCTCAAACAAAACCCAAGGAGGAGGGCAGCAATGAAGGATACAAAGGGGTAGAGGGACTATAGCAGTGTTCAGGTGGGTTCACCAAAGACTGGTGGGAATTTCCCTGCAAGAGAAATTCACTTATACTCTTGTAGTAATAAAAAGAGATGTGCTTAGCATTGTTTAAAATCAGGAGGCAGTATCTTAGTAAAATGGAATTTATGTTTTGAAAAATAAATATATTAAAGGCATCAAAACATTGACGTTACATGGTATTTGAGCTGCATCAGTTCATCAGAAATACAGATGAGGAACCTCACAGCAGCACTGTGCTACAGTTGAGCATGTCTCCCATTATAGGTGAAAAAAAAAAATGGCAGAAAGGAGCTTAGCACCTCAGCTGAGTACTTGGAAAATGCATGAATGGTAAAATAGGCTCATTGACTGCAACAACACTGCTTTTTCTCAAAGTTACATGGGGACATAAGTGCCTTGCTGAACTGAGAGCCTGAGGGTAGGGATTAGAACTTGTGTTTTCTTGGCTCTCTGCCTGAGCAAAATTGGTTATGCCACACCGATCCTGAAACAAAACTTCTGTCTGTATTATTTGCAGAGTGCTGTGGGGAAATGAAAGCTGGTAAGGCATAATTTTATTTGTGTGCTTTGAAATTTTATATTATCATGTACTTCTTGTTGCACTGTAATGAAGCTCTGATTTCCATATTAAAATTAATAAAATGAAAATAACATGAATGCATTGTTCCTGCTGAATGCACATTGACTAGAGAAAGCTTTTTCATATTATTCTACAGGCATATTTATGACAGCCTATTTCTCTGTGTCTTGAGAAGGCTGCAGGTTCAGAGGAACTTCAGTCATTCACGTTTTGTTTACTCAGTTACAACAGAATTCACATATGATCCACACTTGAATACCACTTTTAAGCTAAGAAGTAAGAAAATAAGTTCCATCATAATCATGTATAAGCATTTTTTCTGCTGTTGCTTGCTTATAATGGGTAAGTTTAAAAAAACAATAGCACTACTGGAAAGAAATAATCTGCTAAAGTAGAGCTTATATTTCATAATGAACAGTCCTTTGCTTTATTGTGGATATTGGGCAGAGAACAAAAGTATCACAGCTTTGATTTGGGTTCACTAAGTATATCAATTTCATTCAGCTATGGCTTTATTTGGGCCTCTCAACTTAGCAAAGACATATAGTTGACAATAAATAAAATCAGTGCTCTGTAGGAGTTGACAAACATGTTGTACATTTCAAAGGGGTGGTGGTTTGAAAGTTGTGGTTGTCTATTGTCACTGGTTATTCCTGATGAAAGCAGGGATCATGGATTGTTCCTCACATCCCTGCAAAGGCACCACAACCCACACTGCACTGCAGCACATCAGGCAGTCCTCTGCTCAGTCCACTTACTCAGGAAGCAGACCAGCAGAATGAATGTGAGCATCTCTATGGCACGTGGAGGTTTAGATTAGATAATAGAAAGATTTTCTTCACTGAAAGAATAATTGGACATTGGAACAGGATGCCAAGTGAAGTGGTGGAATCCCCATCCCAGAAATGTTGAAAAGCATGGATGAGGTTTGGTGGTAAGCATGGCAGTGCTGGGTTAACAGTTAAACTCAATGATCTTAGAGGTCTTTTCAAAGCTAAACAAACCCATGATTCCGTTCCATGCCTGCACCTCCCATACACCCAGCCTTTGTGCAGTCTCTACTTGCTCCTCACATGCCCCCTCAAAAAGTTCATGGAGTTGCAAGAGGGGAGAGTACATCCCTCTAGGGGAGAGATGGAGACAAAGGTTGGGTGAGATTTTTCTAGGGCTCCTTGCAGCCAGCCCACTCTGTTAGGACATGCACCTTATGCCTCCCAAGATCACTTTTTGAGGATAGAGGACTGATCTGAGAGACCCACAAATAAAAGGCACTTCTCAAGTCATCATCATAACAATTCTCCCCATCATCTTGGTGAAACATCCACCTGTTGGATGGGGAAATAGAAGAAAGCTCTTTTGTAAACGCGCTTTTCCTTGTCACTCTTGCCTGGCTACCTTTTGTGGGATTTATGACTTTAGAAGCATTATGAAAAAAGGAATAATTTTTTCACTAAAATTAATTTCAGAGTGCTAGAAGGCTTTCATTTATGTCAACATTTGGTTTTGTGTGGTAGCTGTCTGCTACCATACTTGAGGAAAAGTAAGCATCACTGGCAACAATTTGAATATTTAATTAGTCAATACAGCAGCCTTAAGGGAAAGCTGACATTCACAGGATTGGGCAGTGTGTGACAAAATGTGGTGATGTTTCCTGCTCAACCTTCTTGTGTGTGCTCTGAATGAAGAAGTGTTGTTGGGAGATGTTATTCCTGCTCTGGTTCCACAAACCTAGAAAACATTAGATAAACAAAAGAATCGTATGTTCTCAGTAATATCAAAAAAAGTTTCTTCATTTTCTTCAATTTGTCTTTATTCTGGCCTTTCACATCAGAGAAATAAATTTTCTAGCAGATTTTCTGGAAAGCAAACTGTATTTTGGAGTATATTATCTAAAACGGGACACCTATACTTGTATAGAAACACATGTATATAATTTATAATGCAAAACTAATATCATGCTGTAGTACTGCAATATAAGACCATGTAATGATCTTCACTCTTTCAGTAGTAGGATAACTTTTGATTAAGCTACTTCTGGTCCATAATCCTTCCAAAAATTTAAAAAGAAATGCAGTTCTAAACTCTCTCCTCCAGGTAATTTTGCTGTGCCTCTATTTGTGCTGCTTCATTTTTAGTTGAGTATGCTTTGTGGTCAACAGTATTTTTGTAATGGAGCATTTATGGGTCTATTCCCTTTTTGAATCCAAAATGAACTTCAGTTTTGATTATATGAACTCAAGAAGGGCTCAGTTATTCATTCCAAATAACTAAAGACAATTAAAAGAGTTGAGATTCTGATCTTACTTTCAGAAGTAGCTTAGTGTTGTCTGAGAAATCAGCACTGCAAACTACAATTTAACTAATCAATTCCACTAGGCTGTACATGCCTCATGTTGCTTTCACTTATGCTAGTAAGGAAATTATTTTCTGAACTACCTTTCCAGAACAACAGTGTGTTATTTACTACTGATTTATGGCAGAGAGAAAAAGATTCACTCTAATGGCACTGCCAGAAATTTCCCTATCTGCCTTTACAGTCAAATTTGCCTTTCAGTGCAGTGCCAGTAAAAGTTATGTGTCTGACTGATCTCTTATCCACATCACAGAACAAAATTCTGTTTCCACTTCCTTGTGAAACATGTCTTTTGATATTGGAGACCTAGTAAGTATTTGGAAGCACACTGAGTCCTTTGCCACCACTGTCCCTTTCTGTGAAGATTGTTCTTTTTCTTTTATTTTCTGCATGTAGAAAATGAGGCAGGGTAGGTTTCTTTTTATTACCAATATTTGGAAGGGGGAAATCAGTTCAAGTGCACTGTACTCCCAATTTGATAGTTACTTGAAATGGAAAACAGAGGACTGAGCCTGAGGTGATGCAGGACCAGAGATGTTCTTGCTTCTCTGCACAGCTCTGTAAAGCAGTGCCAGTCACTATGGGGAATGATAAAAGGCCATAGCAACATCATGAGGAAATGTTTTTTGCTGGAGCTTTGGTGGGAGCTTTTTGTTCCTCTCCCTTTGGCTTTTGAATTGTACAGGGAGAGGAGTGAGGTCAGGGGTTTCAGATGGCATTGCGTAACACAGATTGTTCTCCTCTTTTTCTGCATTTGTTTTGTGGCAAGTACAGCATGAGAGAAATGTATGAACATCAGAGACAGAATTAAATACCTGTTTTGGGGGGAAGACCTGCTGATTTAAATGCTGCCTAGTTTCCTTTGGGGCTTTAAATACACTGCATTTCTTTTTAAGAAAAAAAAAAAAGCAAAATAGTTATGATTTGTGATGATAGATTATTCATAACTACAGGCAGGATTGCTCTTGTAGATAATGATGTCTGGAGTTCATCTCACTCTACTTTAAAGATCTGCCTCTGAGCTAACTGCCCAGAACTTCTTGCATCTATTGTGGAGAAATGGGCATGTTAAGAAAGTAGTTTACTTCACCTGTTAGTTTTGGGATGAAAGTAATAATTTTCTAGTGATGCCTGTCTCTGTCCATCAGCTGTAGAAGGAGCTAAGGGGATCACGTAGAGATTGCCCATCTTCTGTATGCCTCCTATATTTTAGGGCATAGTAACTCCATGCAGTAGCAGTGCTCTCCAAATCAAGTATCCCACAAATCATCCTTCATGCAGCTATTCAGCTTTTTAGTGGTAGATCTTCTGTCCATGCAGTTTGGAAAAGCAAAGCGGGGCAGTACATTTATCTCTGTACCCTCATTTAGACACTGCTTCTCTCAGAGACCATCTTTCCCCAGAACTGCCAGGGTACTCCTCAGCAGGAGTTTCTGCTGTTGGCCTTTCCCAAATTAACTAGCACCTCTCTTCCTGACCTGTCACATTGTGCCTTTGCCAGCTGGCTACAAACTGTGCTGGTTTTCAGTCTTCTCCACACCTATGTTATGTTAGTGCTTTTTTTATCAGTGGAGCAGCCCCTCTGCCATTGTCATGGCACCTTCAGGAGGCTGGGGTGAGTGACAGGGACATACCCACCTCAAAGATACACAAAAAGAGGGCACGTTTGTCACAGCAGCTGATGATGTGCAAGCACTGCCTTGCCCAGCCCCTTTACACATGTTTCCTTCTGGAGGTGGAGTTTTAGGCAGATGTGAAACTTCCTGTTTGAGAAATGAGACTTCTCCAGAGAGCAGGTGTTCAAACCAGGGAAGTAGATCTTGGGTGGACAATCTAAGGATGTATTTCACTCTAGCTTTATGCACTCAGGCTCCTTTTTGCATATGCTTTTCAGTGAGTGCTTTTCTTAATTTGCAAATACAGTGGGATTAAATAGATACCAAAACATAGGGCAAGTTATTTGATGTTCAAAACTTTGACTTTCAAATACCAGAATACATGTGGTCCTTTAAACATTGCAGAGGCTGGTAGGCATAAATGAAGCTGGGCAACTGTGCATAGATACTTAAATACCTACCTGCTTGAAATGCAAAAGCAAGATATCTTGCACTGAACTTTAGGGAGAATTTCAAGTGGTCATTAGCTTTGTTTTCAGAATTATGTTTGGCTGCTCATTAAAGCCCACAGAAAACATGGAAGGCTTTGTATCTTTGAATGATAGGAGTGTTAAAGCTTTCCCATCACTGTAAAATGTTACAGGTCAGTCATTAAGGAATAAGAATCCAGTGAGGGTTAATTAATATTGCATTCTATGAATGCCCTCAAACAGGTCATTAAACATTACTGTGCATTGTAGTTATTTCACCAGTCAGTGGAATGTGCCTTAGTGTTAACCTGAAAAAATATCTTGAGCCATTTATAACATTTTCAAAGATTCTTAAGTCACTCTATAATCAAAGCCTCTTTTATGTTGTGATGCTTTTATTCAAAGTCTTGATGCACTTAAGATTTAGTGAAGTTGCTGTCTGCTTTTTCTCATGGACTACATTTTGAGAAAAAAGCCCAGGATTCCTGTTTCTGCTTCCATCTCTATGTCTAGCTCACTGTGGAACTTCACATCACTACCTTTCATGGTGTTAATTTTCTGTGTTCTCATATTGCAATTACATTGAGTTAGATTACTTTAGGCAGGCTAACCAGCATGTTCCTATCTTGCTAAGGTGCAATTTTTTTGTCCTTTGAAACTTGTGAGGAAACTTCTTACAGAGACCTGGGTAAAAGTATTTGCTGTGATACATCTGAAGTGTATTTGTTTTAGAATTTGTTTAATTTGCTTCTTTATAACAAATTGTCCAGGTGCAAATCAATCACTTAACAACTGCTGAGACTTAGGTTGGAAACTTTCATTCACAGCTCCATCTAAAATTGCAGATGTGTATCTTATCTGCAAATAAAAAGTTCTAGGGAAAAATATTATTTTGCTTTTAAGAGCCTCATACTTAGCTAGTTTTCCTAGAAAGGGAGATGGATGTGGAGATAGCTGCAGTAGTGTTTCAAAATCCTTGTTCTTTCACTCTGTGGGATTTTTTTGGATGATTTTTTTAGACTTCCATTGAAATTATGTTTCCTGACTCCTACAAGATTTTTTTGAAACTTCTGATTCCCAAATCACATGTACCTTACTTTCCTCTCTGAAAACCCATCCCTTTCAAGATTCTCTTCAAAGCTTGATCCATATGGCTTTATTTTGTCATTAGTTTTCTGCAGTTTCTGTAAAGAGTACTTCTACTGGCTTTGTGCAAAAGTGTGACCTTCCAGAGGAGGAAATTCCCATTTAAACTATTCCCTGTACCATGCCATAACATCCTTCAATTTCTGTGACTGTGCCCCATGATGACACTGGAATATTGTGTACAGGGAAAGCCAGTTATGATAGCTCTGAGGAATAAAGCTCAAGCAGCAGAGATGACATGACATATCAGTAAGTGTCACACAATTTATAAGTAAATTTGTTAGGAAAAGGAAAATATCTTGTCTCTGTATTTAGGGGGGTTGTGTAGTAGTAGTAGTTGTTATTATTATTATTATTTACTGGAGGAAGATGCTTTCAGAATCAAAACCATCTAGGACTTCTTGAATGCAAAAGAAGCTCCAACATAATAGGCATCTTTGACATAGACTAGCATGCTATTTATGCCATTGGCAGCTTTGGAATCAGCTTCAGCAGTCTGCAAGAGAAAGAACTTGGGACTAAAGTGAGCGTTTCTGTGCCAGAGCAGATAATAATGGGAATATGAATACTTGGTAGAGGAACAGTTAGGAGACAAGAAGAGACTTTTTTGGCAAAAATAATTTCCAGTAGCAGTGGCATTACCTCTGTCCTCTCAGCTTCTGCTGTTCTTGAGGACAAGGTGGTTACTAAGCAAGGACAGAGTTGGACAGGAAGATTTAGAAGCTGTGGTCATGGGAAGTTCACAACTGAGGCTGTGAGTCTACTCCAAGGCAAGGATAAACAGATAAATCAATCCAGCAGTGAACCACCCAGTGCTATATCTGGTCAACACCTGAAGAAAGCTTAGAATGTCTGAGTTCCCTGTGTGGCACATACTTTCCAGATAATGACAATCCAGAAGCATGCTTGCCCTTCATTTCCCAAGGTATGGTACAGAGCAGGTCTTTGTTGGACCACATTAGTGTCTCTCTGTTCTCAGCTTTGTCCAGCAGATACAGGCTCCTCTTAGGAGCACTTCCTCCAAACAGAAGGCTGAAGGCTGTATGACTTGCATGATTCATAAAAAATGCCCTCTGACCTTACCACCCCACCAGGGTGCACGTTTACAGCCCTTGCACAACAAACATCAAGAAACAAGGTAAGCCCTTAAAGGACTGACAGTCTATATGGTATTTTGTCCAGCAATGATAAGTAATACACTCAGCATTTAGAAATATCTAAATACCTATGGCTGGAAAAATAGCTTTTGAAGCATGGTTTGTCCCAGTAGTGTGAACTGAGAGGCAAGCTGGGGGAAAAAATTACTTCCTACCTGTAAATCAAATGAACACTCCAGGTTTCGTCATGAGCTCAGTAAAGGGAAAGAAAAAAGCTCCAAAAAAAGCTTAATACACTTAGATGATTAAAAGATTAGCTCAAAGAAAAAAACAAGTTAACTCTAAATATTTTTTGAATATGCAAGTAAGATAAAGGAAAGGTGTTACAGACAAAGTTGGAGTAGAAGGGAAGCAGTTAGAACATGGTGGCAGAGTCAGGATTTCTAAATAACTCAAATAAAGCTGAATAGCTATTCACAAAAGAATAAAAAAAGAAGGGGTCATGATGGGCAGCGATGGAGAGACAAAAAAGAAGGAGATGCATTAAAAACTCAGACAATGAAAACTCTGCCCTGACGTACAGAAGGGAACACACAATCCAGGCTGGGTCTCATTTTAAAGAAGGTTATGAAAGGATAGGATGAGCAAGTGAAGATAACATCAGAAATGTCAAAGGAACAAAATGAGATGTAACTAGCTAGAGACATCTAAAATGTACTGGGAGTGACGGAGAGACACCAAGAGAATAATTGGTCTGTGGCAAAGCAGCAAGAGAAAACTATTGATCAATGAAGTGTGAGAAAAGTTATATAGCTGGTTTGTTTATCCTTACTGAAAGTGTCAACTCTGGTCAGACCAAACCAAACAATGGGAACCCAGAGCTCTTAATCTGGCCACACTCAGCATCTAGTCCAGGCACAGGAGTGACATTTCCTGCCACTCCTGAAAATCTGAATGATGTGATAACTGTTTGGTGCTATAGAAAGTTGACATCTAGTATACAACACAGAGTGAAATGTTTAGAGGAACTTGCATGCCCTAAAGTTGTCAATACTTTTTGTTAAGAAGGACTTTAGGAAGATGAAGAAGAAGCCTTCGTTTTGCTCAGGTTAAGTTGGTTTCTTATTTCACATTTCATGGGAAGATGTCTGCTTGGCCGGACTGCAAATGTTTTAGTGCTAGCAATTTGGTACCTATTTGATATGCAAAATATTGTACTAAGCCCAGGTACTCAAGATTTTCCCTGTTGTAGAACAGAAAAAAAATCCCTACAGCAATCTAATTCCATCAGCGTTCCCAATCACTTCATGCAATTAGTTCTGAAGACTTTCCCCTGCAATTTACATAAAACACATACTTTTCTCTAATCTGTCTTAGAAGTGACAGATTATTTCTCGCTTAGCACTGCTGAAGGTGAGGAGCAGGAAGGGACAGTGTGCTTGGTGCTGAGAATGACTCCAAGAAGAGCAAGCTCCCAGCTTCCCTCGTGGCTCTCAGTAGGTTGGTATGATGGGAATGAGAGATGAGCTGATCCTTGTTAGTGAAAGGAGGTCATCCATAAAGGCTCACAGAATGGATGGTGGCTAGGTTTTTAGATCTGGAATTGGCATTTTCTCTTTAGCAAATGGCAGCCTGGTAGACCGGGCCGTCTGTGAGAGTTGGGATGGGCAAAGTATGTGAGGCGATGATAATACAGCTTGTTTGCATTATTTCAGTTTCTGTGCCTGAAATTTGCAAAAATGTAAGCTAAACAGTCAGTCATGATGCTCACATACTGGTTCTAGCAGTGCTTAGAATACCAGAAGCTATTCTGTATGGGAAATTACATGTTCCAAATCCAGGAACTTCAAATTGTTTATGTTGGTTGCGGTTTTTTTTCCACTTAGTGTGAACCAAGGACATGCTAGAGAATCCTTCTCGGAGTTTGCAATCTGAATAGTAAATATTGCAGTGGTATTATCCTAGAATCATACATAAAACTGTTTTTCATTTCATGCTGTTCAGGACTCAAAGGAATCTTACTGTAAGGCATACTCTTTGTATTGCCTGTCTGGTTTTCAAAATGTCTAAGAAAATGGTGCAACAAGAAGAATTGGTTAGGCTGAAAGCTCTCCTATGTGTGTCTTCAATAAACAGATTTGCTTTTATTTTGAGCTCTTGTATGGATTGTTCATGTTACAGATGTACAAAAGAATTTTTATGGTGTGTCAGTGCATTTAGAGTAGCTACAGCCGTTCTTGTGAATCTATCCCACATAGTGTCAAGAGGGGAATAGGATCTCCTTTACCTTTCCCAGGAACTTCATACCAGACAGCTGCTGATACAGAGCAGTTATCCAGCATTTTGCTGGAGCAGACTCAAATTCAGGGCTTGTACTGTATCCCTCAGAGAAGGGAGATCCTGTGGTTAGACCTAGGAGTTCTGTTCTTCCCCAGCATCAAATGTGATCTTGTTAGGATTCTTAGTGCCAGATTTCCAGATGCTATTTAGGCTAAGTCCCCTGGGTTTCAGTTTTATTGGAATGGGGAAGAAGATATACATAGTTTTTGTGCAAGAGGTTTGCAAAAATGGGGATAAACAGCTCCCAGTCATGGGCACATGGGTGAAAGTGATGCAGTCCAGTACTGCAGAAACAGTAAATAATGGAGATAGGTTAAAAATGTGCCTTCAATCATGCAAAGCTAAAACATATTGCCCTTTTTATACTGTTTGTGTTCTCTAGAAATGCTTTGGGGTGACTGGGTATATTTTAAGGATTTTTGGATATGTTCCTGAAGAAACATGACAAGTGCATTGTGGAAATGCAGTTTTCTGACTCATCTGTTTTCCTGCATGACCTAACAGTCTGAAGGAACTCAGTGCCCTGCATCATGCATATGCATGATCACTTGTTAACCTGCATTTGCTTTTCTAATACTTCAATATGGGTATTTATAGAGGATAGATATGTCTTGATATGCCCATGTAGGCATTCATAGAGTAATGGGAAAACATATGACATTTATGTATTCAGTCACATAATTCCACACTAGCAAAGTTTTGAGTGCTCCAGCATGACAGAATTCAAATTACATCTGAGGCAAATTCATGTGGTTTTAATTTCCGGTGCATTTGACCAGCATGACATTTTAAAAGCATGGAAAAAGTATATGGTAAAAGCTGTATGCATAGGTACAACTTTAAAAAATATAAGGGAAAAAAATGAATAGATGGAATTTACTATAAGGCTTTTGAACTTCTTTCTTGTCTTTGTTTTAAAGTTGAATATTAAATAAGTAATTGGAGGGTGAAATGGGAAATACAGTGTCACATTTGCTACTGTGTTTCTAGAAGCTTTCTCTCAGTGTATATTAAAAAAAAGATTTCAAGAGTTTTCACACAAATCAGAAGTTGAAAGTTCTGGAGACTTCCTCTTATTTTATTATATTTTTTTAAAACTGTGTGTTTACCAATGGATTATTCCCAATTCTCCCTTTCCCTCCCTCTTTATTTTACATTTTATTTTGAACTAAAATCTCATATTACTGCCCAAAGCTGCCTTTCAGCACAGGTTCCATTTGCTGTTAAAGTAACAGGATTTTTTCATTCACATCATGTACTTGGTAAAATTTTTGAGTAAGTCGTTGTCAGTTACAAGATACGGGATGACAACATATATTTGGACAAAACAAGTAACTACACTGAGGGATTTAAGGCTTTCAGACTGGGATTTGATATAGTAAGAACAGATGATCTGGTTTTATTTTAACTTCATCATGCAAACTGGGTATTCTTGGTAACTTCAAGTGTTATGACGACAACAGATGAAAAGAAACATCTTGAATTTGCAGTGGCACCCAAACTGTGTAGTCAAAGCAAATAGGAGTTCATGTCTCAGTGATTTTTTTTTTTGTCTCAAGTTTATATCCCATATATTTCTTATCTCAAGTTCCAGCTGTGATGGCTTATCTTATAGCAAGTTCTTTCTGTGGCCTTGGCAGTGTTTGAAGCAATTGTGGTCCTTAAGTCTCTTACAGCAACAGTGAAGGTAGCAAGAGGACATCTTCCATGAGAAGACTTAGAACTGAATGCTGAAAAATTTGTGTTGAAAAATGCCTTACCTTTTGGGGCTACTCACAGTGGCTCCAAAATATCCTGCATTATTTCCTGGGAGGAAATAATGAGAATGGCACACAGGCTGATTTCTCAATTAAGAGATAATATTCTGATACATCATGGAGTTTCTTCTCAAGACCAGAGCCACAAATCATGGCAGGTTGTAGCATACATTAAGTTGCAGTTACAGATGGGAGGCTAAACCCACACAGATACTTTCAGTAGACAGTGAATAATCCATACAAAGAGTAATATTTCAGTTTTCTACAAAAAAAAAAAAAAGTGAAAAGAAAATTCATTTAATCAAGCTTTTCTCCTTTCAATGTTTTGCTTTCCTACTTACCTTAGCTTAGATAGGTTTTTTTTTTCAACAGTTCCTAGTCTTCACTCTTAAAAGTACTGATGTTCTCTTGTGAAACTGTATTGCAAATCTCCTATGAAATACAACTGAGAAATATATTGATGATACTGTAACTTAAACTGAGAAAAGTTGAATTTTAAGTATATTAAAGTATTTGGAATCTGAGATGTTGGGACTAACTCAAGGAAAATAAAGTTCTGTGAGAGAAACTCAAGGAAGAAGCTTTTACAAAAAGATTACCAAACATTTTGAGTTTTACAGTCTTACTTGAAAACCATACATTTGGTTTGCTTTGTTTTTCCAGGGAATGTTGTGGGACACAGTATGGGTACAAAAAAGGGAGATTTGAACTGGTTAAGTCTTTTTCACCAGAAGGTCACTTGACAGCTGATTTGAAAAGCAATGGGAATTGACACTTGCAGAAGAATTTTCTATCTCCCATGTTGCCGTCTGGTTCTGGAGAGTTTGACTGAAGAGTTTCCTTTTCTTAAAAGCCATGGATGTGCTGTGTATTTGACTCAGCCTTTGAGTAATCAGTTTTATCATTGTGGGCATGGTATCCATTTATAATTTATAAAAAATAAAACAGCATTTGAAATTGGAACATTGTCATCCTTGGCTGAGGCTGGTATTGCAGTCAGACCTTGGTGAACCTGTGGGCTGTGCTGTGCAGTGCTTCTGACTGGGTTATGTCAATATCTTCTTCAGAATGGAGCTTTAGGAATTTAAGTGTAGGAGGAAGTCAGAAAAACTTTGAAGCCTGTACTCTAATCCAAAAAATAGTAGTTTTAGATTGTCTTTGGGTGTGTAATAATTTCACAGAATCACAGAATTATTAGGTTGGAAACAAGCTATAGGATCATTGAGTCCAATACCTTTTCAACTAGAGCATGGCACTAAGTGCCATCTCCAGTTGTTTCCTAAACACCACCAGGAATGGCAACTTCATCACCTCGCTGGACAATCCCTTTAAATGTTTAACAACCCTTTCTGTGAACAAATTCTTCCTGATGTCCAACCTGAACCACTTCTGGCCCAGTTTGAAGTTATGTTCTCTTACCTTGTCGCTGGTTGCCTAGGAGAAGAGGCTGGCTACCTCCTCACCTGGCTACAACTTCCTTTCAGGTAGAAAATATCCTAATATTCTGCTAATATTCTCTGTATTGCTCCTATTTTAATATATATTCTTGAAAATATAATGAGGTTCAGATTATAATGCTAATTTTAAAAGTACTCAGGTTATGCTTGGATATAAGCTGTGTTGAAATGAATATTCAGCATGGCTGTGCTTCTTTCTGGTTGTGTTTGGGAGCAGAACTTTACCTGACTAAGGATGCTGACCCTCCAAAGCTGCACATCTTGCTAGGGTTTGGGCCCCAAACAAAGTGAAAGTGATCCACAGAAATCCATTTGTGGGTTGAGTCTAGACTTCCAAGTCAGTCCTACAGGACTCTGATCTGTACCTAACTGGATGGTCAAACAGCTGTGTGGCAAAAACATGTCTTCTGCAGCAGGCTGAGTGATAGATTCTTATCTTACCTTCTCCTGAACATTGCCAATATACTGTTTATATAAATAGACTCAAGACTTGAGTCAAGCTATTCACTCTGAAGAGTATAAAATATAGAGTATAAAACATATAATTGAGCAATATTAGGTTTTTAGGATGGAAAATTTTCTTTGCACTTTAAAACACAAATCACTAGATTTTTTTCAATTATAAAAGTGTTTATGTTTGAGATAATTCTTCAGTCTGAAGTGCTACACAGGTTAGAACAAGCTGCAAGGATAAGTGTCTCACAATTTCAGACTATCACAACTTGTGGCATTTTGGTTTTGAGACTCTTGGCAGTTGGGGTCAGTTCAGGAGTGTTGGGACCAAACCTTGGACCTCCAATTGTCTGATAGGGTTTTGTCTGATTTAATGATAGCTTGAACAACTGAAATACTTCTGATATACTCAAATCTATTTACTTTGGGCTGCTCCTGATAAATATATTATGAACACTGCTGCAGTTCTGGAAGAGCAACATCATATCCTACAGGAAGCTTGCAGATATCATTCCCATATTTTTTCCCTGCTTGGCTTAAGTAAATATTTTCCCTTGAAATTCATTAGGTTTTTCTTTAAAGTATAAGGGAATACATACATTTTGCCTGCTTATTTGCAGAGATTGAAGGCAAAATGCATTATTAAAAAGGACTTAAGCAAGTTCTTCCAAATCCAGGCTCCTCAGAGAGATGCCCATATAGAGTCTCTGTAGTCAATAAAAAGAAGAAAAGGGGGTTCTCAGAAAGATTTATTCCACCAACAGACAAGGTGACTCTATTCCCAGACGAGACAGTCTCTTAGATGTTTACAGTGAAGTGGAGAGAGAGGAAAGCCTCACGAATTGAGATATGGAATATCATATTACATGACCTTGTAAAATTCCAGAGACTGAACTCTTAGGAAGACACTGGTAATCTTTCCTTCTGACCCCATGTGAGCTGTGTCCATGGCCCATCAGTTGCCACGTCTGTGTTAGATCAGCTGGTGCGCACTAGGGAAGAAGGATCACTGCACCCCTGCCTTATGTTCTCTTTACTCCATGTGTTCCTGAGCTGTGCCCACGTTATCAGCCATCTATGGCTGAGCCTGACCTCTGACTTGCAGAGGTCTCTGGTATATATAATTGTTTGCAACTCATGCAGACATTCAGGCTGGAGAGGCTTCTTAGGCGACAAACTTTGAGGAAAAGTCTCAAAAATCTCAGTCTTCAGCTTCACATTTGGTTTTGACACAAGCACCAATGAAAGAAATCAATCCTTAAACTACAAAATATGATAGTAAGATGGTTTTATTGGATCAACTTAATAGTGAACTTGGATTACTTACATTTTTATTATAATTTGAGTAAGCATTAAATAGCTGTGACATTACAAGACTATGCAGTGAAAAGAATTATTTTTGAAAAGCTAGATTTTTAGTCTTACTATGTATATTTTGTATAATTATATATGAAACAAATCTCAGAACTAGAACAGATATTAATTTTAACAAGCATGATTTCTTTCACTTTATTATCTTAGTTTTAGATCTTACCATATATTTCCAATTTGTACCTTGTGCTCAGTGCTGTAAGCTGTGTTCTGAACTGACATGCAGTGTTAGGTAGAGTTTCTTCTAAGCAGGTTTTCTTTCTGCTCTGAGCTTCAGGACCAGAGTAAACTACCTTTGAAACCTTGCTGATGTTATTAATTGGTATCCAGGGCTAAACTTTGAATTGGCTCCAGATCTGATGTGATCTCAATACTGTGTTGAAGCTGGGGGTCTGCTCAGTCCCTTTGTCACTCAAGGAGATTTGTTCTGTGTCACTGTGCCCCATCTTTAGCACAGGATGGAAAAAGACAAAATGCCCAGCAGCTGTTACTCACTTCCTGAGGCTCATGGCTGCTTCCTCATGAAGTGGATGTGCCTTTTCTATGCTAGGTCAGATGATGGGGTGGAGGAATTGTGGTACAAGCTGGCAACTGGGATGCATGCACCTTCCAGTTAGGTACTTCAGGCCATGTGTGCTGAGGGGCATCAAATTCTGGGCCTCTGCAGTACTAGAGCTGCTCCTTAGCCCCAGGTTCCCTTGTGTGACAAACCTCTGACTGATGGATCAGTGAAATGCCAGTGGCAGTGCAGGCTTTTGATGCAGGGGATAAATTACAGTACTCCTGTGACTTGCAAGAGAGGGCAGGAGGGAATGTGTAACTGGGCCAAGGGAGTGAATATCACAAGTGTGGCACTTGGCAGGTCTGCTGGACAGGGCCAAAGGACTTTCTGAGGAGCTGCGGAAGACCTATTACATAGATACGTTTCCTTTGTGTTTTGTGGGTTTTTTTCCCCTTATACATTGAGTGAAATGACTTTTGTAAACATCTAGAAAAATTAATGGTAACTTGAAGGAAAAGGAAAGACTTTGCAGAGTTTTCTCTGATGGGTCCCATCAGAGTTTTCTCTGATAGTCCCATCAAAATAAAATAGGGGAACTGCTTAAGTGATCAGTCTATATGAAGACTACAAGCATTCTCTCCATACAGACTTGTGTACAAAAACACAAATCGGATGTAAGTTCAGACGAGGATGTTTGTTCTCTGTTCAGCCAGATAGGCTTTATTTCAAAGGCATAATGCTGTTTTAGTGAAACATACTTTTACTTTTCAGAACACCTGTACTGAAAACCAGACCTATTTCATTGTTTGCAGAGGCATTTTGCAAGAAACTGTTATGCAGAAGAGAAATTGTTATTGTAGAAGAGAAAGCAGTTCTAGTGGTTTTGAAAGAGAGAAAGCACGGGCTCGGCACGCACTTTGAGAATAAAGCTCTCATTGATTAGAAATTTGTGAGGGTCGCCGCCATCTAGTGCTGAGATGTTGAAGATGTTGCTCTGAGCGGAGCAGTGCCCAAACACGCGGCGCTTTTCTCGCTGTGCCTGCATTCACTCATCGCACTGCCTGCACCCTGAACCAGGGGGTTTTTCATCGTGGGCCCTGTGTCACAGCATTACCTGTACCACACCTGGGCACGCTGTGACCCCTGTGACCCCCGTGGGTGCCGAGGCTGTGGAGCTGCGGTGGCTCAGAGGAGCTGCACGAATGGGTGGCAGCGCCTTTTCACCACGACCCCCCTGAACCAAGTGGCTGCACTTCTGCCACGTGTATATCACATGTATATCACATCCTGGCTCCATGTGTGTGTGTCAGATCCTGGACAAGGAGCAGAGGTATATATGGGAACAGGGACAGCTTTCTATCTGTAGGATTTTGCTCCCCAAATTCTGTCACTGCGAAGTGACTGGGGAGCAGCTCCATTGACTGAGGTGAAGGTATTGCTGTAGGAAATTCTGAGTAAGCTTGTGATGCTTACTCCAGCTCATGTACACATTTCTGAACCCCCTGCAAGCTGTGGAAAGGTCCTTCTAGGACAGAATTACAATAATCAAGCCTTCTGGCCCCAAGTGTGTATGTTGCTGTTGTTAGGTCACTGTATTAGCAAAAAGGGACAGCTTGTGTCTCTGAAATTTGCTGCCTTTCCAAAGCTGATTACCAGCCACCAGCCAAAATCTGATAACCTTTCTGAGGAAGGAGCATAATCAAAAGTGTCATCAAGATACTTAATCTGATTCATTATCTCAGCACGCATCCCTTAAACAGCAGGGGCATGAAGGAAGGGAGCATCATCACAGCAATGACCTTGACCAATCCACTAGACTTCTGATTTCCCTGAATGAAATTATGCCAACAGCATGCATTACAGCAGTCAAACTCAATTTGTTTTGTATCACTAGTCCAAGTTTATTAGGGTTGACTTGCAGTTCTAAAGGGCCTCATGCCCAGTCATCTAGTTATAATATTATGCCAGGGACAAAGCTAAGTGGTACTAAACCAATGAGAGGCCTGAGTATGATGTATTGTCTCAGAGCTGTTTTTATGGAAAGACCTCTGGTTTCGTTTTCTGCTGGAGGTCAGCTAAGGAGGTTATATTTTTAATAATACTGCAAAATAGTCTACTTTTTGGGTTAATCAGTGAAAAAGGAGCCAATCCATCCAGCACAGTTCTGCAGGCCTTACAAGAATAACTGAGATTTGATAAGCTGAAC